>NW_011499845.1:8416904-8678819 GCF_000495115.2 Populus euphratica | reverse complement strand
TATGGTTTTCTGTATGTTTATTCATTGATTTACATGCATTAGCTCATTCATTGGAAATTTTGTTGGAATTTGATTGGTAAGGAAAGAAAGTAAGATATGAAGTATTCTTTCATTAAGTTTCCAGCATCAGCATATGGAGCTGAATTTTTATAGGGACTTTGTAGATGAAGAATGGGATGCTTGAATTTTGTTTCTGGTTCTGTTGGGAAGTCTTTCCCTATTCATGAAAGTGTTGAATTATGATCACAGCAATGAATTTTGCTTCATTGTACCTTTGTTTCTTTCAGGTGCTTGCAAACCTTTCGAAGCTATTTTTGTGTCGCGCCAGTCTAAGAAGAATGATGTTTGTGATCCACTAATAGTTGTGCTTCATGGAGGCCCACATTCTGTCTCATTGTCAGGCTTTGCAAAGTCCTATGCATTTCTGTCTTCACTAGGTTACAGCTTGTTGATTGTAAATTACAGGTGTTTTAAAGTTTTTCTGTTTCTCTTTCCCTTTTCTTCTTAAGTTTAATCAGAAATTCAGATCAATGCACATTTCTCCATGCTCCACGAGACTGTTTTACCCATGGAAATATAATCTGCAAAAAAAAAAAAAAGCTCTCTCCAAGCTGATGTTTTATATTTTTTACGTGGCATTGTAACGGGGAGCGAAGAAAGACAACAATGGGATGTATTGTTTGATTATTTAGGAATTTCAAAATTGGACTTTAGTTTACTTTAGTTTTATTATTGGATTAGAACTATTTAGTGGGTTTTCTAATTTTATTTGGTTACTGTCTATAAACAAAGACCCTACCCAGATATTCAAAAGAACATTGAATTAGTACTTTTGTATTCTTGTTGGTGGTTCTACACCAGTTGGAAATTCACTGAACTTTACCCTAAAATTCATTTGGTCCCTCGATAATTTTCATCTATGCATGCTCAAAAAGTTTGGTGCAGTCATTGAAATGGTATTAGGGTGTGGGACTGCTTCTGCTTTTGGGTGCTTTTTGGCTTGAAAAAGTATCAAATTGATGTTTTTTTTAATGTTTTATGATGATTTTGGAGTGTTGATGTCAAAAAAAAAAAAAATCTGAAAAAAAATTATTTTGATGCATTTTCAAGTGAAAAGCTATTTTAAAAAGCACCATGCACCATAATCCCAAACACATAATTAGAGTGCCAGCATGTGACTGTCCATTTTGTTCTTTCCCAGATTTTTCTAACTAAGTCTTTGATCACAGAGGTTCTCTAGGATTTGGCGAGGAAGCTTTGCAATCTCTACCAGGGAAAGTTGGTTCACAGGTACTCATTCTTATTAAAGTTTAGAGGCAAAGGACAAATTTACTCCCAAAGTTTTACATCTATCCCAATGGAGCCCCCCGTATATGGATATCTCTAATGAGTCCCTATCCTTTGAGAATTTTCTGAATTAACCCCTGCAGGTGCAAGCTCTTTTAGCTTGATTTCGAGGACAAAAGTGAGCCAAAAATATTTCGGGGTTAAAAATCACACCCACATGTGCAAGACTCTTTAACACACAAATAGGCTATAACATCTTTTTATATTTGAGCATTCACATGCATCATGTGGGGTGACTTTTAGTGTCAAGATCCTTGTTAATGAATATATTTGGCACCACAATGTCTGAGGGAGCATCAGTTTTGTGCGAATACTTGCCTAAAATATTGGCTTAAACTGAAGGCTAGGGAGCCATGTTAAAAATGAGCAGACCTTGTCACTGTAGATAACATTGGAGATGATTAAACCAACCCTACTAAATGGGGACTCAATTGATCAGTGGAGGATTCATTTGGGACGTGCGTAATAATTTGAGGGCAAATCTGTCCTTTCTCCTAAATTTTGTTTGGCTTGCTTTCTGTAAAATTCAAGGCTTTATGCATCAGGTTGGATTGTTTGTCTGAGTCCTTTTTTTTTCTATGAAGGGATTCTCTGATGTAGTTTGGGAACAAGAAAGTTACCTGAACTAAATAAGAAATAAATATCCTAATAACAACAACAATAAAATCCTATAAAGTTATCAAAATGATCTTTAAACTCTAAGCAGTACTAAACTACAAACAAACAAGTCAACTTTCTTGTTCCTGTATTGCATATTTCTCTCTTACTTTCTCCACTACCCTTTGTCCCAGTGTTGATTCTTCATTGTTGATAATCTTTTGCAAGTATTATGAGGACAAAGTACCTGTATTTCCTGGTTTTTTGTTCTTTTTCCTCATTAGGAGAAAATCCATTTTCTCCCAGAAGACATGCAGACATCTACTCAGGCATCTCAAACATTTGGAGAGTTTATGCAAATTCTAACCTTATAGCTTACTATGCACAGGATGTCAAGGATGTAATTACAGCAATAGATCGCGTAGAGTTTGTGCAAATTCTAACCTTATAGCTTACTATGCACAGGATGTCAATGATGTAATTACAGCAATAGATCATGTGATTGACACGGGTGTTGCTAGCCCCTCCAAAATAGCTGTGATTGGTGGTTCCCATGGTGGCTTTCTTACAACTCACTTAATTGGCCAGGTTTAGCATTTCCAGCTCCCTCTTTGTGATAGTCAGGTGTCTTTTGTAGATTGTATATCGATATTTTTGTTATTACATAGACTTCTAATATAGTGAACATATCTATATAACTTTCTGTAGGCACCAGATAAATTTGTTGCTGCAGCTGCTAGAAATCCCGTCTGTAACATTGCATCAATGGTTGGCATAACAGACATCCCTGATTGGTGCTATGTGGAAACCTATGGAGTTGAGGGGAAAACTAAATTTACAGAAGCACCCTCAGCTGAGGACCTGGCTCTCTTTCATAGCAAATCTCCCATATCACACATCTCAAAGGTACTTTCTAGAGAGACCTGTTTTGTATTAGGTGATATGTGATGGTGTCCATTGTCCAGTGGATAGGACAGAGGTCTTCAAAACCTTTGATAGTGGTTCAAATCCTATTGGACACAATATTTTTCCAATTTTAAATATATATATATATATATATATATATTATTTCTTAGTAATTATTTCTATTTTTTGGGGACTTAAGACAGAAGCACTAAGAATATGAATAGAATGGTCTAAACCAAATAAAATTTACTGCAAAAAACTCCTAATGAACAGGCTGGTCTGCAGCCTCAACAGCTAAATGACACCTGGTAGTGCAGTTGCTTTTACAATGCTGGATGCCATCAACTTTAAAGCAACGGAAAAATCTAGTTTAGCTAGTTTCAGAAAACACAATGCGTTTCCATGCAACTTGCAATGGACAACTGTACCGGATTGGAAATTATACCTGCATGGAATGCATTGGCACTAGCAAGATGCATGGAATGCTATACAACAACAGCCAAGCTCTGCTTTTGGCATTTGTGCAATGCAAAGGAAAACAATATGTTGAGAATGAAGAATCTGAGCTTCATGGTAAAAAAAATTCTTTGGTTATTTACTAGAACATTAACTAAGTGTCGGTGTTTGCCAAAAGCAATGGTGGAGGAAACGGGAAACCTAAAACTTACAACCTTTTCCCTGTCTTTCAGTCATGTTGGCCGGGTAGAGATAGTGATTGGCATTTCTTTTGGATTTTTTATCTATGCTGAGTACCAAAACCCTCAAGTCATGGTATTGAATTTCTTAGTTTGATAACATTCGCAGGTCAAAACACCGATCATTTTTGTTCTAGGTGCTCAGGATCTTCGTGTTCCATTGTCTAATGGATTGCAAGTAAGTTTCGTTCCCTCTTCAAGTACAAGCTGGCCGTTTAAAATTTTATTCTAGTGTATGTTTTGAAAAAAGCAGCTGGAAGAGTGACAGACAAGATAAAAAATCGCAAACAGTTTTTCTTTCTTTCTTTCTTTCTTTTTATTCCTTGCATCATATGATGGTGCTGATGGTTTGATATTTGAAAAATTTGTAGTATGCACGGGCATTAAAAGAGAAAGGCGTTGAGGTCAAAATCCTCATGTTTCCCAATGATGTCCATGCGATTGAAAGGTAAAACATTTACTGGGGCACATTCTAGTGTAAACAGCTACAACGAAGCTCAAGTCGAATTCACTTTCACATAAAGCCTGATCCGCATTGCTTTTCTGCAGACCCCAATCCGACTACGAAGGCCTCCTTAACATTGCAGTATGGTTCAACAAGTATTGTAAATAAGCATGCCTGGCTTGCCAAATGTTGCTTATGCGGTACGAAGTCAAAATACAAAAAATAATCAGCAAACTAATTGCTCGCCTGGATGCGGGCAATTGATAAAGGGTGGATCATTATGCTTAACCCACCATGTAAAACAGTCATTCTAAAGAGTAACAAACGATTCACGGTCTTGTATTAGAAAGTTTATGAGCCCCATAAGACATGAGGTAAAGAAAAGGGATTATCATGTCCGGTTGCATCAGCTATTCGTTAGGAAATTTGTTATCTTTCAATATCATTTTTGACTTTCGATAATCCTGCCTGCTGCATCAATTTTTTTATGGATATGGAATATGGATGCGATTTCTATTTTTCTATATATTTCTTTGTATTGGTTTTTTTTTTTTTTGAAATTCATTAAAATATCATTTTTTTAAAAAAAACAACGGTGCCTGCAATACCATTAAAAAAAAAAAACAACGGTGCCTGCAATACCATTCCATCTTAGATGCGTTTCAGACCGTGGTTACACCCTGTGTGAACCTGTAAGAAGTAACAAACACACCCAGATCTGTTGTTGTGGAAGCATGACAGTTGACAAGACCCGGTGTAAGAAATTGAAAGGCTCTCAACTGCGAGGGATGTTTAAGTTAAAACAATCTAGCTAGCTACTTTAAAAGGATGAAGGAGACTAGCAGAAGATGGAGTTCCGATGCCCACCTGACACAAGGACATATAATATTCTCATTTCCCTTCGTGCTGAGCATGATAATATAACCGTGGAAGCTAGCTACTTCAAAAGGATGAAGGAGACTGGTTTAGTGCCGGATCGTGTCAGTTACCACACGCTCTCGTATGCATTCTCAACAAGGCATATGGTCGGTGATGCAGAAGACCTGGTGCCTGAAGGTTGGGAAATTGATGGGGTATACTCAGTCTGCCCTGACTAGGGTGTACATTGAAGCTGGAATGCGGGAGTTTTCATGGCTATGGTTCGGGAGATTTCATCTCACAGGAAATATGAGTTTTGAGTGCTATTCTGCCAGCATTGATGCATACGGGAAGCACTGCCATATTGTGGATGCTGACTGTCCTCGTGTTTAATGTAATGATTAAAGCATACAGGTCAGCGCAGAATTATGGTAACGCATGTCACTTGTTTGACAGCATGGAGAGTCGTGGCGTAGTTCCAGATCAATGTACCTACAATTCTATCATACAGATTTTGGCTGGTGCTGACTTTCCAGACAAAGCAAAACATGATCTGAAGAAGATGCAAGAGGCAGGACTATTTACTGATTGCATTTTCTATCGTGCTTTGATCTCAAGTGTTGTGAAAATAGGTAAACTGGAAATGGCTGAGGAGCTTTATAACGAGATGATAGGTGTTGATGTGAAGCCAGATGTTGTAGTTTATGGTGTACTGATAAATGCTTTTGCTGATGCTGAAAGTGTTAAAGAAGCTCTTGGTTATGTAGATGGAATGGAAAGAGCAGGCTTGCCTGGAAATACAGTTATATACAACTCCTTAATCAAGCTTTATACGGAAGTTTGGTACTCAAAAGAAGCAGACGAAACATACCAGCTGCTGCAGTCGTCCAATTCTGGTTCTGATGCATTTTCTTCAAATTGTATGATAGACCTCTGAAGCGAAAAACCCATGGTCAAACAAGCAGAAGAGATCTTTGAGAGCTTGAAAAGATAAGGAATGAAAATGATTACCTTTGCAATGATGCTGTGCATGTAGAAAAGACTGGGTAGGTCTGAGGAAGCCATTCAAATTGCAAAACAGACGAGAGAGTTCGGGCTTTTGACTGACTTCTTGTGCTCTAACAATGTGCTTGGTTTGTATGCATTGGATGGTAGATGGAAAGGGGCTCTGGGAACGTTCAAGGAAATGGTAGAAGCTTCCATTCAACCTGACGATTATATGTTCAATTATCTTGTGTAACAAATATTAGATTTCAATGTAATGCTATCTTTTGTTCGGAGAAAAGTTGTTGTTTTTTAAGTGAATTTTAAAAAAAATAAATTCTTGAAAAGCAAATTATTTTTTGATATTTAGTAATAAAATATATATAGCAATCAAAAGTTTGAGGATCAAATTTGATATAATCAGCAAATAATGACATTTCTAAATTTTTCATAACTTCTGGAAAGTGTTTTCTTCCTAAATTTTTTAGGAAAACACTTTCCTGAAAATCAAGCTAAATTTTTCTTTAACTGGAAAGTGTTTTTCATTTACTAACTTTCCTAACAGCAAACAAACACAAGAAAGTTTGGAAAGTGATTTCCCAGAAACCACTTTCTAGAAAATAAACATAAGAAAGTTTGGAAAATATTTTTCCGGAAACCACTTTCCGAAAAACAAACACAGCTAAAAAGAAAAGCACTTTCCTAAAAACCAAGTCAAATTTTTCTTTGACTGAAAAATATTTTTCATTGATCAGAAAATATTTTCTGTTGACTGAAAAGTGTTTTTCATTAACTGGAAAATGTTTTCCATTGATCAATTTTTCTAATGACAAATAAAAATAGAAAAGTTTAAAAATTAATTTTTCAGAAACTATTTTTTAAAAAATAAGCATGACCCAAAATTGTTTCCCGTTTCCTTCCCTTTTCCAGGAAGAATTCAATCCTGTAAAATACATGTAATAATCTCTAATTTACTGTCTTACTGAAAGTGTTGAAAAATTCTTGTATAATATTAGTCGTGACGCCAAAAATAAATTACTTTTTCATAAAAATCTTCTAAATATGCCAGCCCAAGTTTGAAAACAAAATCAAACGTGTCACCGCAAATTTCTGGTGGCTCACACCGTCATTGTTGAGCTCATCTTAGGTGGCTCCTTTGGTTCCCAGCTTCCAATTGCTCCCTTAACTTTCTCCATTAAAAATGCATGAAATGTCGTCAGAAAGAAAAGAGAATATCCGAGATGAGTCCAATTGCTCCCTTAACTTTCTCCATTAAAAATGCATGAAATGTCGTCAGAAAGAAAAGAGAATATCCGAGATGAGTCCAATTGCTCCCTTAACTTTCTCCATTAAAAATGCATGAAATGTCGTCAGAAAGAAAGGAGAATCTCCGAGATGAGTCCAACACTTCCAAAGAAAACAAAACAAAACATGTTATTTACTCCTTTTTTCCCCTCAAATGGCAAGCAATTCTGGATACAGTTCTCACTCATCACTGGAGCTGGATAAAAGTACAAAATTTGAATGCTATTAAAATCAAACAAATCCAGAATATGAGTTCACAGAAACTACATTTTAAAAGTAAATTCTGAAACACTCCCAAATCTCTGGAAAAGATTTTGTATTACAAAACCGTTTTTGATCATTCAGTTTTCCAGCTAGGATTGCTCTGGCTATCATTAACAAACAGTTGTAAGAATAAATACCATCACCACGTCAATTACATCGGTACTGTTTAGTATTAGCGAAATTGGTTGGCTCATTTCTGTCAAGGTTGGCAATTCATGATCATGATCAACAGCTACTACCGTTGACAAAAATCAAAGCAAAACAACATCATGATTCGTATCAGCAAACATCTGCATAAATTCTTAACAATCCTTTTAGTTTAACTTGTGCATAAGTTCTTCAGAAGAACTGTCAGAATTCCAGAGTGTTTCCGCTCATTCTCAACTGATTTCATTTTTTGTCCTCATTTCTACTAAAACATCTTCATTTTCAGTCAATAGGGGGGAAAGCAAAAAAGAAATCTTCAGTTTCAGTTTCAGTTTCAGTTTCAGTTTCAGTTTCAGTTTCAGTTTCCGTTTCCGTTTCATGCAGGGAATTAATCATAATTGTCCCCTGGATGTTGACCTTGAAATGTTAGCTATTGCCATGAACACAAGATTGTCACTGCATAAACTTGAATGTGTAGTTAAGAAACATTCCTACAAGTTAATGCCAATCGAGTGTGTAGTTAAGAATCATTCTCATTCACTATATCCTTTTCAAAGATACACGACCATTGTGTTGAATAGAAAAGCTGGAAACTTCTCCAGACTTCACAATAATAAAGTACACCATAACTTAATGAATACAATACCGCTCATATCATGAGCAGCCATACAATAAAATTCATCACCATTATTTACTAACTTGACTCTTGATAGAACTCACCAGAACGCAATAACTTTATACTTCGGCTGGTGGGAAGCAACCAAGGAGATGATAATTGATGAGTAACTAACATCTCTGAAGAACTTCGGTGGAAATATTACGCTGCAGTCATAGGCTGTACCCTTCCTTCCTTCTGATATTGCATGTTATTGTGCGCCATGCATTGGATCAACAAACGATTAGGGTGTATAATACCTGTATTGTTTTGTGCTTCATAATTTTTTTTTTAAAAAAGGAGGTTTAAAATTCAATAGGGTGAATAACTTTTTAGAGTTCTAGTTCTTGACTTGACAGGGGTTTCATCTGTGTTCATTTTTTCTTTTTTTCTTTTTCTCTGTGCATATTTCTTCGCAATTGGCCGGCTGTGACTATGGCTTCTAATTCAACGGATGAATGACTAACGAGCAATCAGTTGTATCTACAGCCAGAAATCTCGAGCCTCATCAATCAAACCAAAACCAAAAGTTGGCAATGCTGTAAACTGAAAAGAAACTTAGAACTGAAATTAGAGGTGAAATGAATTATCAGGCATAGTCTACACAGCTCCTGATAAAAAAAAATCTTGCAAGTGCTTCTTTTGCATATCCTGAAGTGCAGGTTTTGTGTCATGCCAAATCAAAGAACACAAGTATAGATCAGAAAGTAACAAGGCAAACAAAGAGAATTTAATTATTCCAACTTGAGTGAGATTATCACCTTTACAAGTTAACTAGCTTAAACCAAGAGGTTAAGATCACAAACCAAGCTAACACAAGTAAATAGTGAAAAATATACTACAACTGAACACATTCTTTCATGAACAAAGATCAGCTCAGGTTTTCCATCCCCGATTAGAACAGTAACCATATACGCATCCATCCGAGAACAAGTAATGAGGTTAACTTTGTTACTGACATCCTCGAACCTCCTCACACTGATCCATTGAAGGACAACATGAACCTCTATTCATATGACATCATTATGCCATTGAAGCACAACGTCCTCAAGCTCATCTTTCAGTTCTCCCCAATGAACCTCCTCAAATTCCGCCCCACCACCCTCCACCACCTCAACTTCCACCACCAACAGCTTCTCCACTATTTCGAACACCTCAAAAAACACTCCCACCCTCCCTTTCCCCAAACCAATAGCACTCCCACCCTTTCCTTCCACTACCCTATACCCCAATCTCCCTCCAACCTCTCTCACTCTCTCTGTGACTCTTTCCACCGTTTCGCTTGATGTAAATCTTCTCTCTTTCCGATTCTTAACCTCAAATAACCGTGACAAATCCAACCCTGAAGATAGAGATATTATATCAAACGCAGTAATGCTAGCAACCGCATTCTTTTGATCAAATTTACAATATTTTTTATAATCCAACTCGAACACATTACTTTGAGTTGGCAATTCAAACTTCTTCAAAAACCAAGAATGCTTCATTAAAGCTTCCATGCTCATTCTTGTATTAGGATTTGGGTCTAGAAGCTGGTTTATAATCGATTTAACCGGCTTTGATATACAAGAAGGCACTTGATATTCTCCTTTATGAGCTCTCTTGTACAAGAATGCAAGATTACTGTCATCAAATGGCAAATAAGCCGACAATAAAAAGAACAAAATGACTCCACAAGACCAAGCATCCGCTTTAGCTCCGTCGTAACCCTGCCGCGACATAACTTCCGGTGCTGTGAAAGCTGGAGTCCCACAAGCAGTCTGAAGCAAACACACACCATCACCACCACCATTCTTCAAAGCCGAGAGTCCAAAATCAGATATTTTTAAATTACCTTTACCGTCAAGGAGCAAATTGTGAGGCTTGATGTCGCGGTGAGAGACACCATTTTGATGGCAGAAGTGGATGGCAGACACAAGTTGTTGAAAGTAACGACGTGCGGCTGATTCTTTGAGTTTCCCAAGCTTGCGGATCTTAGAGTACAGATCACCTCCTGAGGCAAGTTCCATGACGAGGTAGATTTTGGTTTTTGTTGCCATAACTTCGTGAATTTTGAGAATGGTTGGGTGGTGTTGTAGGCGGTGCATGGCTGAAATCTCGGAGATGATACGAGGTTCCATGGCAGCATCGGTTTTTGTTTTGTCTATGATCTTGATCGCGGCCAACTGTGTCTTGTCGGATAAAGAGCGGGCTGCATAGACTTTTGCAAAGCTGCCACGGCCTAGTAATCGGCCTAATTCGTATTTGTTGAGAAGCGTGGTCGGTATCGAGGTGGTCGTTTGCAGTTTTGATGGTGGCGGGGGCTCCATGGCTCGTGGAGGGTAGGGGGTTGTGGGGAGGAAATTAGCAAGCAACACCTGGGCGTGCAGGGGACAGGTTTCTAATGGAGGGAAGGGTTGCTTTTATAAGTGGGTGAGCGTGTGCCGGCTGGAGTTGTCGGTTTCATTTAGAATTCAGGTGTCTTCTTTTTTTTAATTTTTTCCCTTATTTCTATTGCTTTCCATATCTCTACTACTTGCATTTTTTTAATGAAGAACTAATACAGCACGCAAGAACACAAACACCCTTTGGGGCACAATTAAGGATGTTAATTTAATTCGAACATAATGTACCGATCTAAATTGATAAATTTGTTTTAATTATTTTATTTTATAAATGATAAATAAATATTGTCAAATATAATTTAATCTAAAATATTTATTTGTATTATATATATATATGATTCTATTTTATTTTAGGTTGAATAATAAATATTTATATAGACATCTAAAACTCAATTAATAGGATATTAATATCTAAATTTCTTACTTTTCAACTCATGGATGCCCTTTGACATCCCAGGCACAATGCATGGTGCAATCCATGCTAATTTTGGATTAATAATTGTTAAGCGTGGGATTTTATTAATTAGTAAAACTAAATAGGTATGGATAAGCTTTCTACTCAGATATTGTATCCTTCATAATCATACATTTTTTTACATCATGTCAAAAATAATTTTTTTTTAAATAAAAGATATATTTTTAATATATTTTTAAATAAATGATATTTTAAAAAAAAATCACTATACACTTTCAAATATCCCAGAACCACCTAAAGCATTTTATCGATTAGCAAGTTGTCATGCACTGACATTTTTATATTTGAAAAATATTAAAAATATATATAGAAAATTTTCCTCTGTTTTATAATAATATTTGTTTATTGTCATGGCTGGAATTTTGATGGAATTCTAAGAATTTATTTTAACAGGAATATTAACAATCAGTTGTGATTTTTGTGCAATCAATCTGGCTTGATCAAATTCAATTGTTGTATATATTTTTATTTTCTCGGGAAACTATAGAGGGTTGGCCAATTTTATTTTATTTTTACTTTTTTTTTTAATACCGGCGATTTCATTGATGCACATTAAAGAGTCGAGTTGATTCAAAGAAAAAAAATGAAAGTTTATATTAATTATGTGTAAATAATGGAATTATTATATATCTCATTAAGGTGCCTCTACACCAATTTACATTACAATCTTTTTTTTTTAGGAATATTTTCACAGAATAACAGCGATGGTACTTCTAAGGATTCGTAAATTTTCAAATTAAAGTTTTCCTTTTTTCCGTAATTAAAGTTATTGTTGTTGTGGTTCTAACTGCAAGTAAATCCATACATATAGAATGAATGGGGATCGATAGTTTTCCTTTTAATATAGCTTTTTAGAACTCATTTACCTATATCTTTCAAAGAAAATTTTGAAAATAATTAATTTTTTATTTTTTATTTTTTTTACGTGGATGTATTAATATAAAAAAATAAAAAGTACTATTAATTTCTAGACATAAAAAAAACCTTAAAAAATTTACCATTACAATAATAATAGGGTATATTGGGGAGAATAGTTGTAGTTGTTTTTTAAAGTAATTTTTATTGAGAAATATATTAAAATGATTTTTTTATTTTTTAAAATTACTAAAAAAATATTAATTTAAAATAAAAATAAATATTTTTAAAATATAAAAATAAACAAAGTTGGTAAACAGCAAGTGGGGGTGAAAAGACTAGAAAAAAAGAAAAGAAAAAGAAAACTAAGCTAGATAGTAATTTTCTATTCATATGCAAGATGCGAAGCAGGTGATGTATCCAAGAATCCAACTATTACTTGGACATTCTGGTCGAGGAATATTATTTCTTTTCTAAGCTTTTGCTCTCAAGATGAGGGCCTCGACGCCTCAAAATTGAAGATCACTGCGATCGAAAAGGACTTCACCACTATGAGAAATTAAAATACTATAATTTAATGACTATGAGACGCGAAGAGTTATGTGCCGACGCTTATCATGCATAAAATAACCTATCATCTCACTGTCAGAGAAGACGACGAGTCCAGCTAGCCACCGATCAACTTCACGCCATCGGAGTGTAAAATTTCTTGAATCTCTGTCCACCTTTTCTCCAAGAGGGGGGCGGACGACTGGAATGTTCAAAGCATCCAATCATCAGCAAGACCTAACTGGCCCTCCCTAACAAAAGCAAAGAAAATATCAATCTTGCGATATTATTTCAATGGAGTAGAGTCCCCCTTTCTGCAACCCGGAATTTCTCTTTCCCCCTTTTCTGCAACCCGGAATTTCTCTTATAATATCTGTTATTGGTATTGGAGTTGTTTTGGTGGTTATAATTTGAAAAAAAAAAAAATTATAAAAATATTTTTAATTAAAGTTAGTTTAAAAATATATAGGTTTCGTTAAAATTATGGTTAAAATTGA
The DNA here is from genome assembly GCF_000495115.2 of Populus euphratica. Classification (NCBI taxonomy): domain Eukaryota; kingdom Viridiplantae; phylum Streptophyta; class Magnoliopsida; order Malpighiales; family Salicaceae; genus Populus; species Populus euphratica. The sequence goes on along the minus strand of NW_011499845.1, from coordinate 8,665,856 downwards.
ATTTGAACAAAAAATAATTTTAATATATTTAGTTAATAATACTTTTAAAATTAAGATTATAAAATTATTTTAAAAAATATATAATAATTTTTATAATTTTTAATTTAAATATTGTAGATTTAACTATTGTTATTACATCATAAAATAAATAATATTTTACATAAAATATGTTTTATTATTTCATTAAACTATCTACAATTTTATTATGTATGAAATACATCTAATAAGAACTATATTTTTCATAATTTTTTGAGTGTATAATAAAATTAAGTAAAATATTATTGAGAATAAAATTAAAATTACAGTACGAGTAAATTTAATTTACCTTAAATTAACTTTTTTTAAAACAAAAAAAAAGTATTATTCATATATACGTGATATGAGTAAAATCAATTAATTATACTAATTTAAAAAAAAACTGTTTATTTTAATGAACAACACAATAATAAAGCATGACTCACTATTTAGTGATTCTCTCCTGTAAAAAACAGTAAAATACTATTTTTATAAAATCTACAACATAACTACAAAATTGATAAATCCTATTATTATAATTTTTTTTTTAATTAAATAATGATATGTATGAAGGCGGGTTAACCTCATCTGTAACCATATTAGGTGGTGTTTTTCATTGATTTTCAGCTGTATTTTTAAAATGGGTTTAATTTTTTATAGATTCAAATTGTTCTTTTTTATATGTTTTTTAAAAAAATTCAAAAATTAATTTTTAAACCACTCTCAAACAGTAGCATGTGATATAATCAGAAAAGATCCTCGAGGAAACGGGCTTCAAATATTCCAAGAAACCGCAATTGCACAGTTTGTCTAGCTTTTTTTTTTTAATGTTTTTTAATGCGCGAAGATCATGGGCCCCAAATGTCAGATTTCACGAGCCATGTAGGGTAGCCTCCTGGTGATATCTGCGCAATTTGACTTCCTCCAGAAGCAGCAGCTGCACGCAGGTGGATTCGCCGTGTTAGGTGGTGTGGGCTAGCAGGTCACCCTCCAACTTTGTTATTTTGGCAGTTGCTGGCATCATTGCTACGTTGAGTTGGACGGTTACTAACGTGCCACGTGGGAAAACTCATGACCTGTGTGTTCCGGGTCAGGGTTGTGGGACCGTAAGTCAGAAACACGAGCCCACACAAACGAGCCAGAAACTAATTAATTAACCAGGATAAAAGTAGTAATAGTAATAATAATAATAAACAAAAACAAACCAAGCACGCGTTCTCTTGACAAGACGAAAGTAATTCTCAATGATTAAATATTAATATCTAGGTCTTGATTTTTAGTTTATTTATCATATTTATTGTCGGGGTTCGACCATGATTTTTAAAAGTTTTGGAATATGTTTTTTCTAACAAGATATCATGCCCACCGTAAGTTAACTGGACATCGACGTGCCACTGCAAGTGAATTTTTTAAGATAAGTTTAAAGGGGGAGCGAAAACTGTTATTTAGCTAATTAATCCTTTCACCAAGGGCCAATTAGCTAGCGCAAGAAAAATCAATTGATGGTTAGAGGTGTTAAGTCACTTGTTTACTTGTAATTCATTGTGTTTTTAATTGTTCTTTAAATGTGTATTTATCTTGAAAAAATTTTAAATACTTTTTAAGTTTTTTTAATAATCTTAGTATAAAAAAATTAATATATATATATATGTATGTATATTTATACAAAAATCACTTTTAAACATGCGTCAAAATACCAAACACAGCATCTACAGATGATGCTTTGAATAATTAACAACATAGAAATTTTGTAATCATGTTGCCATGCAACTGTCGGAGGATATAACAAGGATAACAAATAAAAAGCGACCAAACAAATTTAATGGTTTTTGACTGCAAGTGAATTTTAAAAGATAATTTAAACAAGGGAGCAAAAATTGTTTTTTAGCTAATAAATCCTTTCACCAAGGGTCACTTAGCTAGCGTAAGAAAAATCAATTGATGATTGGAGATGCCTCCTTACGTGGCACGCGTTTGGCCGTAAATTGTTTTTTAATAAAAAATATTATAAAAATTTTAAAATTTAAATATATTAGATTGTTTTTGTAAAACTATATTCAAAAGTTTTAGATCGGGTTGAATCACCTAATCCAAGAATAATATTTATAATATTAATAATAATATTAAACTAGCATGATCTAAGTTTAAAATGGTTTGGTTATAACATTAAATGACCTAGGAGTCTTGGATATTGATTTGGCTGTAAGGTCGTATTATAAAAATATAATAACTAGATAAAATAAAATTTAATATTACATAATAAAATGAAATAAAAAAATTAATTGAAAAGAGAAAAACAACAAAATATAGTATTATTCTAATGAATATTGCTTTGTGATGACAGGTACAATAAAATCCCAGATTATGATAATCTAACAAAAAACAAATTAAATATATGAAATTTAATTCTCAATTAAATCAATATTAAAAAAATTAAAAGAAAACATCATATTAAAAAAATGAATCAATCAGGTTAACTTGTTGAATTTGATTATGAAATCCGTGTAATAAGACTGTAATAATTAAATAAAAAAAATAATATTAACAAACTAAATTAAATAAAAAATAATAATTTAAAAAAGAAGCAAAAATTGTTTTTTAGCTAATTAATCCTTTCACCAAGGGCCACTTAGCTAGCGTAAGAAAAAATCAATTGATGATTGGAGATGCCTCCTTACGTGGCACGCGTTTGGCTGTAAGTTGCTTTTTTAATAAAAAATATTATAAAAAATTTAAAATTTAAATGTATTAGATTTTTCTGTAAAATTATATTTGAGAGTTTTAGATCTGATTGAAACACCTAACTCAAGAGTAATATTTATAATATTAATAATAATATTAAACTAGCACAATTTAAGTTTAAATATATTTGACTATAACACTAGATAACCCAGGAGAAACTAGCACAATCTAAGTTTAAACAGGTTTGACTATAACACTAGATAACCCAGGAGTCTTAGATATTGGTCTAGCTGCAAAGTCGTATCATAAAAATATGATAACTAAATAATTTTTTTTTAATATTACATAATAAAATTAAACAAAAAAAATTAATTGAAAAGAGAAAAACAACAAAGCATAGTATTATTCTAATGAATATTGTTTTGTGAGAAGAGGTACAATAAAATCCTTTTATGAGATTATGATAATCTAACAAAAAACAAACTAAACAAATCATGAAATTTAATTTTTAATTCAATATTAAAAGAAATTAAAAGAAAAATCTAATTAAAAAAAATTAAATCAACTAGGTTAACCTGTTGAACTTAATTACGAGATCCGTGTTATGAGATTATAATAATTAAATAAAAAATTAATATTAACAAACTAAATCAAGCCAAAAATATTAATTAAAAATTTGTATGGTGTAATTTATAGTGAAAAGTTGATCTTTTTTAGTTATAGTTATAGTATTAAAAGATGAAATTGAAAGGAAAAAATTAATAAATAAAAAGAAAAAAACCATAATCAAATTGATTAACCCACAAGACTTGGGATTTGTGTCATGAAAATGTATGATAACTAAATAAAAAAATTAATATTAATGAATTAAATTAAACAAAAAAATAATTAAAAAGAAAAAAACATATAGAAAGAAAAAACTTATAAAAAGAAAAAAACTAATAAAAAAAATTGAATTAAATAGGTTAACTTATTAAATATAATATTTATATTATGAAAATTTGATAACTAAATAGAAAAAATTTAATATTAATAAACTAAATTAAATAAAAAATATAATTAAAAATATAAATAAATACTGTGAATTGCATTGTACAAATCATAGTAAAAAGCTAATGACCTTTAATTATAGTTAATTGGAGGTGTTAAATCATTTATTTAAATGTGATTACTTTTTATTTTTAGAAATGTATGTTTATCTTGAAAAAATCTTAAAATAATTTTTTAAAAATCTAATATGTTAATTTTAAAAATACAAAAAAAATACAAAAATCACTTTTAAAATCACATAAAAATACCAAACACAGCACCTACAAGTAATGCTTCGAATAATTAACAGCTGTGGAAATTTTGTAATCATATTTTAGATATTTTATATTTTAAAAAAGTAGGTGGGCAACAGAGAGAAAAAAAAAAAAAAGGTGATATTGACACGCACTGACGGAGGAAAAAAAAAAAAACAGTGCAGAATGATAGATTTATAGTGTATTTGTCTTGTATTTTAAACTTATTTTGGAAAAATAATAGTTTCTATTGATTTCAAATTAATTTTTTATTATTTCATATCATTATATTATTTTGACATATTAACATAAAAAATAAATTAAAATAATGATTTCGATATACGAAATAAGCTTTCAAAACAAGAGGACAGGAGCTGTGGTCTGGATTGTGTAGAGAGTAGATCCACAGTTTTCTGGTGCCAATAGTTTGAGAATAGATGGTTAAAATAGTCTTTTCTGCTCTACATGGTGGCATGGATTTCCTTCTACGATATACATTCTTTATCATTGACCATTGAAATTATTTTTGATTGAAATTATTAAAGTTAATATAAAATCATTTTAAGTAAAAAATAATAATTGAAAAACCCATTTTATCCCTCATAAATAAAACAGCAACATGGAAGACCATTCTTTGGTGCGTGCATCTTCCATTTGGTGTCTTCATGTTGGATTCTCCGAATATCTATTAATTAATGTTGGTACTAAAATACTTGACTATAGCATTAGCCAACGACGAGAGGAATTCATTCTTCCTTACTCGTGAATCCCTATTTATTTTAACAATATTTTTTTAAAAATATATTTTAATTTTAATTTTATTATGGATCACATGTTTAATAAATTAATTTGAATTTTTTTTTCAATCTTGTCCTTCAATATCTAGTTTATTTGTAATTAAATTTTATAATCCTTTTTTATTTATTTTTTCTGAAATTATTCTAATCTCATTATCATGATCATGAGTTTAAAAATTTAATCTAAGTTGACTTATTTTTTAAATTAATTTTTTTATTTTATTATAAATTGATTAAAAATTAAGTTTTATAATTTATTTTAATTTGTTTTTTAAGATTATCTCAATCATTTAATTTGAGTTACTAAATAAATAGGTTTACTTAGATTGGCTCAAGTTGTTTATGGTTTTTTTCTATTATTTTTTTAGTAATTTTATACTTTAATACTGGGTTGATTAGAAATTAAATTTTATAATTTGATTTGATTTGTTTAATAAGTTGATCTGTATAAAAACCTTAATTAAAAATTCTTAAATATTAAAATATTAACTTGGATATAGAATGAGTTAATTTAAATAAAATATATAAAATAAAATAATAATAATAATACATGTACACACACCAAGTTGCCGGGTCAAATATATAAAATAAAATAATAAAAATAAAAATACATGTACACACACCAAGTTGCCGGGAAAAAAAAGATGGGACAAAAAAAAACCTAAACTAAAAGGGCTAATGTATAATTACCTAGAGTTAAGACTATAAAAAGCCTTAATCTTTCTATTTTAGAGCCGGCTGTATAAAGAAGAAAAGAGAGGGGAGGATTTCAAATCTGTTTCACCAAAAATTGAGAGAAAATGCATGAAAATTAAACGGGATTTGAGAGAGATTAGTCTAGGCAGTGGGGGAAACAACATCAAACAAGAACCACAAAAAAAAAGTGGAAGAATTTAGAAAATAAAAGGGGTTGAGAGCCAGCTAAGAGAGAAAAAAGAGGGGAAATGAGGAATTTATCTTAATAAAATCATAACAGAAAATAATAAAAACGACTTTAAAATAATGAGCAATTAAAAAAAATAATCCTAGTGTTGTAAAGGATTTGGTGCCATCCATAAGAAGAGAAAATTAAGATTTTTTTTAAAAAAAATGCATGAATGTTGTTTAATCATGATTATTGTAACTTGTACTAAAACACACATAATAAATTAAAAAGAAATAGGAATTTTATGTTTAATGGTAATGGAAATACTTGATTAAGCTTGAATTATGAATGCTTAAGTTATGGGAATCATGGAATTTTGCAACAAAAACGAAAAAACTTGCAATATTAAGATGAAGGAATATCATGAAATTTGGGTATAAAAAAATAATTGCATTGGGTTGTGAGAAAAATGAATAAGAAAAACACTTTGTTAGTTAGGTTTAGGACTCGATTGTTATTAAAAACTGGAAAATGTTTTATATGAAAGTCAAAGTGATGGATAATATCTTTTCAATAAAATTAATCTTGTTTAAATTGAAGTTATAAAACTTTGGATATAAATTAATAAACCAGAGGAAAGTTTGACTAAAAATGGCTAAATAATTTTGACATTGCAATTAAAAACAATCTTGGACGTGTCAATGAAAAAAATAAACTTCCTTTCTTTTTATGGATCTACAGCCTATATCTCAGTTTTTAGAGGAAACAAACTATACATGAAAACTAAATCTTTTGTCTTTGTTATATTTTAAATAAGGAGTAAATTGAAGATATGGAATAATACTAGATTATATTAAATTAAAAAAATAAAATAATGATTTATTGAGTTAAAATATGAAGTAATCAAGAATAAAATAGTAAATAATATTATTCTTGTTGTTACAAAAGATATTGCAGGATCCACTTAGCAGGAAATTGGTTCACCCTCCTAGACTTATAGGCTTACAACATCTCACAATTAGAGCTTTATTTAATTGTGTTTGCAATTCTTCCTTAAATGAAAAACAGTCCTAATTGATAAGTAATAAATTATTGAAAAAATTAATTATCCTAGTAAATGAGACTTGTGCCATGATTGATGGGTAATGAAAAAATTAGTTACTCAGACAAATAAAACTAGTGTTTTAATTAACGGACAAACCAGAAACTAGTTGTCCTAATAAATAAAAATAAAACTAGTGTTTTAATTAATGGACAACTGAGAAACTAGCACTTGGTTAATAAAACTAGTGTCTTGGTTAATGAATATATAAAGATAATAATTCAATAATTAATGGGATTGGTGTCCCAGTTAACTAGCATTTTAGAATTTGATTCCCTAATTAATAGAATGATTCATTAATTAATTTGAGAAACCAATTCCTAGAATTATTAGAACCAGCGCCCTAATTAATGAACAATTAGAAAAAATCACTAATGTATAATTGAAATAAATTCTGGTTTCACAAGAGAAGATATTGTGTTCTTGATTGGCATGTTAATAGTTTTAGCGCCACATCTTCCATTTAAAATAGTTGAACTCTAGTAGATCTCACCTGTATTTTTGATTTTTTAGAGCCTGTATGATAGTGTATGGTAGTAATGATTGTTTTTTAAAATATATATTGTTTGAAAATATATTGAAATAATATATTTTTTATTTTTTAAAACTTGTTTTTAATATTAACAAATAAAAAATAATTTGAAAATATTTGAAACAAAGAAAAAAATTTTAAAACACAAAAGTAAAATCAGCTTTGAATATTTTGTTTTCTTTTTCTTTTTTTCCCCTTCAGGGATCTATCCAGCTTCAATTATATTACTGGTTTAATTACTCCTAAGCCCCCTACCTCTTGCCATACCTGGAAGGACATTTAGCTTGAAGGCCACTGAACAATCTTCGCTGACAGAAGTGAGATTTCAAGTTTAGTGGAGACAAAGGATCAAAATAATGGAGACTGTGTAATAGAAGAAAGGTGAAGTGACTGTTTGGAAACATAGTAATATTTTAATTATTTAGAAAGCCAGCATTAAAAAAGTTTAGTGAAAATTGCACCAAGATGGCCACTGGGCCACTTCCAGCCCACAACTGGCCCATTTCCACATGAAATGAGCGACCGAAGCCACTCGCACTCTCCAGTCCTTTCACGTATACCCTCCGCTGTTCCTTTCATTCATCTAGTATCCACAAGCCCTTTATTTACCCTCCTCCGTCTCACCTGAGAGACTCGACTTTTTGTTATGTCAATGATTCAGATGGATCACAATTGAAAGAAAGTTTTCGGTATCTTGATAGAGAGAAAAGAAAAAATAAAAATGTTGTCGTTGGGGGACATCAAAGGGGATTTTGGAGATTGATAAATTCGGAGTTTACGTGACCGTTCCCATAGTTCTTATGTACAGCTTCGCTAACAATACCAACAATCTCCAGGAATTCATGGGAAATGTATGTATCAATGCTACTGAGATTCTCTTTTCCTTTTTTCTTCATGTTCTCTCTCTCTCTCTCTCTTGATGAGATTTGTTATTCTTTCTTTCTTTCTGGCCTGCCCATGTCTCTGTCAAACTATGCTTGAGCCGCGATGAGGACATGTTTAATATAATTCTCTATGCGCATTAGCTGCGATTATTTTCTGGTATTTATTTGTGCCTATTTTTCATGTTGCTGACAAAAGAATTGCGGGCACAAGTTTCTTTTAGCTATGGAAGGAGTAGAGTAGACTTGGGGGTCGAAACGTGTCATTATCCATGAATCATGATCAGTATCAACACTGATGGAATACCTCTTGTGGGTTCTGTTCTACCAAGTGAGATACAAGACAGAGAGAACATGAAATATTAAGGGGAAAAACAATGAGGGTATAGTGCACAGAGTTTAGGAGTGCTTGTGACTGGGTTAAGACTTGGTAGAGAATGGGGGCTTTTGGTTTTGGACATCACATGAAGATTTTATTGTATTTTCACCAGGTCAGATCGAGGGCTAAGGATTAACTTTAAATGGTTGGGATTCAAAACTTCCATTGCAAGTTTGCAAGTCTTCTCGGCAGCAGCTTAAGATGGATGGGTATATGTTGGGGTGGTTAAATTGCTGGAAAAGATCTGCAAGAATTGTAGGTAGTCAAGGTTTATGTTGTAGTTTTTAAGAGTTAATAAATGTGGGAGGACATTGGATGCATCCTGGATGCTCCACGCTGTAACCAAGGCACTGTCTGAACTAATTCAGAAATGAAAAATAAGTACATGCACAAAGAGAGAGAGAGAGGATTGGGTTGGGGGGGGGGGGGGGGGGGGGAGCAGATTCTAGAGGCAACTCGGTGGTAGATCCTCAACTAAATTATGAAATATCATGTTTTCTTTGAAATCTTAGTGTTACTCAAAACTAAACTTAACCTAAAACTAGTAAGGGTCTGTTCTCCACAACAAAGTAACCAATGCCTGTGTTGAACTTTGCTCGTGGAACGTGGCGGAATGAAATTAGGTGATAATGGACAGGTATGATCCCTGGGTTACACCATATCATTGACATCATTGTATTCTAGTTTGTGAGAGTTGCACATTTTAGGGCAATCACAAGTTTACATTATCTCAATTGAGCTGTAAGATGTAGCTATATGCACTTGATGCATTGCACCTAAAATTTTGCAGTTTTCTTTCTGAAACTGTTTGTTTTCTTTGTTGGCCAAGTCCTTTCATGAGCATGGCCATCTTTCTTAAGTGTTTGTCTAAGGTGTGGCTCTGTTTTTTCTGAAACGCAATTTTGATCAATTCTTGTAACCGTCATATTTTGTTTTTTCTTCTGTGTGAAGCGTTCATGCATAGTGTTCCCATCAAATACAGTAAGCCCTCCATCACCAGAAGAAATGAGGGAAAGGGCTCGAGCATTGTGTCGCAGGAAGGATATCCATCGATGCTGACTGTAAGTCACCATTGTAGCCTCTCAGTTGTGTTTATTTCACCCATCGTTCGTACTGTTGGACACCAACATCCACATAGATTGAGGTACTCCTACGTGCTGCGTGGACCATTTGTTTATCATCTCAAATTTTAAGTTGGTAATGGCGGGAATTCATCCCCCACTTCTAAACACGGTCTTGAAGAACCAATTATATGTGCCAGGGAGTGAGGGCCTGTTGAAACATGGTTTAACCTGTGTTTTTTAAAAATTTAAATTTTTTTATTTTTTATTTTTATTAAAATTTAATATAATTTATACATTTTAAATTATTTTAACATACTGATATTAAAAATAATTCTTAAAAATAAAAAAATTATTAATATATATTTTAATATAAAAAATTATTTAAAAAACAATTATTATTATACTGCCAAACACGCTCTTGCAGATATCTTATTTTGATGAAGAAATTTAAGAATCTCAAGTCCCACCAAGAATTTGAGGGCTTCATTATGGTGGGTTCTAAATCTCAGGGCTCAATTATGAGGTGGTCGATTGATTTTATCTCCTGACCAGAATTATTTGACAGTTTGGATATTGGCCCGAGTATGTAATAATGATGCCAGGGGCTAGGGACTCGGTACGGCATCCTTCCTTTTCAGATGAAAAATGAATGCGTGTACGCGACCTCCTCGGGAGTTCCTGCTAATCTTATGCTTGGCAAGTGCACAAGTCCGAAATTTGACCCGCTTCAACACGTTATGGGCCAAAGCGTTGCCCTAGGCCCGTTTTCAGCCCAAGTCCATATTAGAGTAAAGAGGGGCCGGGTTTTCGAGTGTATTTTCCCGGTAAAATCTTGGGTTAAAATTATCAACTCTCAAGTTTTCCTTTATTTGTTGGACGCTTGCCACCTAATAAAAACAAATAAAATGTGGGTAGGGGTTTCGTGCATGGAGTATTTCTTGCCTACCATGCCCTACAAGCTGGTGCTTGTGTCCATGCAGGGTGATAAATACGCTAGAACGGTATAAATATCGAAGGTGGTTGCTGGGTGCAAATCGGCTGGACGTTCAATGAATTAAAGAAGTTGTTTTGTAAGTGGAAAGATGCCTCAACCTTGGACACGCAATTTCAAGACAGAAACAGACGGCTATCATGGTCATAGGGCAGCTAAGTAAACCCGACTATTCATAATCAATGCCGACCTAACTCTCCTAGAAAGTTTGGGACCACTGCTTATATATATATAATTTTAATATATTTTCAATTAAAAAAACTTTCAAAAACAACATTTATCACTTTAAAAGTATTATTTTTTTGATAGTTTTTATATTAGTATATCAAAACCATTAAATAATACTAAAAATATTAATTTAGTATATTTTTAATTGAACGTATCCAAGAAGTACAAAATGCTGCAAAAGACATTCTCCCACTAATTATAGTGGTCACAAACCCTTCCCAAAACCTGCCATGCCGAAACCTCGATCGCTAGATTATTGTTCAATTTAGAAGCTGTATTTATTTTCTTTTAATCAAGGTAGCCGGTTCACTCTATGTTTTGACCTCACCAGAAACACAACTAAAGAATTAAAAATGGAGGGTAAATAAGAAAATAACTGATTTTTATAAATACAAAACATAAAAAAATTGAAGAGTGTGGCTAAGATTTTCAAAACTTAAGAATTAAATTATAAACTGGATTCACTAATGTAATACATTAAAAAAATGATACTTTAAATCATGTGTGAAGATCTCACACTATTATTTCTCCTAAACAAAAGCAAGCTACTATACAAAACATTAGTCCCTTAATTTTAACATGTTTTTTTTTATTAAAATTTAAATTTTTTAGATTATTTTTCATATTGTTTTGATTTATCAATATCTAAAATAAATTTTATAAAGTAAAAAAATATTAAAAAAAATATCCTTCTAATCACATTGGCATATTCCAATTACCATCTATTGTTGGATTGGACTCACACTTGAACCTCATTTGTTTTTTTTTAATATATTTTTTAAAAGTTTTTTATTTGAAATTAATATTTTTTTTGATGTTTTTAGATTATTTTTTTATGTTGATATAAAAAATAATTTAAAAAATAAAAAATTTAATATATTTTTAAATACAAATATTTTTTAAAAAACTATTATTTTGCTTTCATCAGATTTTTTTTTAAAAAAAAGAGCCTCGAATAGGGTATGCGCCGTCCGTGAAGCTTCTGATGTGGTTTCTTCTGGGTGGCATGGTTGAGACAGAGAGGGGAAATTGAAGTGCCCAAATTTCACGCGCTAGCTAGCAAGCCAGGTAAGGTTCGTCACTTCGGACTGCAGATCATGGTTCGCGCTATTTATGACACCGCCCTTGGGCTTCGTGTCGGGACCCGTTATGTTAGATCCATGTGTCCTTGAAATAGAACGAACTTATGTGAAAAATTCGGAACACCGCGGGTTGACTTTTTTTTCTTTATTGAAAAAACCAGTAGGCTTTTATGACATGTTTAATATCTCTGGAATTCAAAATGTTTAGGTATACTTTTAATTAAATAAATTAAAAATTATTTATATAACAAAAAACCATTATTAAGCTCGATCCTCGCATGGAAAAAATTAATAAGTTAAACATATAACTTGAGTGATGAAATCAGTTGATTTTAATTTTTTTTATATATAATTTTTATTAAATAAATTAAAAATTATTTGTACAATTTTTTTTTTTTATCAAACTTAAACCTTACCTATCCAAAGTAAATAATTAAATAAGCCAAATATATGACTTAATGAACTTAATTGAGTTTAATTTTTTTAATATATATATATTTTCATTTAAAATAAAAATTTATAAAATTAAGAATCAATAAAATATCAAAGTGATTGTAAAAAGAAACCAAACTAAAACAAAAAAAATTATGTTAATCAACCAAATATTAAATAAAAAAATTACAAATTATGTTAATTAATTAATCAACCAAATATTAAATAAAAAAATTTAAAATATATATATAAAAACAAATACAATTGTAATTGATAAAATGATAAAAACAAAATCTCTCAAGCAACGAAAGCCTAAAATTCTCATGCCTCTCGAAAAGGTACAAGCACGCGGGCTTAGAGTAGCTCATGCTTCTAAACATTAGTTTTTAAAAAGATTTTTAAAGGGCAAGTACACCCCTTAATGGGTTGAAAAAAAAAATAAACGACACGACGCTAGCACTGTCCAAATTCTAGCAACCCTAAAAATCTTGTAAGACATATATATGACCTCTAACAAATAAGAAATTTATTCCTAAAACCATAATTAACCCAAATAAAAATTTACCAATTAATGCTAGTTTAAAGTAAAAAAACACTCTGTATGAATTTTTCTCATTAAAAAAATTTATTAACACCAAAATTACTTGTTTTGATTATCAAAATCAATTTTAATCAATAATTTCTTTCTTCATTACTAAAATTCAGCTATTTTCTTTCTTTTTTATGAATTTATTGACTAAGAAAAAAAATAAAATTTAAGATCAAAATTAAATTTTATAAATTTTTAGAGATTAAAAATTTATAATTTAAAGGGTTAGAAGACTAAAGTATATGCTTAGGCACTCGTTTTAAAAAATTATTTTTCTACCTTTTTTTATATTTAAGTCCCCTATTTTTGAATTTTGTTTTTTTTTAATCCTAGACCATGCTAGCCTCCCCCCTAGTGTTCGTGCATGATCCATATGTTTGAAGTGTTAGCTTGTTATTTATGATTATTTTTATTTATTTGTTTGTGTTTTAAAATTTTTTTAAAGAAAAAAATGAATTTTATTTTATTTATTTTATTTGAATTAAATTTTTTTAGTATTTTTAAAATATTTGAACTTTCTGATATAAAAAATAACATTTTAACAAAATATTATTTCAATATATTTTTAAATAAAAAATAATTATTATCACAATATCAAACAAACTTTTTATTTACCCCGTTACATTCTAACTAGTTACTTTTAACAATCACAAGATTTTATTAAGGCATCTAAAAGCTTCGAAATTTGTTAATATAAATGTGTTTTAATTGACAATTAATTTGTTTCCATAAGACTATGATAGGACAAAAAAAGGGACCAAATCACTAAGACAATCCATAATAATTTATTCTTTAATAAACAGTGCCTTTAGAGCGTTTCATAATTCTGAATGAGAACACTGATGAACACTTCGGCAGATGGCCAACAGGGGACGTGTTGAATGTATTGCCATCATGGGAGAGGCGAAGTACAAAATTAGATGCGTACAAGTAGACCTAATTGTATAAACACAAAAGGGAAAAATACGTGTGAACAAATCTAATACCTGTATTTTCCTGGTTGGCAAATTGAATTCCATGGCGGGTTAACAATTAAAAGTTCGCTGGGGTAGTTGCATCCTCCCGAGTCCAACTCTCCCTTCTTTATCCATACCCATACTCTTTAAATCCCAACTCATCTCTTCCCTCTTTGCAAGCCATTTTTCTTTCTTCTCAATTATCATACAACAAAGCAAGCACACCTTCAAGTTTTCTTTTTCTGTGCTCATTTCACAGAATCCGGCCCTCTTGGCTATAATTTTCACATTGATCAGAGATCTTTCCATTCCTTCTCTATAGCTTTGTGGGTTCTCCTCTTTTTTGTTTAACCACATAAAAAGAGTAAGAACTCCAATTTAATTTCTTAGGCTATACATTGAAGTTCCAACAAAATGGCAGAGGATCAGAGCAAACAAAAACCGATACCAGAATCAGTCACAGTTGATGCCGAGACGAAGAGAAACAGCCTCCCACACTTTCTCTTATCTGTTAGACTCAAATATGTGAAGCTTGGTTATCATTATTTAGTCTCTAGTGCCATGTATCTCTTGCTTGTTCCACTCATATTCATTGCATCAGCTCATCTTTCAACACTCACTATCCGAGATTTGGTCCAGCTATGGAACCACCTCAAGTTCAATTTTGTCTCAGTAACTCTGTGCTCAGGTCTTCTAGTTTTCTTGGCTACTCTCTACTTCATGAGCCGTCCTAGAAAAATATTCTTGGTGGATTTTGCATGTTACAAGCCTGAACCTGCTCGAATGTGCACCAGAGAAACTTTCATGGAGAAATCAGGAGTAGCAGGCTGCTTCAGTGAAGAGAATCTGGCCTTTCAAAAGAAGATCCTCGAGAGGTCTGGTTTAGGACAAAACACTTACTTCCCCGAGGCTGTGATGCGGGTCACACCAAGGCCGTGCATGGAGGACGCAAGGAAGGAGGCTGAGATGGTGATGTTTGGAGCCATTGATGAGCTCCTGGCCAAAACTGGGGTTAAAGCTAAGGATATAGGTATTCTTATAGTGAACTGCAGTTTGTTCAACCCAACCCCTTCTCTCTCTGCTATGGTAATCAATCATTACAAGCTTAGAGGGAACATATTGAGCTACAATCTTGGCGGAATGGGTTGCAGTGCTGGGCTTATTTCCATCGATCTCGCCAAGCAGCTTTTGCAGGTATGAAATATCAAGCATCGTCCCTTCGTTTTGGACTAGAAAAAAAGGGGGTGATGCAATTTAATGAAACGGCTCAGTAATTAATTTGGTGACATCCACAAGCTGATGTCCAGCTGTTATTAGGCGATCGAAACATACCATGCTGACTTTCATTGAACTTCGAATTAAAGACAGGAGATGTAATCTGAATAAAAAAGAAAAGGTAGCAAGGAGTGTTCGAACAAGATAAATGTTAGTCCCATGCACTCAACCATCTTGGGTCAGAAAATAGTTTCCCTTTCAAACTGTCTTTGTCGTTCACAGTACTGCATTTATAGCTTTGGAAACAGTTCATGCGTCCTTAATAAATAGGAAAAGAGATAGTACTACACAAAAACAAGAAAGTCCAATATTGCAATGAATCAACCTCCATATATTTGCTGGCTGTGTTATTTGCAAGAAAGTCCAATTTGCTGGCTGTGTTGGATAAACGTTACACTGATGATCCAGCTGTATGCTATGCTCTTTTTCGGAAATTGAAGCGCGCAAGGTGGGTTCTGCACATACAATGCTCCTATGTACAAGTTAACTGATGGATTTTATCTTAATTAATTACAGGTGCTTCCCAATTCCTATGCCCTGGTGATCAGCATGGAGAACATCACTCTTAATTGGTACTTCGGCAATGACCGCTCCATGCTTGTCTCCAACTGCTTATTCCGTATGGGTGGTGCCGCAATCCTTCTCTCCAACCGACCATCCGATCGCCGCCGCTCAAAGTATCAACTAATCCACACTGTTCGCACACACAAAGGTGCCGATGACAAGTGTTACAATTGTGTCTTCCAAAAGGAGGATGACACCAAAAGAATTGGTGTCTCACTTTCTAAAGACCTTATGGCTGTTGCGGGGGAAGCTCTGAAAACCAATATTACAACACTAGGGCCATTGGTACTTCCCATGTCAGAACAGCTCCTATTTTTTGCAACTTTAGTAGGAAGAAAGATCTTTAAACTGAACATAAAACCATACATTCCTGATTTCAAGTTGGCTTTTGAACACTTCTGCATTCATGCTGGAGGGAGAGCTGTGTTAGATGAACTAGAGAAAAACCTTGAGCTCTCTGATTGGCATATGGAGCCTTCAAGAATGACTCTTTATAGGTTTGGTAACACCTCTAGTAGTTCGCTGTGGTATGAATTGGCTTACACTGAGGCCAAAGGAAGAATTAGGAAGGGTGATAGAACTTGGCAGATTGCTTTTGGTTCAGGATTCAAGTGTAACAGTGCGGTGTGGCATGCATTGAGGACGATCAATCCGGCAAAAGAGAAGAATCCCTGGATTGATGAGATTGATGAATTCCCTGTTCATGTGCCTAAAGTGGTGTCCATTGCTTCTTGAAGCTCGACAATTTACCCTTTTCGGAGGGAGATAGTTATAATGTCAATTGCTTACAACTCTTTTCTTTTCTTTTGATTTTTCTTTTTTTGAGAACGGATTATCAATTGTTTTATGTAAGTGCAATTTATGTGCAAGTGAAGACAATTAATTGTTTTTATGGTTAAATTCTGATTCTCTTCGTATTTTTATTATGTTGTTAATCAACGAATGTCATTCATGTTCAAGATGGCTGAAAAGCTGAACATTCTTTAATCTACCTGTTTTTTTTTTCTCGAAATATTTATCAAGCCTCTCAGCCTCTGTTGGATCATTGATGTAGGAGAAAAGGAGACCGAAAAATAAAGAAAAGGAGCCTCTTGGATCACAACAACAACCCAAGAAGATGGTTCCATTTTTTTACCTTTTTCTTTTTGATAATTACAACCAATTCTAAGATCCATTTGGGCTATCTCAAAATCGAGCCATACCATTAATCCCATCCATGGTTGTCAATTCCCAAATGCATCCTCGAGAATGCCAAAGCATCAATTTGGTCGATTATCCTGTTTTCATATGTATGATATACATTCCCGATTGAGGCATTATTTACATGTATATTTCGTAGAAGGAAGTGCCAGGGCATCAGTTGGATTGTTTACTTGCACAGCCAAGGTGCACTGAAATTCGTTTTAATAAGAGGTCGGTGGGCTTCGTTAACTTTGCTCGTATACACCTCCACCGCCGGAGGCTAGAGTCAATTGAGCTGGAGGTAGGGCATGCGGTAAACCAAGCAGGGTATCTTGTCACATAAGTTAGAGGTTGGGTGCAAGTATATCGATTTCCATCATAATTTAACTCTAAATGCTCGTGGTTTACCAATCGAAATTGATGGCGACAGGCACACCCTATTTGCTTAAGATTACTTGCTCTATGTTCGTTTCGGGATTGAAAATTAAAGACTAACATATGGGTTAGGTGTTGAGTGGTAAAATATTAATAGTATATATATATATATATATATATATATATATATATATAAAATATTTGTAGAATGAAGTGTGAAGGATCTCTAGTATATGTGTAAAACCATATGCAATGACGAGTTCATTAAATTTAAATTAAATACAATAAAAAAATAGGGGGTTCAATGCTTTTGCAAAGAGAGTAAAAGGAGTGAGAGGTTTGAAAAAAAAAATAATAAAATAAAAAACACAAGGTTAAAACTTGAGGCAATTATGAGGATAAACTTCTCCTTTCTAAATAAGACTTCCAAATAACATTAATAAACATCTATATATTTAGGGTTTCAATAAGCATATTAAACTCGGAAAAATCAGATCAACTAAACACAAGGCATCAAGAATCACTTTATTATTATTATTATGAATTAAGAGCATGAATGTACTTAATATTGATAAAAAGAGTGATTCTACCATAACAAACGAGATCGATATTTTTTTTCTTCTAAAATGAATAACAAGCATATAATATTTTGCGAAGTCTAATTCATAATCCAAACCTCTTATGACCTAACAAATCAAACTCAGACTATTTGGATCCTAATTAGATTAGAAGTTCAATCCAAATGTATTTTATGGTTTTACTCTTACATTATTTCAATTAAAGATTTTAAATAAAACCCTATTAAAGAAAACAAGACCGAGGTTCAAACTCGGGGCCAGCGGTCCGAGATTTAAAACTCTATGGGCTGGACTATTTAGATAACAAAACGAAAGCTGGATCGGTCTTTTGCACGAGAGCTCACGTTTAAATGTAAAATTATGTTCTGCATTCGAGATGCATCGCTCTATTCTTTCTTCTTTATGGAGAATGGTAGGGAAAGGGAGAAGGAAGACAGTGCTGGATTGGGGAAGGATACCTTCACTTATGCAAGAAGATTGTTGGATAAAAAAAACATAGAGACCAAAGTAAATTTTCTGGAGATAAAAACATACACCAACAAAAAATAATATAAATAACGCATGGGTACACG
Organism: Populus euphratica; assembly: GCF_000495115.2. Taxonomy (NCBI): domain Eukaryota; kingdom Viridiplantae; phylum Streptophyta; class Magnoliopsida; order Malpighiales; family Salicaceae; genus Populus; species Populus euphratica. The sequence goes on along the minus strand of NW_011499845.1, from coordinate 8,647,432 downwards.
GAATGTGCAAGTTGATACTAAGACAAAATAGCCGAAATACTTTTAAATACAAAATAAAGACTACAAGGATGTGAAGGCATCAATCCGATTATAAAGTGAACCTAAATGCAAGCAGGCAACTACAAAATCTAAGTCTTAATCAAGTTCCAAATCAACATTCTGGCAGCTCGGAGCTGGATCAGCTATAAATGATGCCGGTTTCCAATCACATGCCCCAAACACCACGAGCTGCTGTGAATTTGTTACTTGGTCTGGACGTCAGTTCATACAATATTCTGGCAAATGTATCAGAATATCTTGTATCTGAGAAGAGAATCTCAGCAAATGCGTTCTCGTAAGCTAGTAGCAAGGCCTTGTTTTGTGGCTCAGAGACCAGACTCTCCAATATCATCGCCGCTTTCCGACAAACTTCTGGCACAGGATGTGGCGCCCGAATCACTCTAAGCAATCGATCAACTGCCCTGAATTTTTTAAATTGTACACACCAAAAATGTCATGTCTGCAACCCAGTAAACCCTTTGACAATAAAATTTCTTGTCAAAGCCTTCTTTCTTTGTATCATTCTAATTTATGAAACCAAAATCAAAAATAAAAGAAAAATTACCATCGCTCACTAGCAAGCTTCAATCTGCAGTCCATATTAACTTCTGCAAGGTTATAAAGAGCGCCAACAGCAGCTGCCTGGGCATCAAGTGCAGGTGAGCTCATAAGATCTACTAAACGCTTGTGTATCTGCAATGGTCATTTGGCCCATCGTTATAAATTTATGCAAAGACATTATATAACTTGCGCCATCAACAGAGAAAGATCAACCTGTGGGAAAAAGGGAAGAAGGAAAGGTTCATTGTCAGGATTTATAATCAAACGCCCTAGTAATTCAGCAGCTGCACAGTGCCAGGCTTTAACTGCAGATCCCAGCATCCCCATGATTGCTTGTACTGCACGTTTTTCTCTGCTCAATAAAGAAATTAACAAACTTATCAACCACAAGTTAGAATAAAAAAATTAATATGAGGCAATAATAAATAAGATTTCTCACGTTATTTTGATGTAAGATGGCTTTGAGGAGCTAAAAATTCGGAGATCAAGCAATGGAGCCAAATTTACAATTGTCTCGAGGGCATTCGTAACAAGTTCCTCATCCTCTGTAATTGTCAAGAACTTTTAGAAGCATTTACAACAACATGTGAAACATATACATCTAATTTCTGCATCAGCATTGTATGGTGCAAGGAAAAGAAGGCTAGAATATCACAAGTCCTCAAATTATTGAAAGCCTCATTACAAATCAGAAAAGATAGAACTACAAACTTAACATAATTAAAGAGCTCGATATGAGGAAGTCCAATTAAACTGTCAATAACAAAACAAGCAAGCAAAGAGAATCTACGAACTTAAATTATTTGCACTTTAGGAAAAAAAAATTATTCACAAAAAAAATCAGAGAGACAAAATGGGAGTGGCAGGTTGATGAAATAACGCAAGGAAGCTTCTAGGGGGGAAGAACAAGGTTATAGACAATTTGCAATTTGACAAGAATATCCACACTGATATCCTCTCCATTAACATAAAGCAATCTTACGGTGTTTCTTGAGGATAAAAGAAAATGAAAGTGTTACTATAGTCTGCGATGATGCTAAATGAGTAAAAAAAACCCTTCTTTTCTGAGATCGGATCCTAAACCAGTAATGGTGAAGCTAGAATCTAATATCATCACATTAATGGTAACTTGAGCCTTTCAACTATTAGGATAATGACCTCTTCAAACGACTCAGAGGTGTTTCTTGAGGATAAAAGAAAATGAAAGTGTTACTATAGTCTGCGATGATGCTAAATGAGTAAAAAAAACCCTTCTTTTCTGAGATCAGATCCTAAACCAGTAATGGTGAAGCTAGAATCTAATATCATCACATTAATGGTAACTTGAGCCTTTCAACTATTAGGATAATGACCTCTTCAAACGACTCAGAGGTCCAAACTCATCTCATATCTTATCAGATTCAATGGATTATCTAAACTATAAGGGAATTGTGAGCCATAAGAAAAAGTGATGTCCTTCGTGTTGCTTCGGGATTCAGCGTTTCTTAATACTGTCTAGACTTGTATGAAAAATATTTAACGGAACAATAAGTACAAAGGGAGCATTGCAACTCTACACAATTAAGATAAGTCTAATGAAACATGGGCACGGTATATAGTTAGTTAAACATAGCGACATACCTCAAAAATAACCTATGCATGATGATGATTTACAAATTTCACGGAAGACCCTAATATCATTACATTTAGTGAGGCTGGTCCTAAATCTGTCCCAACTTCCCAAAGCCACAAAACGATGATCATTAAGGGCCTTGAGCCCCAGAGAACATCGCTAGTCACTCCATAACTTAGTCCCCTCCACATTCCCAACTAATAATGTTGTATCAACCTTCTTTCTTCTAAATGCTATAGCAACACAGGATCCTTTGGAGACCTAATAGAACTTTCCTTCATTAAGTAGTAATATCCTATAGACATTCTATTTGCCCCTAAACTTTCACAGCCAATATCAAAGAAACAAAGGACAGGACAACCATTTTATATACTCAAGCTGCTATGTCAGGAATATAATCAGTGACTTAACTCCACCTAGAAGGTCAACATTTAGCTGCCGCAATTTCTTTTGTGCCCTCGGGAAATGTCTAATCACAGCTACATCAAAATCCAAAATTCTTTAACAATATTAAGCTATGTAGGATACAACAACATTCTATCAACAGGGAAAATAAGAGCAACACAAGAATAGTGAAAACGCAACTGACTTTGCACAACCTCAAACAAAGAACAAATGTAAGTCAACCCTTTAAGAATCATAAGACAGAATCGACAAGCTCAGCATCCTCTCTCAAGTCTTCAAAAGCATAACAGGTGCAATTACCTTTCTAAACATCTTCCTACTTACATCACCGAAAATAAGTTCAATTTCACAGGGTATACTTGTGTATTTGAGAAGCACTTTGTCAAAACAACCTTTTTTTTCTCTGCTGTGTGCAAGGGAAGCGGCTAATTAAAGCAACATCAAAATCCAAATTTCTCTAACAATATTAAACCATGTAGGAGACAATGGGATTCTAACAACATGAAAATAAGAGCAACACAAGAATAGTGAAAACAGAATTGACTTTGCACAACGTCATACAAAGAACAAATGTAACTCTACCCTTTAAGAATCATAAGACAGATTCTACAAGCTCAGCATCTTCTCTCAAGTCTTCAAAAGCATAACATGTGAAATCTCCTCTCTAAACATCTTCCTACTTCACCAAAAATAAGTTTGATTTCATAGACTATACTTGTGTATTTGTGAAGCATTTCAGCAAATCAATTTCTTTTGCTGTGATCAAGGGACAGATGGCAGACAGAAAAGGGCAAAAAAGATTTTGTTTAGCATGGCAACAATCAGTAATTATCAGACCACCTTTGATGATTCAATGTGAACCAATATGCTAAAATTCCAGTAGGTGCAGTGTTTGCATTGTATCACTATCCCAATCCAGTTTATTAGGCTTTGAAGGTATCTTCAACTCATAAAAGAATTTTTTCTCGGACTGGTAAACTCACATCAGAAAAATCACTCCATTAGAATCAACAATGAGAAACTAAAAGGAATAGCCAGCCCTAATATCATAAAACAGAATCAAGAGAAGTAAGCCAACTGAAAAAAAATCTAACTCTTTCCTTCTGTTATGTACAGGTAAATATATATGTAGAGTTCTCTGGTTCTATTCTTCAAGGACATTTGCTGATTCAGCGAGAGCAGTTGATATCTCTATATTTCTCAACCAAATTCTAAGATCACGAACTCAAGGCTAAATCACATATTTATACGCTCCCAATCCCTGCAAACTCCAATATACCAAAGCATGAACACGCTGGTTGCACTAAGAGAAGAACTAGATCACTGTTTCAGAACCTCCCATATGCACATGACATGTAAGGGAGGATGGGTGTTTCTCTTTTCATTCAGGGATCCCAAACCTAAAATTTCATGCATGTACCTTAGCAGCAATGGCCCTTATCATTATAGTACATTTTGGTAGAAGGTGAAACAAAATAATAAGATCAGGGAAGAAATGCAAAACTAATAAAAAAAAAAGAAAAGAAAAGAAAAGAAAATGGAAACAGGAAAAATAATTCACATCAATATCAACTCCTGAATTCTACGCCATACAACACAATCTTCACTTTCCACATTCAAATGAGCAACTACACGTCCGTCAAGTTTTCAGCCCTCAAATTTAGCTCTAAAGCACAAGGATGTCACATGAGGCTTCTCATCAATCGGAGCATCAGCTTAATGACCCTAGATGACCTAAATTTTAGTGTCTTGGTCTACCATATTCTGCAGTTTTTTGCTAGATATAGTTCAAACAATCTTTATTTGCAACTGGCTGTATGAAATCTCAAATTATCCTGTGATTGCTTCAGAGAAACAATTGTAAATTTTCCAAAAATTTTGATGAGGATGATGATATTCAACTTGGATGATAAATAACAGAAATAGCATTTTGCTTTATTAAGTCCTCACCAGTACTGTGATCCTCTATGCACTGGAACACCGTTTCCAAGCAATGCCGATTTCCAGCCATAATAACTTCATTCTCTGGCATGAAAGAGAAATTGCGTATGATATTTGAAGCAGCCACAGCACACTGCTGCTTCTCTGCCCTCCCTTCATCATCTAAATTAAACAAACCATCCTCTTCATACCACCACTCTGAAGGACGAAATTTGGCTACATTCTTCTGCACTGAAGCATCCGTCAATCTGCCACAAAGACATCACCCCACATTTACATCCCACTTTTACCAAGACCAGATTTTAATAAAAATCCTACTTACCCAGATTGCTTGACATTGTCATTTGATCCCAATGCCTCGTACTCGTAACCAAATCCTGTAACAAGCGAATTAGAACCTAATGTTCTTACTCTACGAGTCTTCTGGAGTTCTCTGGGAAGCGCAATATCTCGCCAGTCATCAATCTGTTTTGTTTTAACACATCATCACTAGCACCAAATTGCTAAATATAAAACAATCATACACCTAATTAATTTTTGCTAAAATATAAACAAAATAATTCAACAAACCATGAGATTTTAAGAGAGAGAGAGAGTAAAGCGAGATGCATACGACTTGAAGAAGAGCATCAAGCAAGCCAGATATTTTAGCGAGAGAGTCTTTGCGCATGTCTTCTTTTTCTTTGAAAGAAAGCAATGTGAGAGTGTTGAGTGCCCATGTTAACTCGCTCTTCAATCCACTTTGAAGTGCCAGTACTATTCTTTTATTATTCTGATCTGAAGCTAACAAATTAATCAAAGATATGTTAATTTTAACACTAAAAGTTAGGGTTTTTTCTTTTTTTTTTGGAAAACTGACCGGCGAATGAGGTGTGAACTTGAAGTGAAGGACCGAGGAGAGTGGACGGTGCTACAGAATCTGCAGCAGATGAGCCGGCGGCGCTGCCGCTTGTGCTGCCGAAGGGGCGCCCTCTCTTAGGTGCTGGGGCTGCTGATCCGCCCCCTGAGCCACCGGACTTGTTCAGGTCCCGCTTCTGCATTATTTTGTGTGCGTGTCGGTCTTGTTTGGCTCTCGCGATGAGGTTGGCGACCGCGGGATCTATTTTTCAGGGGCAGTCGGGCAGGGAGTGTTTTGACCCGAATCCGATTTGATTATGATGGTTTGGGCTTTTGCTTTTGCTGGATCATCAGACGTTGCGGCCTACATACACAAATGGGTTTTAAAGATCAACATAATAGAATCTCAATAATTTACACAAAAAAATTGAGATAATTACCAAAACCCCTTCTAAAATAATATTAAATCTAAAAATATATGTTAAAATATTTTCGTATCCATAAAAATATTTTCGTATCTAAAAATCTATATATCAAACTCTTGGTTAATATCTTTAATCCATTTGAATTTTTAATTATGGAAAACCTTACTTCAAGGCTATTTAGATAGAAAAATATTTCAATGGATAAGAATCTTTTATAGATTTTATTTCACAATATAAAAAATTTCATATCAAAAAATTTAAATTAGATTTTTTAAAAAAAAAAATTAGATATTTGTAATTAAATTTACTCAAATCTCAAGAAGAAATACATATATAATATCCACACAACATTTATCCATCAAACTTTTTTATAAAAAAAAACATCAATACCTTAGATAATTTATTTTTGTTAAAATTAACAGTCACGGCAAGCATGTGAATAATTTCAACGTCGACGTGAATTGTCCAAAATAACTTCATAAATAGTTCATAGGTGACTTCGAGAGACTCCACGATCAAAATCACCAAGGGCAAGGATTTCCAGCGAGATAGACCCTATAGGCCAATCGATTCATGGTCGATTGATCCATGGAGGACTGCCATTCCTTACTTGCTGGTCGTTTCTTACAAACTTCATCGCATTCTTCTCTGCGTGTTTTTACCATGATTGGGCGAGGCAGCTTCTTGGCTGATGGAGGCCGCTTATTTTAGGGGTAAGCGCAGCTGTGAAAAGGGAACATAATACTTCTGAGATTAGGGTGTCACCCTTTGGCATCTGTATGATACTCAGGTCATTTAATTCCTGAAAAAGGCCGGTCAGGTGGTGAAGCATGGGAGCAGGAGGGACTGTTTGATTTCAGCGTTTAGTAAGCAACTGTTTATGAATAATTAGGATGGGCTTGATTCTGTACTGGACTAAAAACCATGAAAAGCAGTTTCGAAATCATTTTACAGGCCTGGCTTTATAAAAGTTCTGACAGCCCACATGTTGGTGGGAGGTGAATACGTTAAAATCTTTAAATCGACCTCTCTTCCCATCACTCCTCCTTTGCAGCTTTGCTGATACCACAGGAACATTCAGGGACGCGTTCTTGGTTGTAGCAAGATTCTTTTTATCTTGTCACTACCAGATAGAATTAACTGGGGTTCATAGACCGCAATATGACTTTGGAATGAAGATTTAGACCGAAATATGAATTTGGAATGAAGATTTCCTCTAGCTACTGGGTACCAAACGAAGTGTCTGGGCTTTCGTCCTTGGGAGAATGATATTATACAAGCAATATCATGTACACAAGTTGCAGTAAGCATCGCACATTAGAAATACCTGTTATACAAAATGGATCAGGGTCTCACTGGGTTTTCTTTCTTTCTTGTTTGCTTCCTCAAAAAGATGATTGTGGCCGTTGTTTTTTTGGCTTCCACCTTCGATGTCTCTCAGAAGAGGCGGTTCGTGGATCTGTTGATTCTGAGATATAGTTACTAATAGAATCAAATATTTTTATAATATTTTCATACCAGTGCTGATTTTCTTGCAAGAAAGGGTGATGCTCAATCAACCAGAGATAAGATTATCATTATCTTTACAATTTTTCGTATCGCTAATGACAATTTCCAACCCACATTAGCTGGCGGGTCTGTAACTTTACATGGAGTGTTTTCTTATAGACAATATTAAAAGGTTCTTGCTCGATTCGCCCTGATCTTGAGACTGGCTAGCCATTATAATAGCCTCTCTGGAATCTAGCTAGTTGGTTTATTTTGTGTTTCAAGATTATTATCGAATCCCTCGCCTTTTTTATAAATAAATGAATCTGTGTCAAGCTCATAGTTTTCCCATCACTTCTGATGACTATTATGCGGATAAACAAAGAGGCTCGTTGCGTGGGTTGGGAAGAAGAAGTGGCTAACCCCTTAAATTATCTATATTTTATTCATATATTATATTGAAAACAAGGAAGCCAACGGAATCAGCAAGGTGGTTAAGAAACTAATACTGTACGCCACAGTTCAATAATCTTTCTGCCCCTGTGCGCGGTAGATAGGGCCAACCAAATATTGATGATTCCATTGGCTGTTTTTTTTTTCAAATCCTCTTCTGATTCCATCTATATGTAAAGCCATTAGCTAACAATCGCTCCAACTCCATGAGACCAATGAAAGAGATTTATTTTTTTCTAACATAGAAATGTAAACATTAGAAAATTGCTACCATCTAAACTACTTTTATATTATAATTTTCTTTTTTAAAATCCTAGCTATAGCAGAACTTCAAATATCTCAAGATCATCGACCTCCATATATCCTAAAATTCAAGTTGCTGCACCAAGGCTCGTAGCCCAGCGATCTTGGTAGAGATTTTTTACCTATGCATCTTGGATTCAAGCTTCAATGTGTATGTTTGTCATCCCCGCAATGTTTTATTTGTCTACTAGGCTTGCAGAATGTTCAGTAGATCCGGAGATTAGTTGTGGTGCGCATAAACTGGTCCAGACACCTCGGATTATATAAAAAAAAAAATTCAAGTAGCCTATAAACCGTATTGCTAGATTATTTAATCAATTAATTAATTAATTTTAATAATTTCATTTATTCTTTTTAGTTAGGGTGATTGATAGCTTATACTTTATATTTAATAAGCCAAAGTAATTTATTGTTGGTATTTATAAAAGATATATTTTTGTGAAAATGTGGACTCTTCAATACTTAAATAAGTATCTTTTAAAATAAAAAATAATAATAATAATATTTAAAAAAAATGCTTTCAAAATATACATGTAAAAAAAAAAAAGATTGTGAATCTTTATTTTAAAGATCTCATAGTGTATATATTTATAACTCATGAATTTTATTTTTTTGTAAAGAAAAATGATTTAAGTATAATATAACATTTATGATATTTTGAGTTGTATTATAAGTTGTATTCCATTTATTTTATCCTATTAAAAAATGATGACATAACTTATCATAAAAGACTTTAACATATTTGATGATCTCGATAGAATATAAATTTATTTAATTAAGTTTATTTGTTAAGAAATAATTTATTTATAATTTGATATAAAAAATTATAGAATTAATAATATCAATCCAATCATTTATTAAATATGACTTTAATAAGAGATCTAGGGTGCTATGATGTATTTATGCCAGCTTATAACATACCTGAAAATTAAAAAAATTATACATGTTTATTTTTCTTAATTTGATAATTTTTAATAAACATACACCGATAAAATTTTGATTCACGACAACCCTTGAAAATTGCCACACCACACCTTGACTACATTTGTGATGAACGGTTAAAATTTATGTGTTCTTCCATGTATATACGCAAGGTATTAAAGTCTTCGATCTCAAGTTAGGAATAACACGATCCATTGCGTTTATATGATCCATACCCATATCATTTGTGTATTAATGTCTTTCTATGTTTCAATCCTTCTTGATCGGTATCTTGTCCTTTCGCCGTCATCTTTGCAACAGAATACTGAGAGTTTAGAAACTCTAACTGGGATCTGATCAGCACATGTACATGTATGTGAAGAGTTTAAATTACTATTCTATATTACTTAGCCGTAATACAAGGGTCTCTGACATCATTTACATCGACAAGTGATCTGCTTTGATTCTGAAGTTTAGAACAAATCTGTCATAAATCTCAAGGTCAAACATTCATATTAACAAATAATTATAAGTTATTAATTGCAAATGATTACATCACTCGGTACAGTGATACTACCTTTCTAGTTTCTTAGGGAAAAAAGGATGTCTAATCATACTGTTCGGATTAAATTTTAATGTAATAAGTCTCCGTGAGACTTGCTTCAAGAAATTTAATAGAGCTTAGCAATTCAACGCTAAAAAGTTTATCCCGAGTCTTACGCTTCATCTCTAATATTTTCCTAGCTTTGCACGGCAGTGTAAAAATATAGTTTAATGATCAGTGAATATAAATAGTTGATGCCTTGCTTACAAATCACGTTTAGCCAAACGCGTATCGATCTTCTTGTGTTGTGTGTTGTGTGATGTTTGTTTCTTAGCACCTTGAGCCATTGCAAATATTAGAGAAATTAAAGGACCTCTTTGTTCATCGCAAAGCTGGCCCAACTGGGAATCCATTTGCATGGTTGCCATAGCTAGCTCCGCTTTGGCATATTCTACTGGGATAATGAATATTCCTTAATCTTCATGAACTGCATTATTGGAAAATGCATTCTAGATAGCATTGATTGGGTCCATTTCGAAATTATAGCTGCAGAAATCACAGTAAATGCTTGCCAGTTGTGAGATTTGTAAGGAAAAAAAATGAAAGGGGAAAATAACGAAGATAAACAAGACCATGAAGCAATTTCGTGTCATATAGCGTTGTCTAAGTACTAATAATGGGAATGCTAATCACCCATGCGTTTTATGCACTGACTTCGTGGTAACTGATACAAATATCGAAGTTCTCTTGCTTTTTATTGCTGGTTTTGCTATTAGTATTTCGCTAGCTGGTTCATTTTCTTTGAGCTGTTCTCTTTTCTTTTTTATGCATAAGGATTCAATGAGATGCTGCGAAATCATTTATTTTGGTGCCCTCTGCAACTTCTTCAGCTACATACAGTAGCTGGAAGCCTGGAACTCAAGGCTGGTAAATGCAGCAGCAGCATCTCATACATATTAATTGACATCTGATGTGAATTTTATTTCCCATTTCTATTGCTGGTCTCCAAAATGTCCATATATGGTGTATTTAATTCTGATTGTGGCATTTTTGTTCATAGTAACATTAACTAACTGGTTCAAATATCAAGAGTACTGGAGGATAGCAACTGGCAAGTACGTTGTAATGGCGCATTTGAAAGAGCTCATATTAATGAAGTGAAGACTGCCATAACAGAAGATCGACTAGCCGAATTGTAAATGCACATCTGCAGAGGAAATTGCTCGTTTAAAGAATCGAAATTTATTTCACGAACCAAACCCCCCAGGTTGCTTTACCACCTTTACAGTCCGATACACATCGAATCTGATATCTGGAAAACAAAAAAAAAAAAACTTCGATGGCCGGTGTATCCTTTCATTATTTTTTGGTTTATAGCTTATAGCTGGATAGACTACCAAACCTCGGGAGTTTTGTCAACTTTCTTCCTAAACAAAAATTTCGTTAAACATACACTTGGGCTGGGGTGAGGTTTCAGTTTAGCTTTTACTTTATCAATTAGCAAGAATAGAATACTTTAATTTATTTTCTTTCGGTGATAATTGGAAAAGGTTCACAAATCTCATGGAGGATATTGCAATGGTTAAGTGATCGTTATAAAGTTGTCAAGGAATATGTTATACAGCATAAACCAAAGATATGAAGAAATTGAAAACGAACAAAAGTGAAATTTGATGGAAGCGATTAAAAAAGGTTTATCAGTGTAAAGGGAAAAGTGACAGAACCCCCGAAGATCAGAGAAGGGCTTTGTGATTTACCCTTTACAGCTTAATGTTGACCCAGGAAACTTTTAACCTGCTCTGTTGATTCGACGAGGTGAGCTATAACAGAGCCAGTCAGAGGCACAAACTATATCAACACAAAGTAAAACTTCTATGCTTCTCGAGATATAAGTTTGGTAAATCGAAGTAACACTATCGATCACAAGTATGGTTGCCTTGTGTATAATCATGTGGCTGTTATACGTTTTTTTGAGTCTTAGTTCATTCAAGATTTGACTATAAGAAAAACAGGGCAAGATTCCGGGGAAAAAAAAAACAGTAACATGTGAGGAAAAGCAATCAAGTGGGGAGAAAGGGCAAGGCTGAAGCACACGCACAAGGACCACATGCCACCTAATATCGAGTCCATGTCATAACGGATAAATGCCATTGAAAAAAGGAGGGACTGTAGGCTCTGTGGGCAACATGTTAAATCTTGATTGGATGGAGGAGAGGCTAAGGTGTCTAGACTTTCCATGAGCTCTCACACCGTTTTGGATTGAGACATCTCTCAACATTTGTGATTAAAGTAAAGCACCAAATCGTGTACCAGTGTCGAAAGAATATTTACTCTTCTTTATTTCTATACATGAATAATCGCTTTTTTATATAAATATAAAAAGTACATAGCAAAAGGGAGTGTCTCTCACTCTCTTGTATTGGTTTCCAATTCCATGTTGTAGCAATTTAAATGTCACCTTGATTTCCTTCAGTCATTGTTTTCGGAAGCCCGGCAATTTGCCCCGTGTTCTTGCCATGAGCAACTGCGCTTCCAAGTTCCTTTGCAGTTGTGCGCTATGAATGCTCTGATTTCGTGAAGCCTAGGCAAACTCAGTTAATCAAAGGCACACCTCACAAGTAATCTCCATACCATCCATGTATCCATCGAGAGGAGGAGATAGGGGGAGTAGGTGAAGGGTTGCTTTCACAAAAGCATTATTATTGTCAAACTTGGGGCAAATTTGCTTTTATTATTTTGCTTTGTATAGGGAAAAGAGAGCCCGCCCCACCATAGTCCTATCATCCGAAAAAAAATAAGAAGAGGAAACAGACCCCACATCCCCTCATTAGCTCAGAGAGCTTTGTAACGGACCCTACCCACTTCGTGAATAAGATAATACTTATTGTGGAAGTATTTTCTCCAAATTATGAAAGATACGCAGATTATTACAAACAGGACTGCCCAAGAACAATGATTGTGGAAGTGTTTTCCCCAAATAAAATCATCAGAAAGTGATAATTAACACACCAAAGTAAGCCATAGGAAAAGGGAGTTCTGTGCTCAAATATGCTACCAGACCAGGCTATTTGCGAAACTCTTTAGTTGCCATGATGGAAAAGGTCTCAAAGTGGGGCTCTTGCGATCCTTGAGAGTTAAGTTTAAAACAGTTTCCCTAAAGTTGAGCTGAAGAAAAGAACCCCATCCCTGCTCCTGTTAGTCCCATAACTCTGCAATCAATGCCTGCTTGGAAATGACTGCTCGCTTCCCCCTGTCTTTACACCTTCTGGTGTTAACAATGTGCATCCAAGCTCACACATTCAATTGGCGATGTCCTTTTTTAATCCACCCACTGCATCCAACTTCTTGTTAAACATGCCGAGTTTTCAAGTTGTTTAGATAATGCAACGGTGCGCTCGTCCAAGGAAAGGGAAAGGGCACAGGGGACAGGTGAATTCACCTTTTACATGTTGATGGGATTTAAATAATATGAGTGGCCTGAAGGAGCTGATTTCTTTAAGGAGTGGTTGGTAACAGATGAAAAAAAACAAAAGATTTCAAATTATGACATGTTATGTTGGCCCTCTTATCCTCCACAATAAAATATAGAGGGAGCCTGGATTCAATCCCATGAGCTCCAGGTCCATTTTGACCCAGATGCCTCTCGGATAGCAAGGAACAGGACGGGATTCGCTTTCAGTTTTACAGATTGCTCCACTAACATCTAGCCAAGGTTAAAATATCAGAGTTTATGCTGTCAAAACCTGTTCACCAATTATCAACTCAGAAATCTGAAGTGCTTCCCGAGAGGGTCAAAGTGCCTCCTCCCTCTTTAACCTCAACCAGTGCTTATCTTGCACGTGCGACAGCATCTCCCTAGATTATACCCTTATTTCCAGTCCCAAACTCACAAACCTTGACCGACGGTAGAATGAAAGGAGAAATTTCCCTGAAGGCTGGGAAAACCATATAAATGAATGGATTCAAGAGCTGCATTGAAGTAAAAGAGGTGTTTTTTAGGTCCCCCGAGAAAAAGAAGAAAACGAATTAAAAACAAAAACCCAGGTGGAGCAGTGCTAGACCAACCAAAAAGCTTTAAACATGGAAAGCTAAAGAACGAAATAAAAACAAAAACCCAGGTGGAGTAGTGCTAGACCAATAAAAAAGCTTTAAACATGGAAAGCTAAAGAGAATATCACGCCATTCTAGTGAAGTTTTATTTTTGCCTCCTCCCTCACGGAGTCCGAGACTCCACGAGCCATTGCCGTCATCATCGACAACAATAACAACACCCCCCAGGCACCTCCACTCCCGCGGAGTCCGAGACTCCACGAGCCACTGCCGTCATCATCGACAACAATAGCAACAACCCCCAGGCACCTCCACTCCTGCAATATTTCTTAAAGAAAATTGATAAAATAAATACATTTTAAAAAGTAATTTGCCTAGAAAGATAAGTTCTGTTTAAAAAAAAAACCCTAATGGAAAGCTTCATCCTCCTTTGTTCCCTTTTTGGAAACAGTACCTAATGGAAATGGATATGCCACCCCCAAACTTCTAATAGTGCCTGACATTTAGAGTAACGAGGTTCCTCAGGTGCTTTAATATTTTTAGTATTTTTTTCTGATTTCTAGTATTTACATAATTGTTTTTTTATTACATCGACGGTGGATTCACCTGCCTCAGATATTACACAACCCATCATCTCGAAAAACAAAAGAAAAAAAAAGATATATTCATATTTATATATAGCACTGATATTTTTTTTCCTATTTTTTAAGCCTCAGAAAAATAAAAAAATCCAAAAATTTTTATGGTTTCTCCTTAAGGAGAGAAGCTAATCCAGTCACCATCCTGGATCCTCTCTCTACGCCTTTCGGTTTCACCGCCGGTGGCTGCCACGCCACTGTCTCCACCTTTTTTTCATCCTCGTCCGAAATTTTATTCGGCGAAGAAATTAACGACTCGGAATCCAACGTCGGGGTATCCTCTCCAAAAATCAGCTCAAACTCTCCACAGCAATCGTCACTGATCTCCAAGGACTTCTCGTTTTGCCCTTCAGTTTTGTTGCTGTTGTTATTCAAAACGTTTTCATTTAGTCTGGTATAAGGTGAGAGCCATTTAGCACGCATGTACTCGGCTTTTCTCCAAGGAGGAAAATGCATGCCTTTCTTCTTCAAGCTCTGTTTGGCTGCCTCCGATACGACCGACACGATCTGTCCAAGCCGATCTGATTTTCCGACGAAGATATACGGCAACGATTGCAGGATGGCCTTGTAGGCCCCAGTCGATCTCGCTATTTCAAATTCCGATTTGAAATCAATATCGATTATCAATCTCTCTTCTTCAATTATCACATCCACGTACTTGTATTCACCTGATCAAAGAACAAAATTAAAATAAAATCAACAATTTTCTTTTTGAGTTGTAGACTGGAAAAAAAAAAAAAACAGGGAAGGAATTGTAGTCGTACCGGCAGGGAAAGAGGGGGATTTGTCCCATTTAGACTTGCAAATTGAGGAATGGTAGCCGAGAGATGTTAATCCATCGGCTACCATCTTCCTCAAAAAATCATCTTTCTGTTTGTGGTTCTTGTTCTTCTCCAAAATCATTGCAGTGTCTGCTAGAAGATTTCTCTCGGCAACGCTCGCACAAGGAATCAAACTCTGCCATTTTTAAACACCAAGCGAAGACATCACCATTTTAGCTCTCTGAAGATTTATTTCAGAAAATTGAAAGAAATGATCTTATTTTGTTATTTAATTACCTTGAGAAAATCACAGGCGTCGCCAGAAGGAGCTGTACCCATAGATTCCCCGAAACCATTACCAAATACATCAAATTCATCATCGGAGCTGTCGTTGCCATTTCCGTTGAAGCAATTGCAGCGGTGGCGGCCACGAAATGGCTTGTCGTTGGATTCCTCAATGTAACTCTGCACCATTTTAGCCAAACAAACCGAGCTTGGCTCGAACTGCTCATCTTTACTGTTAACCCCATACTGAACTTCAATACTGCTAGGTGGTTTGTCCACAGAGGAAATCCTCAGCACGCTTGGTAACTGCCGGTCAAAGAGTCTCTTCAGACGCGATTTCAGAACCGGTTTAGCCGGTTCAGCTCGAACTGGTGCCTGAGAATCGATATCTATTGGTTGGATCTTCATAGGGAAAGGCATAACAGAGAATGAAGGTTAATAAGTATTGATTGCTATGGAGTTTTAAACACTTTCTCCTGGTCAGTTCTGCAGCTGCTCCATATTCAGAGCTACCTAGCCGCTCTCATAGATTTGCTTCCTTAGACAGTGACCGCCTAATCATCAATGATTCATTCTGATCCTGATAAACCTTGCTTTGTACGTTTTCATGAAAAATCAATGCGTGCTGGTTAAAATTAAACCTCCTCTGCTAAGCTACCAATATTATCTCCCTTTTCACAAAAAAAGAACCCCACTCAAAGCCCTGAGCAAATGAGTTAATCTACCAAAATTTGATCAAAAGAAAAATCTAGAAGAACAAAAGTAAAACTTGGAGACTATGCAAGAGAGGACGATGGGTTTTAGCTTTGGGTCTTTTCGTGTAAGACATGACGGCGATGGTCGGAAACGCGGACATTGCGTATAGAGTTAGAATAAGTCATCGCCGGAATATTCATTTCTCCGGCGAGATACAAATCGACTGCTACGGTTAGAAATTTGAAGGAGATTAAAGGAGACTCATAGAGACAGTTCTTTCAAGGAGGAGTGTGGAGACTGATGGACTGGCTCAAATGGATGGGGTTTTTACAATTTATAGGGGAAAATGGTGTTGCTGACGTGGATTTCTCAAGCCATGTAGACTCGGAAATGGCAGGTTTCCTCCTGATTTTGCAGGTAGTTTTTTTATGTGGACCTGGTTCTATAATTCCACCTGCAACTGTTTAAACAAATAAAAAATCAAAGGACCTCGTGATTGGCTTGTTATTTTCGTAATTACAAGATTGACCTCCCGTGGTGCTGGGGTTGCGGGGGTACGTGCAATGGTGGTGTTTGTGATTAGTGGGGTAAATTTGAAATTTGAATAGTAGTGGGAAATGGATGCCTGACATTGTGTAACACGTAAGGAGCATCAGTCTTGTATATTAAATATAATTAAAACTTATTATTGTTGTGTTGTAGCGCGGAATATTATTTATTCTAAATGAATTTATTGTATATTGTATTGTACTGTAGATACACTGTAAATTTATTACAAATTGTATTTTATGATAGATACACTGTGAGTGCTTTTATTATATATTGTTAGAGTTTTTATTATGAGAGCTTTTATTGTATATTATATTATTTGGCAGGAGGTGATTGGGTTGGGGCAATGGCGCCAGCCTGAAAGCAAGCCTCCTGGTACTCAGTCAGTCCAGCCTTGAAAATAGGGGCAAACTAGGGTGACCGGCGTGTCGCCGCCTAGAACTTGAGCAGCATCACCTGTTACTTGGTATCTTTTTTTTTGGGTGCAATTCAAGTGCTATCAGCTAACATTCAAACTTGTAGCACAGCACCACCTGTTACCTGGTATCTTTTTTTTTTGGTGCAATTCAAGTGCTATCAGCTAACATTTTAACTATACTTTTAATGTAATTACAAGTATTATTATTATTTTTTATTATTATTTTTTAATATAATTAATTTTTAGAGTATTGATAATAAAAATATTATTGTTTGTTTTGTTGATATTATTTTTTATATAATTAATATTAAAAGAATTATTATATTTTTTGTTGATATATTTTTTTGGTATAATTGATAGTATTGGTATAAAAAATATTATTATTATTTTAGTCTAATTAATAGTGTTGATCTCAAAACTATTATTATTTATTCTATTAATATTATTTTTTAGTGCAATTAATAGTATTAATCTTTAAAATATTATTGTATTTGGTGTTATAAATAATATGATTTTTATAATAATTTATATTATTTCTCCTAAAAATATTATTATTTGCATTATAAAATTTTTAGTATTTTCAATGAAATTTATAAAAACATAAACATTATTATTATCATTAATAAATTTTTAAAAAACTGTTAAAAAGTCATAATGGAACAAGTGGTGCTTGGGTTTCTTGCTGAGAGGGAATAGTCCAAGTATCGTGTGGCACTTGGCCTGCGGCCCTTGACTGCAATCCAAGTGTAAAGTTGTGTTTTAGCTTGGGTACTTACAGTACTGGTCTAAGACTCGTCTTCAGCCTAGCATGGTAGGACCTAAAATACAATTGGGTTTTGGCTGCGGGCAGGCACTTGGGTAGCACTTCCTAAACCTGCAACACAGTTCCGATTCGCGCTTAGTCTACTTTCTCTTAGGTATAGCTGAAGCGTTACGTGGTGTTTAGACTGCCTGTATTTTTAGTGTAATTACAAGTATAAAAATATTATTATACCACAGTTCCGATTCGCGCTTAGTCTACTTCCTCTTAGGTATAGTTGAAGCGCTACGTGGTGTTTAGACTGCCTATACTTTTAATGTAATTACAAGTATAAAAATATTATTATTGGTTTTCTTATTATTCTTTTTTTATGTATAATTAATTTTCAGAGTATTAATAATAAAAATATTATTGTTTGTTTTGTTGATATTAATTTTTTTGTACAATTAATATTAAAAGAATTATTATATTTTTTCTTAATATAAAAAATATTATTATTATTTTAGTTTAATTAATAGTGTTGATCTTAGAAATATTATTATTTGTTCTCTCAATATTATTTTTTAGTATAATTAACAGTATTAATCTCTAAAATATTATTATGTTTGGTGTTATGAATAATATGATTTTTATAATAATCCATATTATTGCTACTAAAAATATTATTATTTGTATTATAAATTTTTTAGTATTTTCATTAAAATTTATAAGAACATAAATATTATTATCATCATTAATAAATTTTTTAAAGATTACTATAATTATTAAAAAAAAACTATATTGGGATACGTGGCGTTTGGATTCTCTGTTGAGAACGGACAGGCCAAGCATCATGTGGTGCTTGGCCTGCATCCTCTTGACTACATTCCAAATGTCAAGTGATGCTTTGGCTTGAGCACTAACAAGCACAACCCAAGGTTAGCCTTGACCTAGCAGTGCATGATCCAAGGGTAGCCTTGGCCTAACATGGTATGACCCAGAATACAATTGAATCCTGGCCACAGGCAAACTAAGCGCACGTGGCGCTTAGGCCCTCCACCCTAAACCTGCAGCACAATGTCAGGTAAAGCTTGGTCTACTTCCTCTTATGTGCAGTTGAAGCATTATGTGATGCTAGAGCTGTCCAATTTTTTAGTGTAATTAAAAGTATTGATATTGAAAATATTATTATTGGTTTTCTTATTATTCACTTTTCATATAGTTAATTTTTAGAGCATCCATAGTAATAGTATTATTGTTTGTTTTGGTGATATTTATTTTTTTTGTATAATTAATATTAAAATAATTATTATATTTTTTCTTACTCTAAAGAATATTATAATTATTTTAGTCTAATTAACCATGTTGATCTTAAAAATATTATTATTTGTTATATTAAAATTACTTTTTAGTATAATTAATAGTATTAATCTTTAAAATATTATTATATTTGGCTTTACAAATAATATGATTTGTATAAGAATTCATATTATTGCTACTACAAATATTCTTATTTGTATTCTAAAAATTTTAGTATTTCCATTAAAATTTACAAGAACATAAATATCATTATTGTCATTAATAAAATTTAAAAAACTGTTAATATCATTAAAAAAATATATCAGGACATGTGACGCTTGGGTTATCTTATAAATGAGGACAGCCTAAGCCCGCGTGCTTGACCTACTTTCT
Source organism: Populus euphratica (assembly GCF_000495115.2). Lineage (NCBI taxonomy): Eukaryota > Viridiplantae > Streptophyta > Magnoliopsida > Malpighiales > Salicaceae > Populus > Populus euphratica. Next base: position 8,628,075 of record NW_011499845.1, on the reverse strand, counting down.
TTTGAATGTAGTCTAAGCGTCAGGTGGTACTTGGGTTTTGCTACTCATAGACATGGCTCAAAACTGCTAGAACATGATCTAAAATATAATGAGATTCTGACCACGAGTAGACCAAGCGCCACATGGTGCTTTGGCAACACCACCCCACACCCGTAACATAGCGCCACCAGTGCTTCATCTCCTTCCTGTCGCGTGCAGCCCAAGCACCCCATGGTGTTTGGAATGCCTATACTTTTAGTGCAATTACAAGTATTAGTATTAAAAAAATTATTATTAGTTTTCTTAATATTTTTTAAGTATAATTATTTTTTAGAGTATTAATAGTAAAAATATAATTGTTTTTTTATTGATATTATTTTTCTAGCATAACTAATATTAAAAGAAATATTATTTATTTTCTTAATATATTCTTTTGTATAATTGGTAGTATTGGTGTTGAAAGTATTATTATTTTTTAGTCTAATTAACAGTGTTGATCTCAAAACTATTATTATTTGTTCTCTTAATATTATTTTTTTGGTATAGTTAATATTAAAATTATTATTATATTTTTTATTGGTATATTTTTTAGTATAATTAATAGTATTAATATAAAAAATATTATTATTTTGGAGTTATAAATAATATTATTTTTATAATAATTAATAATATTAATACTAAAAATATTATGATTTGAGTTATAAATATTATTACTTTCAGTAAAATTTATCAGAGTATATTTTACCGTGAGTAATATTATTAATAAAATAATTAATGATTTTGAAAGAAAATATTATATCATTTACTAATTTTATCAAATGTATTGTAATAGTAATTTTATCAAATTAGATTTAATTTTACATTTTTTAATTTACAAATTACATATAGATTCTTAGTTTCAGGATTTAAAAATAAACTTTGATCCTGTCATATATATGATTCAAATAACCTTGGGTCCTGCAGGACTTAACACAAAGCTAACTTAAGACTAGATTTGGACTCGATTGAACATGATCCAAAATAATATTGGATCCTTGCCACAACAAGATCCAAACATGCTTAAGATGTAGTCTGGTAAGACCCAAATAATAGACTTGGATCATGCTCCTAATGTTTTTTGAAAGTGACAATTAAACATGATCCAAAATAATATTGGGTCCTTGCCACAACAGGATCCAAACATGCTTAAGACATAGTCCGGTAAAATCCAAATAATAGACTTGAATCATGCTCCTAATGTTTTTTGAAAGTGAAAGATGAGTTCGCGGCGTAGAGTGAGACACCTAACTATTCTATTATTAAAACTTGATTTTTATTAACTAGTATATTGATTGTAATTGTGTTATTTTTTAATTATAACATCAAGAAAATATGTGAGTTTATATATATAAAGAAAAGTATTTTTTTTTTTAAAAAAACACAAGGATAGCTCACGACACTAAAAAAATTGGACCTGATTTTTTAAAGTTTGATAAAGAAAAGGTCCTTTTTTCAAAAGAAAAAAACTTTAAGATATTAAAAAAGAGATGAAATAATATTGTTTAAGGTTATGGGCTAAAATACCATAGCTATAAAAAACATATGAGCCTTGGAGGTTGATTCTTAGCCTGGTTGACTCGGGAACTAATCCAAGTTAAATTTTAAAAAAATAAAAGAATTAATTAATTTGGCATAATCCATTCAAAAGTTATCAAGTCTTTTCAATCTAGTCAGTTTTACTTGGCATAACCGTTCAAAACTTAATAATTTTTTTTAATCTAGTGAGTTTTTAAAAAAACACTAAATCATTTTAATTTTTATAAAAAAATGCTATTTATTTATTAATTCAAGTTAACGCTTCTAACTTATTCTCAAGTTTTGTCCTATGTTGATTTCAATATCCACGAATAACTCACGGAACAAATAAAAACAAAAGGATCGGAACGCAAGTCATCCCATGCCCCTGTCCTGTACAAGTGGTCTGCCCTGGGGGTCATGCCCATGTATAGAGGTTTGCTCACGCATCAGGCCTCTATTTTTTTTCCAAATATTAGAAGGTGAATAGCATTTTGTTCGTTCTTTTTTTTTAAAAAAAAAATGGAAACAACGCAGGCGACTCACCTTCTGAGTAAGTGGACTTTGCGTCAACTAAATATGCATATGATGCGTTATACGCAGGCTCAAAATTATTTCAACCATTTTTTTACCCAATAACAATCAGAAAAGACAAACAATTTATGGACATAAAATACCTTCAAGCAACCCAAAAATCAGATTAAAAATTAAAAAAAATCAACTTGAAATTTAAAATCTTATCTTTGTTAAACATTTGACTTCCACCTTAAATGAAATCTGTTGACACTCAAATTGATTTTTTTGTGTTTGAAATCAATCTTAACAATAATTTTTTTATTTATCATCAAATTCTAATGATCTTCCTTTTTTACCATCAAAATCTGACCATGGCCATCCCCTCTCTTCCCCTTTTCTAGCTAGAAATTAAAAAATAAAATTTTGAATTAAAATTGAATTTTTAAATAATATATGAACCGTTAATGTTGAAAAACAGAAGTAGAATGAAGAAAATGAATATTTTACCTAAATTCTGTCTTTGCTATAGATTTTCTATGTGTTCTGCTTTTTAGTCTCCTGGATCTTTAATTTTCTTATTTAAAAAACATAAAGCATGTAGAATACATTATGGTATTTTCTATAAATTATTAATTGTTTTATCTTGTTAAATACATGTACTGTCAAATTTATAGCACGTAGAATATACTATGGTATTTTTCTATAAATGGAACAGAACTTTGAGTGAAACAAAAATATACGCGAGTTGTAGATATTATATTAAGTAAATAAATAAATAAAGCATTAAGATGAACAAATAGCCTGTGGTCTAGTGAAGGAGTACTTGATTTTTTGTTTTAAAAAATTAATTAAAGGTCTAATCCAACAATCGACATTAATGCTAGATTATTTGAGAATGATGATCCGAAAGAAGAGAGGTAAATATATTAACTTGTAAACAAAATAAATGTTGCTGGGAATCGAAGAAATGTCTCTAGAAAGTTCCCCCAAAAACCTAGAAAGATGACCAGGAAGATCTTGTAAATTTCGAGATATTGAACATTACCATCTCTAGTTCATTAAAGTTAAAAATAAAATCCTTGTTGAGGAACCGAACAATTGTCCTAATTTTTTTAATATTTTTTTTCCTATTTAGTTTGAATTTGTTGCAGCCAGTGCCCATACGTGTGCTGTACATAATGGAAGCCAGAATCTAGAAGATCACGATAAATCTTTCTTAAAGCAACATTTGCATCATATATACATGGAAAAAAGGAATTAATATAGTATTTTTTGTGAGAGTTTTCTTCGGTGTAATCGATTTCTGGGTGGTGAGGTAATCCTATCTATATTAATTAATTACTGTAGTCTTAGATTTTTTACAGTGAAGTTTTCCAAAATGTTTGGGTACGGTGTTTTTTTTTAAAATTATTTTTTATAAAAAAATAGTTTTTCTTTATCATTTTAATGCTCTGATTTAAAATAAAAATATTATTTTAATATAAAGAATTCTTAAAAAAGTAAGCATAATCATAATTGGCATGACTGTGCTGAACCATGACAAATCTTATATCATTTTCGTTTTGTATTTTTACCGGGCCTGTGTAAGTTGTGCACAAAAATCAAGTAGTGGAGCTATGTTCGAGATAGATTGTAGGTTTGTGTGAAGAAACTGAATACGTATACGAAACACGAGATTGATAAATTCGAACATAATTGTATCGTTGGATTACGCCAAGAGAAAATGAACGTTATTCGGACACAATAAAGACTGCATATAGCATCGATGGCATGGAGAAGATGCATGTAGAGATGATGTTATTTTCATGGTGAAGATGTTTTTTTATTTAAAAGTATATTAAAATAATATTTTTTTTATTTTTTAAAAAATATTTTTAATATCAGTTTATCAAAATAATCTAAAAATATAAAAAAAATAATTTAAAGAAAAAAATTAATTTTATAAAAATACTTTTAAAATTCAAAAATAAAAAAGGTTAAATAAAAAAAGATAAAATAACCTTATTGCTTGTATAAAAAAATTTGCTAAGGATGCTAATGATGGTAGCAAAAATTAATTTTTTTTTCATGTTTTAATTTTTTTTTATATTTTTAAATTATATTATATTGCTATTAAAAATAAATTTTTAAAATTAAAATAAAATAACTATTTTATTATATTCTAAAATAACACAATATTTTAAAAAACAACTTCAACCACCCAAACAAATAATTTCATAAAATAATTGAAGCAAAGGCCGGAGATGTTGCGATTACCAAGAAAAGAAAGGTCTCATCCACCTTATATTAACGAAAGCTTCACAGAAAAAATATACCTTGTTATATTATATAACAAGGTATATTTTTTCTGTGAAGCTTTCTTTAATATAACCGAGTTTCAGATATCGAGACGCTTGTACACATAAGATTTTTTTATGGAAAAGATTTTCCCAAATTATATTATTTTTTTATGTCCTTTTTATTTTATTTAATTGCTTGATTAGTGTCGTCTGTGCGCGGGCTTTCAGCCGCGCAGGAGCTAGCAGAATACATTTGATTAGCGTCGTCTATACTAGAATTTAAAAGCAAAATGCTCGAACATGTCACCCGGTAAGTACAGTCAGAAACAATAATTTCCACCGTGGTGGGTTTTTTTTATATATTTTATTTAGATCGAAGGCTCCACGCCACATGAATGGTGACACTGACCTCTTAATTTTTTTATTGCGAAAGGTTACTTGCCAGGACACCCGCAGGATAAGATAATTTTTTTTTAAAATTATTTTAATATATTAATATTGAAAGTGATTTTTAAAAAATAAAAAATTATTTTAATATATTTTTAAATAAAAAGTATTTTGACATTTTTAAATATATTCTAACTCATAGTCACTGTACAATTTTAATTCTAATTACACTGTGATGATCATCAAGTGCAGATTGTGGGATAAAAAAATATCTTTTTAACTTTAATTGTACTTTTTTTAATTTTTTTTCTCTTAAGCCTGGATTTCGTTTTCATGATTTTTTAAATAAAAAATGAATGATTTCATTTTCACGTTACCTGGTGATAAACCTATAAGGAATAAAAAAATCTTAAGTGTTTGTGTAAATGATATCTCATTTTCACAATTTGTTTGGGAGACCCTTTCATCATCTGACTTGACTCTTGGAGTATGTGCTGTGGTTTTAATCGGAGAACCTTCTGATACACTTTAATATTCAATTATTTGTCAAGTTTTCGTTTTTCAAGATCAATTTATGTTCTTGTAATTTTGACATTTTCATAATAAAACCACTTAAATAATATTAATTTAACGAATTTCATTCAATTTATTTTTTTAAGAGCTATGTAACGAACACCTGAGAGATGTAAAGCCAAACATTGCTCTAGTCACCTATGATTTCATCAAAATTGTTATTTCTGTGATATCTTATTTAGTTTTTGAATTTATAAGATATTTAATAAACTAAAAAATTAATTATAATATATATAAATTAATCTAAACATTTCGAGTATTAAAAAAAAATTATACATTCATGTTGTCCACGAACAACGAAGCAAAGTTTCTAACTTATTAATTTTTTATGTTAAAATATATGATAATAATTTTTTTTATTTTTTAAAAATATTTTTGATACTAGTATATTAAAATAAATTAAAAACACAAAAAGTTTAAAATAAATAAAAAATAAAATTTTTTAATTTTTTCTAAATATTTTTAAAATATAAAAACAACAATTTAAAAAACAAAATTTCACCGCATGGGTGCCTTCATTAGGCAAATGTACTATTATTCATAAAATGCAGTTTTGAGTTCAAAAATGGTCCCCACAAATACATAGGAGGGTATTTTTATGACAGGGATTTTGGTTTTGTGGAAAAGAACAATAGCATTTTTTCTCCCTTTTTTCTTAGAATTAAAAGAAGGGTCACTTGAAATAATACAGGGACGACATGATGTATAGAAAAAAGAAAAAGGATGGCGATGATAGCCAAAACCGATGGCTAGCCCACCGGAATCAAATCAAATGATTAAAAAATAGCTCTACTTTAGTTATAGTTAATGATTGAACTGGCTCTGATCATGGCTATAATTTTTATAATAATCGAATCGAGGGAATGGTATTGAGGTTTCTTGCCAGTATAATTCTTTAAAATATCCTCAATGCAAAAGAATATTTTGAGAAACAAGGTGTGTACCTGCCATGGATGCATACAAAATTAACGTCTTGTTAAGCTATGATTAGGCAGCTGTTCAAACTCCAAACCATTGGATCGTATGGTCTCGGCCTGGCGGAGTGAAAGAGGAAACGAGGGCGGAAAACGATCAAGCATGACTCTTCATCTACAAGCATGTCTGGCCATTCTCAACACAGTCAAAGCTACAAGAACACCAAGATAATGATTTCATGCACATCTCCTAAGAAAGCAGTGATTGTGTATCTGGGTACTGAGAGCTGGGAGGGAGGGAATAAACAGAGAAAGCTAAAATCAATGGCTGAGGGTGGGGCACTCCATTAATTTCCTGGCTGTGCATGATGGAAAATCTTTTACAAAGCACTAACCCAAATGGGATTGATTCATGGCACAGATCTTTGAATCAACTAGAGAGAATCCATGATTAAGTGAAAGCATATTAAACTGTCCTTGTTCATTGATAAATCCGGGACACAGCGATTTCCCACAAAGTTTGTGCACAATCATTATGTTTATATTAGGGATTCTGAGTACTTATGGACATTTACACATGGCATTGTAAGATTTGGCTCGCCTGCGATGAAAGTGTTATCCGCAATCCAAAATATAACTTGTTCTTTACTTTTTATCATCTAGGTGTTCTATTTTTAGATACTTGGCTTAATTAATAAACTGTATACTTCTACATTATCGATCATCTAAACCGTCTAAAAATAATTCCTACAAAAGTTATTAATTCCACTTCGAGTGATCTAAATCAAGACTATATCAGAGAAAAATATAGTCTCAGTACTGTCCAAAAATTATTCTGCCCTAGATAAAAAAATCATTTTGAAAAGTTGATCTACCAGCACCCTATATTCTTGTGCAAGTAAAGGGTCACCGAGGTTTTTAAATAACCAGTATTCTGTATCAACTTTCTCCAAACACCGAGTGGGGCCTTGCTACGCCCATTTAAGAATTTCCCATTGTCGACTAGTGTTTGTATCTTTCTCTTATTTAATGAAAAGACAAAGCTTGACAATCCGAGAGGAAAAACCAGGTTCCATGAATCGGAGATCTGTCGCCAATCCGTTGGGTTTATAGCCTGAATGTGTGGCAACTTTAACGTGGCAAGACTGTTGATGCCACCTTGATGAACTTCTTTTCATGATGTCTATTGATATTATTGAATCTCTTTTAAGAACTTAATGATTTTCTCTTTAAAACCCTTTTTCGTTTTCTTTTCTTTTCCTTTTCCTTTTCCTTTATTTATTTATTTTTTGGGGCATGGGCTTGTTAAGTTGTTATTGGCTTTTGGAGGCTCGGATTCTTTTCACTTGCAATGGATTACTTTGGGTGACTTGAGAAAAAGTTGCACACTTTAGGAATTTTTCTGTACAGTGAAGGACTTTAGACAATCGTATTAGGAGGAGGCCCTCCTTTCATAATTCCGGATTTAGTGCCTCGAAACCCTAATCTACCTCTTTTTAAAAAAGTTTAATTACCTTGAAATTCCCAGGAACTTACCTCCTGCCCAGATCCTTGCATTCAATTAACCAAACGGCCTGATAGCGTGCTATTTTGTCGGCACTTGAAAGTTTCCCTTGGATTTAGTGCAGTTACAGACATCGGAACTGATATAATATTTGACAAAAGTTCATGTGTTGAAAGAATTCCAATAACACAGGACATGGTACAGCCATGATGTCCCCGGAACCCTAACATAAGTACAGTTATATATATATATATATATATATCAAATATTCCTTTGCATTAGCTGTAGCATATCAAGAGCAAATCCATCTTGTTAATCAGCGTATTTTTAAAGTTTTATTTTCTTTTATTCACTATGGAGAATTGGATTAATGTATTGCGTTAAAGAGTGCACATAAAGAGAAGGGTTTTTTTTTCCTTGAACACAAGGAGCTTGGTTATAACTTTTTTTACACACAGAGAAGATAATTAAGATAAACATTAGCTTTATTTTGGCATAAAGGAAATAATAAAATAAAGAGGGAAAGAGTGGATCATTAATCTAAAGCCAATGAGTGCCCTTATCCATCAAGTCTTTAATATTTTACAGCTGAAAGGGATAAATATAAACAAGTCATGATGATGAAGCAGGGCCTTCCTCCCTTTATATTCATTGGTAGATGGGGGGTCTAATCCACATGGTGAGACCACCTGAAAACGACACTCCTCTCAAATACATTAGCCCCACTGCCGGAGCTGCTGGTATTCACAGATTCAAGACGAGGAAAGCCACAGAGGTGGTGTGGCTGTGACCATTTCTTGACCCTCGGCTGGATAACAGTGATTTCTCGACGCTGGAGATCACTTGGATATGATCGGTAGTTACATAAAGTTTGTTATCCAATCCTCTACCATTAATTGCTTGGACCTAACCACAGAACAGGAGGTTGCGCAGTCACTTAGTAGACTGTGATGTATGGCATAAGGGTCCTCCACGAATTATTGAGGCGTCAACATAAATAGTTGGCATATAATCATGCACAGACGTTGCTGTCTTCTGGTGGGAGTTTAGCTCTGGTTTTCGATTTTGACCGCATTCATGTATATATTGACCATAAATACTTGGATTTAGGTGCAGAATAACTAGTTTGTTTTCAACCGGTTCCAATGCGAGAGATCTATAGAAAATAATTTTGGCCGAGAAGAAACAAAGAAAAATATTCGATGCATTTATAAAATTTCAATAATTTTTCTAAGCGCTTACGCTAGAATTCTAATCTGGATTTTTTTATAAAAAAAAGGTTAACCTCATTCGCAAATGATACAGTCTTTTCTTCAGAAATTGTTTGCAATTCAGATTCCTCGGAAGCATTACGCGTAGTGCATGAATGATGATCATACTCAGTTCCACTGTCTTGAGGTTGTTATTCTGGAGATCAAGGGTATTTTAGCCAGGTATTGAGAGGTTTATATCAAACACACGCTAAGAAAAACTAACTCCTGTGCTTATTTCTTAGCCAAGATAAGACTTGAACAGGTGATTGAGTTTTTTATTTGTAAATCCTCTCTTTCAGGGATTATTTCTAGTGGATCAGGCTAGTTTTTTCTTCTTCTTTCATCCCACTATACCAACAAAAATGATACAATCTTTCGCAATTAATATAAATTCTTCCAACATAAACAAGGATGGTCCTGTACTAGGCTATGGTATGGTCCAGGTATGAAAAAAGTTGTACCATGCCTTTGATTACCAGGCTTGCTGCCCAAAAACATCATAGTGGTCCCTTAGATGAGGATGATTCATCTTGTTAGATATTTCGTCCCATTTTTTCAGGCCACCACACTAACATACATGGGCAAAATTAGACAACAAATAGCCTGATTTTTTTTTTCAAAAAAGATAGGACGAATGACATGTCAATCGTCCCATCTGCATTGAAAAAATATCAAGGGTCTAAGTGCACTGCCCTTATAAAATGAGTCGTATGAGTTCGGCCAACAACGCTTGGCTTTTTTTAAAAAAAAAATTATTTTTTTTTTCTGAGTTGGGCCAACAACGCTTGGCTTTTTCTTTTTTTTAAAAAAATTATTTCTTTAATTATTGGTGATTTTTTATATAAATTTCTTTTTAAAAAATTAATACTCATTTGCTTGTTTATTTTGTTTATATAGCCTATTTTAAATGGTGGTTATTTTTTTGTTATTTTGTATGCATTTTATTTTTAAGGAGATTTCTAATTCTATATTTTTTTATGTTTTATATAAGTAAAAAGTATTTATTTTATATAATATTTATAATATACATAATCTTAAATAATATTTTTCTCTCTCTTATTTTATTCATTAAATTTCATATATAAATAAAAAATTAATTTTATTAGACTAAATCATTTAGTATAATTGGGTCAAAGACTTGTGTTGTAATTTAAAATATTTTGATTTATCTATGTTTTTTTATTCTTTTATTGTTAATATTTTTTTTTTTAATACACATAATTTTTAATTTATTTAATTATATATTTAGCATAAAATCTTAATTCACACTTATAATTTTTTATATGCAATTACACTTCGTAGAAGCCCGCATAAATAATTTCTATCACGCTCACCGAGCACTTTGGTGACCAGCCCAGAGAAAGAAGCTACATACGTACTCGAATACTATAGAACAAAAAATGCTATCTACTTGACCAATAAAGGAGCAAACGTCACAAGTACTAATATCAAATTGCATGTCTAATCCCAAATTTGTTGGCCTACCAAATTCTCTAATCCCACATGAAACCTAGCCAGTCATCTCTCCCTTACCTAAAAAATAGAGACTAGGCATTGGGACCCGAACAATGTTTGCTTGCATCAGAGCACACATGCTTTGTTTATTTTCCGCATAGATTTTTTATGCTTTGCTTTGCTTGTTAATGTCTACTTTTCTCGAGCACGGATAATGTCTCGAAGATAATCTTTTTATTAAACCCTTAATATAATCCGTGTTGTTGCTATGTAAATTTAAATTAATGGCACGTACGTAAGCCGGAAGTTATATGAGATTCCATTATTGTTGATGAAGTTCAACCCTCCTCCACACACTCAACTATCACTCTATAAATCAATTTAATTTCTAATCAAACATCAACGTCTATCGAAGTGATTAAAGTTTTACCTGTAGGTTCTATAGCATAGCTCACTGTGCAGGTTTAGCCCACCGTTTCAACCTTATATATAACTCGGGGGATCAAAACAGAGATGCTCATATCAAATATTTGAAAAGTTCGGGATGGCCATGGGGTGTCCCAGCCCCACGCAGGACCGACCCTGGACACGCGCCATCGCTGGCCTCACATTCTGCGTTCTTGTCTAACGTCCAGAATGTTATGCTAAGTGTAATAACATCAAATTAAGGTTTGATTTTCCTCTATAATATCACCAATTCTCAAATAAATAGTTCTTAATACCCAATCCAAGACCCTTCACTTTCCCCTCCTGCAACCTTAAGTTTTTTCTGGGGGATGGTTTGAACCTGAGACGCGTATTCCAGGACAAGGTTTTCACCTGCATTGCCTGCACAGTTGAATTTATATCAAGTGGCTAGGTCTAGTTAAATTGGATGTGATTAAAAGGTTGTTAACATGTTTATAATTGGATATATATTTGTATGGTTTGGTGAATAACTTACTGAGCTTTCACTGCGAATTACAATATAGAAGTTAGCCATCTTCCTCCTTTTATCCTCCCTTTTCAAGCGTGAACAAGTTTATCCAAAAACCAGTCGAAACAACAAAATCATTTTACAAACTATATATATATATATATATAGACTACCAGAGGTATTTATGCTATATTGTGTTGACTTTATAAGCAAGTTAATCCAAATCCATGGCCTTAGATATGTCGTCCACGATTAAGATCTACTTCATCGGTTGTTTTTTCTATTAAGAAACTCAACAAAACCTTTGTTATTCTCAGAAATAGCAACAATAATAAGTACGCCTTTGTTTGTATCAACCAGAACAAATTAAGTTGGTGCCACAAAAATAAAATTTAGGTTTATAATTTAGAACAGAGATGATGACTGATGAAGACATAAAGGTGTTTGACAAGGAAAGCTGAAAAAGAAATGATGGGTATTTCTTTGTCTCCAGCACCAAAACCCACTCTCTCTCCCGTGGGATTGTTGTGGCTGGATTCTTGTAAGTTCAGGTTTTCTTCTTTTCCTCAGACAGCCAAATCAGGTATCGTTCTACCATTGTTCCCTTTATTTGTTCCTTAGCAATAGCAATATGGTTGAGGTCACTGTGCAAAAATAATTTGCCTCGTGATGGTGGTAGGGATACTGTTTTCACATCTTCTGGATTGAACGAGTCTCAAGTTGATAGAGAACTGGGCCACTTCAGGGTGATGGGCCCGTCTACGATGACGTGAAGATGGGAACCATTATTGGAGAAAAAAAATCTCACTTGGCTATATGACTTTTTTTTACATGAATACGTTTTTTTTATGGATAATATAAATTATATTTTAAATTAAATTGATTTTTTTAATGTAATATTAAAATTTTAATAACCATTCATTAGTTTAAATTCCAGCATCTTCATTTATTTAATTAATAAAAATAAAATATAAAATAAAATAAATTTACATAAATTTTAAATTTTAAAAGCTTTTATTTATAAATAATATAAATTATATTTTAAAATCCCATCAAAACTTTCAAGATGCATCTTTATTTATTTAATTAATAAAAATAAAATAAAAAATAAAATAAATTTACATAAATTTTAAGTTTTAAAAGCTTTTATTTATAAATAATATAAATAATATTTTAAAATCCCACCAAAACTTTCAAATATTAAATTGAGATGCTGTTTAAAACTATTTATCTGACATTATTATCGTTGATGGAAGCCATTAAAAAGTAGAATTGGATGTTTGTTTAATAAATCAACGGTGAAATAGTGAAAGCTATCAAAGTCACTCCCTAGTCTATGATTTCAAGGGAAGCAGGTGATGTACAGTAGCCTCACAAGTTGAAGTCACCTCCATAACTTTATTTTTTTTAATAATCCGGATTGAGAATGGACTATGGAGAATCATAAAGTGGGCCCAGTAAATTATGTCGTTTTTGTGATAGCAGGAGCCCACACCGTGGACAAAACTACTCGACGATGGTTTCTGGCCAATCCATCTTCCATGAAACGTTAACCTCTGCCTCTTTTCGCCACTGGCCACGGCCAGGCACAACTGCATCTTGTATCCGACGTCTCTCTCTTTTTTCTCAAGAAATGAAGAAGAGAGATCAGATATAGATTTCTAGTGGGTGGATTATGGACACCATTCTTCAAAAAATCTCCCTCTTAAAACTAATCCTCTCAAATAAATAAATAAAAGTCACTTTAATACACCTGTTATGAATAAGAGGAGGGACGAACGGGCACAAGTAAAATTGTAAATTATAACATCAACAACGAGAAGCGAAAAATCTCCCTCTTAAAATTAATCCTCTCAAATAAATAAATAAAACTCACTTTAATACACCTGTTATGAAGAAGAGGAGGGCCGAACGGGCACAAGTAAACTTGTAAATTATAACATCAACAACGAGAAGCAGACAAGGAGAGAGTAGAGAGTAGCTAGTTCGATTGACATCGGAGCGGTGGAGCATTTATGGTGACGTGAAGACAGGAAATAATAAAATCTCACACAGAGATATATGTGAGAAGCGGTGGACCACCACCGCCACCGTGACTATATTGCCGTTATATTGATTTCACTATTGATAATTTTATTTTACCAACCACAAATTATATAAACCAATATCCCCATGGCGGAATAAGTTGTGAGATATAAATCGATTCGAATGGAATATTTGAAATATTTTCTCCTTGCTTTCAGGCGACCCGGACCATTAAACTAAACGGCATATTTTTCCTTCGCTCCAAGCATAAAATCCCGTCTTCCATTAAATAAATTAAATAAAAAAAATAAGACCAGTCAGTCTCAAGTCCATTACACCACGTCTTTCTGTCGGTCTGTTAAATTTTCTATTGCACAGATTTACAGTTTTTTTTTTTTTTTTAATATGCTGTTTTATGGACCTTTAATATAATTTCCCATTCAATCTTGTTTTTCAGAATGATAAAACACGAGAATCCCAAATGGGCTCCCAGCTACCCAGGCCCAGAAGTTCTTCCTGTCGAGACAGATGATTGTCAGCCACTTTCTCCGATCCCGAACTTCCAAATCCACCTTTTTTCCCAGTTTCTGAAACTGATTTGCAAAGAGGCAGCTTTAAGGTATCTTTGGCCAAAAGTAGCTTTTCAGGTTTATGACATTTTAACAGAGGGACGGGAATAAGGGATTGTTAAGGACACCAAATGCTTGGACAATACAAGCGAACAAGCTGAAAAACCCTAGTAATGAAATGGAACGGCGATGAGTATGTATGAATAAAATACAGGCAATAATTGAGTAACACAAACAAATCCGCTAATAACTTGAATTGATTTTGCTTTCTCTTGGCATTTAACGGAATTACAACAATACGGATTCAAGCAATAACTGGAAATACTACTTGAAACAATCTGGAATACGCTGGTTATATAAAACCACACGAAAATACATAAGAAAATACAGTTCTGCCTTCCGTTGGTACCCTTAGCAACATGTCAAAACAAAGTCACTTGGGTAAAATTGTGATCACCTGCCAAAGAATTACAGCTGCTCAAGTGGAATGATCTTTCAAACCTTATATGGTTGAATGGGTGGATTTCCTTCAAGTATCGGGCACGAGGCCCAGTGAAAGCAGGATGAACTCAAGACTACCCTCACGATGAGTTCATCTTATAGCAACTAGAATTTTCTAGCAGCAACCAAATTGTTGAACCGGTAACAATGGACATAGAAAAGAAGGTTCCAAGTAGCGATGACAATCTAACCCAAAATCTAAGGAACATTCATAACTTGGATGGACTGTAACATGTCCGATACAGCAATGACAAGGACACCTGATTTGATCATTCCCCTAGCCTTGAGCAATGAGAAGGTTTTATTGAGGTTGCTCTCCATATCATCAGAGAAGCTCACACGGAAAGGTATCAGGCCCCACTGAAGGTTCAGGCGTCTCCTTACAGATTTTGTGCTTGTAAAGGCAAAGATTGGGCAATCAGGTCTGCAACGTGACAAGAGAGAAGCCATGTGGCCTGTCTTGGTGTAGACAAAAAGTGCATCTACTCCCAAATTGTTAGCTGCAAATTCACAAATCATAACTTACAATCCATGTAAAATTTAATGAACACACAAAACATGCAGGTACACAAACAAAAATAAAGTGGTCTAGAATCTAATCACCAGAGAGGTTTGAGCACCCTGATAACCACCAACAATAAAGTAAGCAAGTCATGAGAGCCAGAGCAGGGGAAACAAAAAGAAGGTGCTTAGTTGAACCAGCATAATACATTTAGATGACTCGATCCAATTTACAATGGTATCGTGACAATGTTTGGAGAGAAAAAGGCAACTCAGTTTATGGCAATAAATGAGAGAAGAAAAGAAAAAAAAGGAAACAATAACAATAGGTGATCATGCAGTAAAGCATGGAAGAAAGATTTAAAACGATATTGAAAACATAATTATCCAAAATTACCCATCAAACATCCTTAAATTTGGAGTTTAGACCACTTCTGGAAGTGGCACCCATCAATTAAGTACAACAGCAAGTTCTAAACTACTTGTGTAATTTTGCAATCAAAATATAATGAAATGGATGCATTTTCTTCATTTTCCACTTTTCTTTACCTGTGGTATTCATGTTCCCTGAAAAATGGCTTCTCGATGAAATTTATTTGTTTTCAGAATTGAAAAACTGAAAATGTGTTGACCAACTATTTTTTCCACTTATCCATGAATTGATAAGTGGAAAACTGGCTTTTCAAACTTGAAAGAGAAGAAAAGAGAAACCCTTAAGTATTTTAAAACATGGTTTCTGTGAAGTGCTTCATTTTTTAACTAGTTGAATCAGAGAATTTTGGCTGAGTAAAGCCTCTGATTCTGAAAATAGCACAGTTAATTGTAAAAGGTCCATAAATTCAAGATATCTAGAAGATAGGAATAACGTGCACATACCCATCTTGGCAGCAGAAATGCAGATCTCTTCTGAAATACTGTCAGAAAATGAGGATCCTACAGCAGGGAGTTCCATAGCTTCATAGCGTTTCTCTTCTCTCCACCACTTCTCAATTCTCACACTGACACTTCTCAGAACAGCCAGTGCCTTGTCAGGATATTGGCCCATGGCTGACTCACCAGATAACATCAAAGCATCTGCCCTTTGCCTAACTGCTTCAGAAACATCAGCTACCTCTGCCCTGGTAGGTGTAGGGTATTCAATCATAGATTCAAGTAACTGGGAGGCAACAATAACTGGCTTATTTAGCTGCCTACAAATCTGAACAATCTTTTGTTGGGCTGATGGGACCTGTTCTAATGGTATCTGAGCACCTAGATCTCCTCTGGCTACCATTGCTCCATCGGATGCTTGAATGATCTCTTCTAAGTTCCTCAATGAGTCAATACTCTCTATTTTTGCAATGATAGCTATGTCACTACATCAGAATTAAAAATCACTTCAGCAGATTGTTTTAAGATGAGATTCAATCATGAGAGTGGAGAGCATTACATATATCAATTCAATAGGCTTACCTGTCACGAGACCGAGCAGCTACGTAGCTTTTAAGATGATTAATCACTTCAGCGGACTTGACAAATGATATCGCAATGAAGTCAACACCCTCTGCAATCCCAAAATCAATGTCCAACCAATCCTGAAAAGAAAACAATATATATAAGGAATTAAAACAAATGAACATTTTTATAATTTGCAGATAGAAAGGTGCAGTGGAGATGGGTGATGAGCAATAACTGGTGAATTGATGTACACAAATCGCTAAAGATTTATGCAAACATAATTTTTGCTACACGAGGTAGTCGCATTTGCATGCAACAGCTGCAATTGAATTTTTTTACATTCAGGAGACCTGCAATTGGCTTATCAAAATGAACTCTACAACCCCTACTTATCAGGGAGCTTTCAACTCCAATTGTGAAAAATTGATCAGACTGCCGTTCTTCCAGGTGTCAAGGTCAAGACAGACTTCTGGAATGAGTTGACCTAGAAATGAATCCAACTCCCAACCCAAGGTTTTACTTAGATTATATATTATTTTTTTGTAATGCAAGTTATTTCAATAATATATGTGTAACAATTATTTTCCAAAGATGATGGTATCCTCTCCAACAAAGAAAGTACAAATATAAAGTGGATGGTGGGGGCATGACAGAAAAGGATATTTCAGCATGAAAGTTCATTCACTCAATGAATCATATAATGGATAGGCCAAGAAAGTTATGTATAAACCGAAAACATAAACACTGATGATTGACCATTTCCATTCAAAACCATATGGATTAGTTGACATGCCACCCATTTGTGAAGTAATGGAATTTCTATCTTGAGAATCCATGAAAATGAACAAGCTTTAGTTATCAAGAAATTACTTGCAGCTTGAGGAAATGAACTAGCCATTTGACGGTGAGAACCAATAAGCCAGTATAGAGAGACACAAATTAATAATAGCAACAATGTTATTAATTCAAATTAATAAAAGCATATCTAGAATTCTAGTTCATAATTCAATAAGTGGGATAAGTGATTGAACATTTAAATCAATTAACTATGAAAGAAATTGAACTATTATGAAAATTCTCAGCTCCTCTTTTTTGTATCTTCTTGTTAACATTTTTATGAAATTGAGTGAATTTCATATTCAAAAGAGGAAAAAGAACACCCTTGAATCCCGAAAACTTGAGCTGGATAACTAGTTAAGCACGTGAACCACCTTTCAATCCCAAAAACTTGACCTGGATAACTAGTTAATCTCCTGGACACCTTTGAATCCCGAAAACTTTATCTGGATAACTAGTTAAGCACCACCCCCCAAAAGAAAAACAAAAGAAAAAAGAAAAAAACCCGCAAAGATTTAAAGAATCTAGAACTTGGTAATCTGTCATATAGATCCAACCTTAATGAAAGGCAAACTCTCAGAGGTAGTGAAAGGCAACTTTCGCACTTGAAATAAAAAAAAAAAGATACTAATTTCTATAACAGAGAAAAGATCGGAGGCGCCGACCTTTGAGGAAATTGTTGGAAGCATGGCATTACGTTCTCGTACTAGGCTTCCATCCCTCCAGAAAGTCAAGTTAGCCCGTGGTAGCATCAATCCAGGATCGGTACACCTACACTTGACATCTGGACCAATTTTCTCTATCACCTCGAACCGCACCATTCCACCATCAACAAGAAGTTCATCCCCAACTTTCACATCTGTATCAAATCAATTGTAGGTTTGAATTAGGCTAAAGATTTATAGTTCCTTGCAAAAAAAAGTAGGAATAATATTTTCCTTCAAATAAGGATAGCATTACCCTCAGCAAAACCATCATAATTCACATTGATGGTGCGTTCTGGTCGGGGCAAATCGAACGCTCGCACACTAAAAGTCCATATTTCACCATCCTGCACACACACATCCAACAACTCAACGAATCGCTACCGAATTTTGATCTCAGTGCACATTTAAATAACACTAATAAGCAAAGTCATTTTGCAGAACATATAATAATTTAATGAATTAATGCTTCAATTTAATTCACAAAACATCCATAACAACAACATAATGTTAGTGAATTAGCCAAAATTGCAATGTTACCTCAGCTTTAGCAGAGGAAGCACCACCAAGATCGCCCATATGAATCTCACTGCCTTCAGTATCCATCATAATAGCAACAGCAAAACCTTTCTCTTCATTCAATCTCCTCACTCGCTCAATTACTCTCTTATGCCACTCACGCGTCCCATGACACATGTTAATTCGTGCAACATTCATGCCTCCAACAGCCAACGCCTGCAATTCCTCAAATCCACACGTCGCTGGACCGATCGTGCACACCAGTTTCGTCCTCCTTGTGCTCCTGAACCCATTCTCCTTCAACTCCACCTCCGTCACTGCATCAACATCGATCGAGCTCGAGTCGGATAGAAATGATTGCGACGGTGGCGTGCCGTAGTCCTCTGGTGTAGAAGGTAATATCTCGCCCGCTCCGGTTCCATTGTCGGAGATTAGGACTTGAGGAGGGGTCGTGGAGGAGTTGGGATCTGCTGACGTGGAGGCTTTGATTGAGATAAGTTTCGGAGAGAGGGTGGTGACCGGGAACCGGCGATTACAGGAGGGTTTAGGGAGAGATTGTTTGGAGAAAGTGAGGTTAGAGGGAGTGAAGAAGTGTAATGATTGAGACATCGTTACCGGGAAAATGTGAAGTCTGGTGATGACAGGGAGGGAGGGAGGGTGTGTTTGGGGATTGGTTACCGAGGAAGGAAGGGTTTTTTAAAGAGCTGGAAAGGGGCGGATGTAACGAAGCGAGTGAAGTGAGAAAGAGCTTTGTAGATGTCGCCAAGGCTGGATGGAGACACAGGGATCGTTGGTTGCCAAACAAGATTTGTACTGCCTTTTGTTTCCAATAGTAGGTGTTTGATGCAACGGCCAAATGAGGAGGGAAGGGTAAATGCACCGCTGATTTTGCCTTGGGAGTTTGGTCACGTGGTTGCATTTGATTGGTTGTGTGGAGGGGGCGTTTCTTGGTACCACCTGAGATATTTTTGCAGAAAAAGAATTTTTGTTTTCGTTATTTGGTTGTCGGGGATTATAATTGTTTGTTGTTTTTAAAATAATTTTTTATATTAAAATATATATTAATAATATTTTTTTATTTTTAAAAATTATTTTTAAAATTATTTTTAAAATTAATATATTAAAATTATTTAAAAATATTAAAAATATATTAATTTTAAAAAATTAAATTTTTTAAAATATAAAAATAGTTCTATATAATTTTTTTTATCATTAAAAACCTCCATCCATTCCAGAACTTACTTTAAAAAATAACATCATTTTGTAGAAGACTTAACGTCTTTTGTTGGATGATTCTAACTGAAATTCTTATTAAGAATCAAGAATATCATAACAGTTTAGGAATAAATTTAAAATCTATCTAAAAAACTATTTAATGTTTTGAGTATATATTGTCTCTTTTTTTATATGTATATTTTATGATATTTGTGTTTTTTTTAAAAATCTTAAACAATTCATCTAGTTTTGTAAAGAAAATATATTATTTAAGTTACATCTTTAATAATGATTTAAATTAATATAATTTCATTTACATTATAATATAACAACTCATTATCAAATAATTTGATATATATATTCTCACAGCATTCCACAGCAAACGCAGCACAGCATATGCTCCCGTGCTCAGCCTATCAGCTTCCCTTCATATATTATAAAAAAAAAGAGTTAAATGATGTAGTGAAATTATTATAGATTAAAAAATATTTTTATTATGAATTATAATATTAATTTTTTATTTTATTTTATTTTATTATGAAAAGTTTCATTGGTTTTTTTTTATTTGCTAATGATTAATACCTATTTTATTAAAAAAATATATTTACCAAACTCAAACATTATTTATAGGATATTGCTAAATCTAACTAAACTTGGACCATATATAAATATTAGATCTAGATGTACTTCGTGATTATTTTTTTATATTATGTTTTGGTAATTTTTATCATTTAATTTATTGTATATATATATATATTAAATATTTTTTAAATAAAAAATACTTTAAAAAAATAATATTTGTCACATTTTTAAACACTCTCTTCATGACATGCTATCTGGGAAGTCATTAAACACTCTCTTCATGACATGCTATTTGGGAAGTCATTGATGCCATGTATTAACACATCTCAAATAATGGAGATTGCTATTTTTTTACCATGACTATTTCTAGTTGGATATTTTTTCATCACTGATTATTTGATCTTTTTTAGGGGTTTTTTTTTCAAATTTGATGCTTTTCCTTTGAATTTTTATTTGTTTTGTTTTGAAATAATTTCTTAATTGATTTGTTTTTGTTTTTCACAATTCCACTCACAGTTATTTATTTTTATTTAATTTTTATGTGAAATTTCGTCCGGCTTCTTTTAATTACTATTTTTTATAAATTTTTTTTATGGATTAGTTTCTAGAGTTCCATCTCTGAATATTTAATTTCATTTAATTTTTATGTTGAATTTAATCATAATTTTTTAATTGCTATTTTTTTTTGCATCATTTTTTATTATTTTTTCCTTCAATTTCATTCCTTGATGTTTATTTGATAAAGAATCCAGCTTCTTTATTTTCTTGACCTTGCCTTTGATAGAGTTACATCAATCTCATGACACGAATTATAAATCTAAAAGATTAGCTTGAGTTAAGTTTTATTTTTTTAATAATTTTTTTTACCGTTATTTTTTAAGCTTTCATGTTTATAACATCATCTTGATATCATATTTCAGGTCATATGTTTAATTTGTTAGCCCGAGTTAATTGTCATATTCAAATTTTTTAAAGGCTTTTTTGGTTATCTTATTTTGGCATTGACAAGTTTTTTTAAAATATAGTTTTTATGAAGCAGTTTTTATATATTTTAAACTGAATTTTGTAAAATTTTACTTGTTTTTGTATTTTAAAAATATTTTTTTAATTTGAAATTTTTTATTTACTTTAAATTATTTTTTTTATCTTTAAATTATTTTAATGTGCTGATATTAAAAATAATTTTAAAAAATAAAAAAATATTTTAATATATTTTCAAGTAAAAAATACTTTTAAAAAACAACCATAACTATGTATTTTATACATATTTTATACCATGTATGAACCTTAATTATAATTTTCATTAAAAATATATCTAAATCAGTCAACCATACATAACCATATTTTTTTTCAACTTGTTTTTTTAAACCATAACACAAAAGTTATCTCAAACAAACGAGATCATAAAGTGTTTCAACACCACATGCTCCTGCATGGAATACAAGTGTCGTTCATGTCCAGTACTACTGGTGACGTGGGTACCTTGTAATTCTTGTAACATGACACAACTCAAGTACTCAACCATCCTGGTGAGTCCAGATTCAGTATTTTGCTGTCTTATTTTGCTGGACTATGTGCCTCCAGGGAGAAAAATGTCCGCTTCGGTGCCTGCAATATCATCTAACCTCGTGCAGAAAGCCATCCCATTTTCTACACCAAACTCGACCGCAGTAAGAACTTTCAAAAACACTCCATCCCTTTTATTTTCTTCCTCAATTCTAAATAGAAAGATTATCAAGAGGCATGTTTATGGAAAACCAGGGCTTATCTCTCCTGTATGTGGATTACTAGTCCATAACCAATCTAATATTCTGCCTGAGATTCCAGGCAAGAACCCGCCAGAATTTCTGAGAAGGTCCAATAATAATGATCCGCCTTCAGTTCCACCAGAAGTACCAGAACTTCCAAGCAGTCCTGAGATCGAGACTAGTCCACCAGATGAAGGATACATAAGACCTCCAAGGATTCCAGAGGTGCCTAATCCCGGACCTGACTTCCCTCTTCCACCGTTACCAACGGCGCCTGACGTTCCACTACCACCCCCAGGGACACCTTGGCCTCCGCCACCGGATCGACTGCCCCCCAAGTTGCCGCCCGATATTATACCAGCCCCTGCTCCCCCGCCACCTGATATTGACCCTCCACTGGATACGCCAGATATTGAACCACCACCTGGGCCGTATGTAGTCTAATGAAATGGTGGTCCTTGGAAAATTATATCTTTGTTAGTTGATATATACAGTTATGATTTCTTTTCTCTCACGTTCCAATCTTGGAATTTTAAGTCCAAGAAGATGTTAAAGCATACATGCCTCTACAATCCTTGTTTTGGCTGTGCAACCGATCTTTTAACTCCCTGTAAGTGATACTGTGCTAAATTTGTTATGTTTGGAACTTTCTGCTATAACAGCTCGACAGGAACGCGCATGGAGTTGGGAGCTAATTATATAATTAGTCCTTGTAGTTTATGAAAATAAATTAATCAGTCCTATTATGAGAAGTTATTTGATAAAACCCACCTCCATCCACATTGCGCCACCAACAGTGCCGCCTCTATCCAAGGCGGAGCCAGCAATTTTTCCTGCCTGGGCTATTAAATAAATATATAAATATTTTTTAAAATTAATTATTAATTTATATATATATATTTTTTTTTAAAGTTAACAATAAAGTTTTAATTTAAATATACTATTTAAAATATTCAAAAATTTAATAAAAATATTTTTTTTTCAAATCACAACTATAAAAGCAATCACAATACCAAACATTATAAAAATATAGATAGTTTATTGATTAATCTTCTAAACAATTTCTTCACGTGATCCATGTTATATTATGTTATATGCATGCTTGCAACTTCAAAATAAATTAACCTTTCTTTCCTTGGTCTATGAAGTTTAGCAAGTGGAACTTTTATTTTTCCTTTTCTAAAATAAATTCAAATAAGAAGCTTGTGTTGATTGAATTTTAATTAAGTGAATGTAGTTTTTTATTTTTCACTGGTTTAAGCTTTAAGTGATCAATTTTTTTAATAATGGACACGGCTTTGTATATTTCCTTTTTATTGATATATAACATTTATTGCATTCTTGCCTACTTTTCTAGTGGTTTCACTTTCAAAATAAGATTTCATGTGAATATATATTTTTTAATGTGAAAAAAATTGTCAAGGAGTTGGTTGATAAATTCAACTTGGCACGACGTATATATAGTTTTTTTTAATTAATCTTGCTAATAGAATTATAAATTAGTGAATCAATGAAACGGCGACCAAATGATTTATAGAATAATATTTTCTCAAGAGGATTTGATTGGCCAATATACACGGGGTGAAATGAAATTTCCCCCATACAACAGTGTCTAATGAAGGTACAAAAGGAAAGAGGATGTCTATAGAAGGTTTCCTCAATGACATGATACCTTTTCTTTTCTGTGGTTTTAACACTGTACATTGCGAAGAAAGAAAAAGTAAAAGCAAGCAAAGAGCTTTAAACATGATCACCGTTGGAAAAAAAAAATCATTGATTGAAGTTTTTTTCTTATATATTATGATATATGATATTTTTAAAAAATAATTTATTTAAAATTATATTAAAAAAAATTTAATTTATTTTTCTCTAACAGTTGTGTTTTAAAGCCATAAAAAAATACCAAGAATTCAATTGAAACATGCTATCAAAACATATAAAAATAGGAGCTCCTGCATTGTTAAACACCTACATGATTTGGGACTAAAAAATAGTTTAATGCTCCTTTTTTTTTGAGAAAAAAATATTTCATGTATAAATAATTTTTTAAAATATTTTTTTTTATTATCGGGATGTTAATTAATTATAACTAAAATTTACCAGTATTTTACTGTAGCGCGGACTCCAGTGCACTATAAGCAAATTTATTATAGATTGTATTATTTTACATTGTAGCATAGATACTATACACTATAAATGAATTTATTATTCAGTAGAGGCATGTATATGACTGCAACCGACATATCCCAAACACCAGGCAGAAGGTGCACTCTCTGGGATTGTGCACATGACTCTTGAGCTCCTACCTGGGGTTTTGACACCTTCACCACACATACGATGCTTGGATACATCAAGACTCAATTATTCCTAGCCCAAAATAAACTTGGATTTTGCGGGCATCAATCTCTTAACTTTTTTAAAAGATAAAAAATAAATGTGGCTACCTAACCAGTGCAATTTATTTAAAAATAATAGTTTGGTGTTTAGTGTATATGAAAAATACATGTTAAAAAGTAACGGATAAGTATTAATTAATGATGAAGCCCATAATTTGTTAACAGGACTAGTCCAGTAAAATATTTTTATTTTTTAAAAGTTGTAAGTTGATTTCAATTGCTTTAATTTTTTTCACTGTAAGAATATTTTACATTTTTCTATGTAAATCAAATATAGAAAACTATAAAATATATTTTATATTTTGAGAATCGCTAAAGAATAGTGTTGGGTTATTGCGTTCATGATTTGAAGGGAAATCTGCATCTCTCCTTAATCACTAGAGTATCAAATCTACATCATGATGTGAAAGGTAAAATTTATGAGAACTCCGTTAGGACGTGTTTATTACTGCATTTTAAAAATATTTTTAAAAGATTTTAAATTTTATTTTATTTTAAATTAATATATATTTAATATTTTCAAATTATTTTGATATATGGTCTAACAATAATATTTTTAAATAAAAAATATTATTAATATATTTTTTAAATGGAAAACATTTTTAAAACAACTGGAATCATACTTTTAAAAATATTTTTTTAATTTAATGTAAATAATTTTTTTTATTGAATCAAGAAAATAATTATCTAGAAATATTATCTTAAAAAAGTGTAAAAAATCATGTTAGTTGCTAAAATTATGAAATTCACATAATAATAATAATAATAATAATAATAAAAATAAAAATAAAATAAAAAACAGGTAACCACTTAATGGAATCATGGAACATGGTGAATACTCTAGAAAGCTGGAAGGGTCCTACAATTTGATTACTTTTCCAAGCACATATTCTCGTTAAAATGGCAGGAATATAATCCAAGTCTCCAACTTTAATCACCTCAATAAAAAAGTGAGAGGCGCCTTAATGTGTTTCACAAGTCGGCTGGGCTCTATTTTTGCCGAAAATTGATTTTTTCTTTAATTATCTATGTTTTTAAATTGTTTTTTATATCATAAAAAAATTAAATATTTTTATTTTAATTGATTTTTAAATAAAAAATATTTTTTAAAAAATCATTACTACAAAACCAAATATCATTAAAAATATTATTTCATGTAATTTTTACTTTTATTTTTAAAAATATTTTTTTAATATATTAATATAAAAAAATTTAAATTTTTTTTTTAAAAACCAACCAGCATCACCCTTTCAATGACTCAATGAGGCTCTGATAGCTTCGAAAACACTTGTCATCACCTGCGATTTTTGAAACTGGCACTTCTTTACTAGCTTTATCATGAACCTGGGTCCCACCCCATTATGAGACAAAGCACAAATCCTTTCAAATCCGTGAATATCAAAGGAAAAACTCATTTTGAGAAGGAAACAAGCAACCTGCCACTCGCAATCTTACATTTGGAGCCTCCATTTCCGTTTACTCAGCAGTCAAGTTTCCGTAAAAAGCAGATCCCCCCAATCTATCCTCTTTCCAATCAAAGCGTCATCCCATCTTGATATTTTTATAGCCGTTCAAAATAAATAAATCTAAATAAACAAATGAAATAAACCTGGACCAATCATAAACCAACAAAAAGGCATCACCCCGTTCCTCCAATCACACGTAATCACCTCTCCCTCCCTCTCCTCCTTATTTAACAAACTACGTCCACCTCACTCCATCACGCGCTAACTTCAAAAAATCAAATCCACCGCCACTTTGCTTTGTTTTCCTTCCTCCAGTCCTCTCCTGTCTCCTCCCTTTCAACGCTCACCCCAGCAACTCAAAATGGCGGCCAATCTTGGCGCCTACACACGCGCGACTCCACGCGCCTCCCTCTTCTCCAATACCAGAACCTCCTTTATTATACAGTCCCCACCATTCCTTAGCAAAACAAGAACCACCAAAATCACTAGAATTAGGGTTTCAAATGATGGCAGTAACTCCTACCTGGACATGTGGAAAACGGCTGTTGATCGCGAAAGGAAGACCGTCGAGTTCCAACAAATCGCTGGAAATTTAGCTCAAACCGATAATGACAGTGATGATGATGATGATGATGATGTTACTGTTGATTTGGAGAAGAAGAGCGAGGACTTCGAGAAGATCCTTGAAGTCTCCAAGGAGGAGAGGGACCGCATTCAGCGTGTGCAAGTCATTGACCGTGCCGCGGCGGCCATTGCGGCAGCTCGAGATATTGTCAGGGAAAAAAAGTCCGCTGATA
Source organism: Populus euphratica (assembly GCF_000495115.2). Lineage (NCBI taxonomy): Eukaryota > Viridiplantae > Streptophyta > Magnoliopsida > Malpighiales > Salicaceae > Populus > Populus euphratica. The sequence continues at coordinate 8,601,448 of NW_011499845.1, read as the reverse complement.
AGGATTTCAATAACCACGAAAGCATGGGTGGAGAAGTGGAAGCTCAACAAGGAGGTAAATTTTGGTCTTATGTTTATATTTTCATTCAAGTTCAGTAAGTTTAATTTAAGTTAATTTTGGGATCAATAGGATTTAAGTTTTACGCTTTATATGTCTATCACGCGCGTTTTGTGTTTGCTAATGCAGAAAATATTAGATATTGTCAACTTAAGGCTTCAAGTCTTGCTTCTTGAATAGAAATAAATGAAAAAAGGAGAAGGAAGTATTCTGTATGATTTCGAACTTGGAGCTAAGATGGTGATATCAAAGTGACAGTGGTTTTTAAAATTGGAAAAAATTTGAGAAAAGACTTTAACTTTAGTACTTTAAAGCCAGCCGTTGTTCAGCTCTGTAAATGCTTGAACATAGTCCTAGGAATTATGTATCAGAAACAGTCAGCGCACATTTCTTGCCTGGGATTTTTTTTTTTTTTCATATTGGAAGCTGCTGTCACGAGAACTAATTGAAGTCCCTTTTTACTTCCCAATTTGAAGACCAGTTCAGTTCTTGCAATTTATACACCAGACGTTGCTGCTGAAATAAAACAAAATAAAGCCACATCTCTTTTCTTATGCAGCAGGAACAGAGAGTAGGAGCATCTTGGTGTCTCGACCTGAGTCTTCTGCAAATGGAGTTCCTGGTCCAGATTTTTGGTCCTGGACTCCTCCTCCCAGCAGTGATGGAAATTCAGACGATTCCAGCAATGTGCTGAAAGTTAGGAAATCTTCAGATGCTCCTTTGACAATCCCAGTGGCAATGAAAGAGCGATCTGCGGATTTTCTCTCAATTCCATTTGAGAGTAAACTTTTAGATACGAATCACAGTTCTCCTATACCTCCACTGCAGTCATTAGTTGAGGTTGAAGGAGTAGAGGTCTCTGAATCCATTCTAGAAATGCCTTCTAAAAACGAGGAAGAACATGAACTTGGAGTCCAATTTTCAGCACATGCAGCAGAAGCAGCACATGCTCTTGAGAAAGATAAGGTTGATGAGTTGTCATCCTATGGAGTAACTGCAGATGGATCAAGGTGTTGGAGGGAGACAGGAATTGAGCAAAGGCCTGATGGTGTAATTTGCAGGTGGACGATGACCAGGGGGGTCAGTGCTGACCAAGAGGTCGAGTGGCAAGAAAAGTTCTGGGAAGCTGCTGATGATTTTGGCTACAAGGAACTTGGTTCAGAGAAATCAGGGCGTGATGCAACTGGAAATGTGTGGCGCGAGTTTTGGAGGGAATCCATGCGGCAGGTCATAGTGTTTCTCTAAATTGCAATAACTAAATGTTCTTTCCTTTTGTATTTTAGGCTTTGTGATATAGATGATTCAAGTTGTCTTGCCTATTGAAATCTAGATTCTGATGCATGCAGGAATCTGGGCTTTTGCATCTTGAAAAAACTGCAGACAAGTGGGGGAAGAATGGAACAGGTGACGAGTGGCAAGAGCAGTGGTGGGAACATTATGGTGCATCTGGTCAAGCAGAGAAATGGGCTCATAAGTGGTGCAGTATCGATCCAACCACAAACCTTGAGGCTGGTCATGCTCATGTTTGGCATGAAAGGTGATGGAAAAAATTCTGCACATCATAACAATCTTAAATTTGTCATCATTTTTTTTATTACTAAAACATCATTTTTGATTTGGGCTTCTAGTCAAGACGATCATACTTGAACATATTGTGGTGCAAATCTGTGATTACATTTGGAGATCTTAAATGTCAACGTTGCCTTTGAAGGGACCTTCTTTTTTTTTCCTAGACTCTAGAAGTTTTCTGTGGCATAGGCATTTACTCACTTTAGTCCCTTCTCTTCAATCTATTACTAGCTTTTCTTAATGAGTCACTTGTTTTAGTTTCTTTCCATTTTATTGGAAAAATTCCTCTCCTTTCTTTCCATTTGCAGTCCCAAGGGAGAGTCAACTCTTCTTTTTACTAGCCTTCGGCTTCTTAGCCTGCTTTCTTAGCGCTACACCTCTTCTTCTCCCTAAGGCCTTTGTTTGTCTTGCTGTTGACCTTCAGCCTCTTTCCCGGTCATAGAGCCTAGATTTTTAGCCCTGCTTTGCCCATCGCCCTTTACTACTGGTCCAGTTCCTCGCAGACCAGAAAAGGATGAAAATAGGAGTGAGAAGGCAGTTTCTCTTTACTAAATATCTCCACTCCTCTGCATCGTGATTTGCTGGGCCTTTGCCAGGATGAGCTCAAGCTTGGTTATGCAGGGGCTTTGTCAAGCTACAATTAATTGTCGTGGTTGACAATTAATTGATGTCGCGGTTCTAAACTATGACAAGGAAAAATGTGCTATTTTGCCAAATCTTTTTGTTGCAGTGTTAATTCTCCTATTTTTTAAAAATTTATATGCTAATTGCCCAGTTTATCCAATTGATTTAGACTGTTAATTTATTTTTCATATTCATATTCAAGCAATTGCAATTTTTTCGAAGTTGGTACTAGAACTTTTACCTTCCTGAAATCTTCAACTCTAGTGATTGCCTCAATGATTGCAGTTTTGTTCTTATTGTTTGTAAAAGTGTTGACATACTGCTGGTAATAGGTGGGGGGAGAAGTATGATGGACATGGAGGCAGCACAAAATACACTGATAAATGGGCTGAGCGCTGTGAGGGTGATGGTTGGGCGAAGTGGGGTGACAAGTGGGATGAAAATTTTGATCTAAATGGTCATGGTGTCAAGCAAGGGGAGGCATGGTGGGAGGGAAAACATGGAGAGCGGTGGAACCGCACTTGGGGTGAGCGTCACAATGGTTCTGGATGGGTTCACAAGTATGGGAAGAGCAGCTGTGGGGAGCACTGGGACACACATACCCAGCAAGATACATGGTATGAAAGATTCCCACACTATGGTTTCTATCACTGCTTTGAAAACTCAGTCCAGCTCCGGGAAGTTCAGAAGCCATCGGAGAGAGATGAACAATGAGCTCCCAAATTTCCTTTCGATTTCTCATCTCTTCCTTTGATGTTGCTTAGGAAAGTCGTGTATAATTATTGGTTGATCCTTTGCAAAAGAACAAGCTTTCCACTGAAGTCGCAATATCTTTTTTCTTGGATATGGTTCTTAATGCTATCCCATGAACTGTATGCATTTTTTTTTTTCACTTATACTGTGAAAGACAGTGTACTTGATATTATATCAATCATAAAGGAAAGTGGTCGAGTGTGCGTTCACCGAAATACTATTTTGCCGGGAAAGCTTTGTAATGGATGTAGATTTTCTGCAACTATTGAATTTCGCACTGCCTTGCAATGTTACTCTGTTCTGGCTAGTACTTAATTCGGTTGTGGTCACTCACTGATCATGACTTCTCCTCGTCGGCCAAGAAGTTTCAGGCAGCTTGAAACTAAACATGGATCATTTGCATCAAAAAGCAAGCAGCCATCACGACTGATTCAAAAGCAGCCATCTTCTTTTATTATTTTAATTGTGTTGGCATTAGCCATGATTCTTGTCATCGTTCTCAGTTTCCAAGAACACCATACGCGCATTATCAATAGCTTGAACAAGAAGTGTCCCATTTCTCCATTGCAAACCCAAGATGATCTGAATTCGCATGTGTTATCAGAAAACAACGAATCCCATCTATCTTCTGAAGAAAAATCTTACGGAGTACACTTTCTGATGCCTTTTTTAGTGGCAAACGTGGTTCCGTAACAAGCTTTTACTTCTAAATGCGGTCACAGAACTTGTGCCTTGTCGGGCAGAAACATTAATGGCCAGGCAACTGAAGCCTTGCCATCATTCATGGGGAATGGACAGGCTTAGGCTATAAAAAGGAGACGATTGTTTTAGAAACAAAGATATTAACCAAAATTTGCTCTAAACTAAAGCAATGGTGCAACATGTATCGGCCATGAGAGCTTTCGAAAGTCATTCTCGATTCAGTATTATAATCGGAGAAAGGTTTCATGTCTATAATTTCAATGATTTGAACACAGATATCCTCAATGTGCATTGCAAATCAAATGCCGATGTTGATCCTGGTGGCAAGTGAGACATCCAGCGCACGTGGCTCCCTTTAATTACTATTTATGTTATTTTTTAATATATTACAGAATCTTTTTTGGCCCATTTTAGTTTGTCAAAACAATTTCCATAAAAACATCATTCCTTATTTGGAGATTTTTCTTTTATAGAACACACCTTTTCACCCACCTAAATTGTTCTTAGAAAAATATAGTTAAATTGAAAAAAAACAGTATTAATTTTACTATTTAATTTCAATCAATTGAGGTTTGATTTTTTTTAAAATATTCCTTCTCTATTTTTTAAGCTCTTTTATTTATCTATATTCTTTTTAAATACTAATTAGGGGTATTTTTATGTATAATTAGGGAGTTTCTTTCGATCATTGTAATTCTATATTATCTCTGGGGTTATTGTAATCTAATTTTTTTTCTTACAAATTATTAAAAAAGAGTAATATACGTTGCCGTTTCATAAGCTCAAGAAAAGATAAAATAATTTTTTTTTTCCAAAACAAACAAAATGGTTTTCAAATAAGAAAGAAAAGAAAAGAAAAGAAAATGAGAACAGTAATAAACGTCGCCGTTTCAGATAATTGAGGTGGGAGTGGAGAGCTGAGAAATGAAAACAACAGCCCGTTCAGTGGTAGCCAGCAAAGAAGTACGATTTGTGGTGCCAAATCAACACAGGCAAAGGGAACTCTAAATTCCTATGAAAAAAAAAAAATGTATCTTTGATTTTCTTCCAAATCTCTCTGCCTCCAAACCAAGCCGATTTTCTCTCTGTGTTATAACTTTGGTAAGCCATTTCCCTGTATTGAACCGCCACAAACCAAAGTGATCAAACGCTGAATTTTTATGCTTCACAGTAGTTTCAAGCTCTTGAAACTTGAAAGTTTCCCACAATCCTGACATCTGAGAAATATTTTTGCTTGTTGGTTTTTCTTTCATTTACCATTTCATGGCTTCTTTATTGCTCAATGGACCTCAAAATGTGAACTTCACTGGTGGCATAATCCCAGCTGGGCTAGGTTTTGTAGGTTCAAATCTTCATGTTAGTTGTTTTTCGTCGAAAAATATAGTACCACGCCATAATAGGAATCAAAATTCAAGAATCTTAGCACCCAGATGTTCTTTATCATCTGCAAGGCCTGCTTCTCAGCCTAGGTTCATACAACACAAGAAAGAGGCATTTTGGTTCTATAGATTCCTGTCTATAGTGTATGATCATATCATTAACCCTGGTCATTGGACTGAGGATATGAGGGATGAGGCACTTGAGCCTGCTGACCTCTATGATAGGAGGATGACAGTGGTAGATGTTGGTGGTGGTACTGGGTTCACTACTTTGGGTATTGTTAAACATGTGGATGCCAAGAATGTTACAATTCTAGACCAGTCACCTCACCAGCTTGCTAAGGCTAAGCAGAAGAAGCCCTTGAAGGAATGCAAGATAATTGAAGGGGATGCTGAGGATCTTCCCTTCCCTACTGATTACGCAGATCGTTATGTATCCGCTGGAAGGTAAGATTGCGAAAACACCTAGATTTATTATTTGTTTTGTTTAATTTGAGGCTATAAATAGCTATTACCGTATTCTTTCGTTGTTATTTTACTGAAGGTATAGAGATGTTGTGTCTTTTTTTCTGAATGAAAGACTCCAGTTTTGTGCATAATGGCTATTTTCAACTTAATTTTCTAAATACAATGTACATCAAATTATGCTGTGGCTGTGTATCCCAGTATTGAGTACTGGCCGGATCCCCAACGTGGCATCAAAGAAGCATACAGGGTGCTGAAAATAGGAGGGAAAGCATGTATTATAGGTCCCGTCTACCCAACCTTTTGGCTGTCTAGATTTTTTGCTGATGTGTGGATGCTCTTCCCAAAAGAGGAAGAGTACATTGAATTGTTTAAAAAGGCTGGATTTAAAGATGTCAAACTGAAAAGGATTGGTCCAAAATGGTATCGTGGTGTCCGTCGGCATGGTTTGATAATGGGTTGCTCTGTGACTGGCGTAAAGCCATTATCAGGAGACTCTCCCCTGCAGGTGACGTACTTTATCTTTTAATATAGCAATATGAACTTTTGCTGAGATAAACCCTTGTTATGGTTCCTTGATTTCCTTTCTATGGTAACTACCTTAATTGCTATGCAACTCACAAACTTTCAACAGATCTGTAATTACCTGGATGCATTCTATTTACAATTTCTCATAATGATTATCAAGTATTTTGATTGTTGTCCAAGAAATTCTTGATTTTGTTAGAATTAATGGATTAGTGTGGTGCGGGGTCTTAATGGCAAACAAGCATTAAAATTTAGCTTGTGATGTTAGCGTTTCCCAATGCAGTTGTGGCAGCTTGCATTGGTATTCCACTGTTGTGGAATGAGAGGCATGTTATGTGCTGGTAGATCTGGTCATGATTCTTCAAGTACTAACTGTTTTCTGAAGTGCCCATGAAATCGTTGCTGGATATTGGCTGGTTTCTACTGCTTGCTATGGGCATCAAATAAAAAGCGCAAATTGGTGCATCATTTAATAAGACTGATGTAACATAGCTTGCCATTTATGAACACATATTCGCTAACAGAGTCAAACAGAATTTGCACTGACTAATAAATGGATCATTCCCCACTGCAATGCTCTGAAGCATCAAAATTTAAGCAGGGGAGGATATAGCAAAACCAATTGGGGAAAACAAAGTGAAATAGTAATTAGCTCAGGGTTTTCCATCTTCCTTGAAGTAATTATGAGGATGATTTTCTCCGTCTCTTGTATTAAACTTTTCAGAAAGTACGAGATCATCTTAGGTTCCGTTACACCGATTCTGTTGATAATTAGAAAAGGGACGACATTTCATCAGAAGTTCAGATTTATGAGAAGTGCGATGCAGTAAGGCTATTTGGGTTTTGCATTGAACCAAATTTCTCGACTTTCGTTGAATTTTTTTCACCTGGGAGATCTCTCTATTTCTTTGCTAGATAATGCTCTAATAGATATCAATCCATGAGGATCATTCTTAGTGTGGGTGGTGCTTCACTCTTTGGACAAGACAACACTGATTAAAATGAAGTAATTGTAGACAAGGACAGGGTGACCAGCAAACATAAAGCTTTGTTCTTGATGCATTGCATTGATTATTTTCCGTTTACCATTTTGAAACAACATTCTTTCAAAGGTTTTTCCTGGATTCATCTCTCCATAAGATCAATATAGACATTCAGATTTATGACTCATGAATGTGTATATTTGATACTTCCCGGCTTCTTTTCTATGTAAGATTTATGACCCATGAATGTGCATCTTGATACAGCTTGGTCCAAAGGCAGAGGAGATTGAGAAGCCAGTGAATCCATTGGTGTTCCTTACGCGATTCCTTCTCGGGGCAATTGCAGCCACATACTTTATTCTGGTTCCAATTTACATGTGGCTCAAGGATCAAATTGTCCCAAAGGGCATGCCTATATGAAATGGTGGAGGAAAGTTGGGAAAATATTGGACACCATTTTCTGTTCTAAGTGGCTGGTTGTTTATCACAGTGATTAAGCCTGCTCTCTTTTGTCTTTTATATTACTGTTGAATCAAGATAGTTGAGACATCTTATCAAATAGATCGACGACCCTGCCTCAAGCTTTGTATTACTCTTGGTTGTAACCTTAAGGCCTTAGCGTTAGGTTTGTTATTGCAACAGTAATGTAGAACGTCAACCAACTTGATTTGTAACTGAACCGTGGTTTCTTTGTTCCTTGTACAATTCAACCATGCTTTTAATAGTAGTTTACAAAGCAAAAAGGGTGCCTACTGGTTCTTGTCATTGTGGAAGGATGTGTTGTCGCGAAGAAAAGAGGAAATGATGTATCAGGAAGTCATCACTAATTTGTCTTCAAGTGCAAGAATTCATTTGTTGTGTAACGTGAGTTTTGAATTTCTTTTGCTTAAAGTAGGTCGTGAATATATATATATATATATATATATATATATATATATATATATATATATATATATATATATATATATATATATATATATGTATATATATTGTGACTACACGCATTTGTTAACCATTAATCATCTTTTTCTTTCATTGTGATTTGATTCCACTAAAATCTTCCCTTTTTTCACTTTTTTTCCCCGTTATAGTACTTAGAATCTCAAAAATCATATGCTAAAACTCCCATTTAGCTTGAATGTTGCAATGAATTGTTTGGATTGTTGATAAAATATATAATATAAACCCTCAATTTAATTATGAAAAAGTAACAATATTTTCAATTAAAAAAACCCTATAAAAGAGGGCTATAAGAGATTTCATTGTTAAGGTAGTGTTTGGAAATGAGGTGTAAATTTTGTTTTTAAAAATTTTAATTTTTTTGTTTAAAATAATTTTTTTTATGTGTTAACATTATTAAAAATATTTTTTTATTTTAATATATTTTTAAATAAAAAAAAGTTAAAAATAGTAAGTATGTTAGAGAGCGTATTGTTTGTCTAAGTTGCATGAAAATTATTGCATCAGAGAATTAAAAAAAAACTACTGTCTTAAAAAAAAAAAAAAGGAAAATCCCAACTTCTAAGAAAACAGGGAATTAAATAGGAAATTATTTTGATGAATCCCAAGAATTAAATTATGATAGGTCCCATGTATGAAAGTAGCATGAGTGGATTAACAGTGAACTGGGCCAGCAATTTTCCCTAATGGACATCCTTTCTATTTCCATCTATCAATGGCTTTGCAGGTGGAAGACTTGCCTTGACCCATCATCCCTATTCATCAAATTCTTGTTCAAACATGCATACTTTGAATGCCACATTTTTTCCATCTCTTCTTCCATTTCGTGTCCAGGGAGTCGAAAGCTTCTCGTAATTGGTGAGGCCGAGTCGTCAGGAGTCGATTTCCTTCGAATTAGTCCTTAGGTCGACATTCTTCCCGGGGGAAAACTATACAACTTTGAACGAAAAGTCCAAGTTTTGGACCAAGACCCACGTGAATGCTGGACCTTGTACAGTTCTTTGAAACGTACTTACCGTACTGCGTTCAGCAATGTCGAAATTACCTTTGACATTTGAGCTCAATAAAGCGAAAGCGCGTCGACAGGTAGTCGCATTAAATATGCATCTTGCTTCATTTATGGGTCGCGGCTGGCAGTAATCACACACCATTTAAACAAATTAACCACTACGTTGTATTCTCCAGTCGAACAGCCCATCATATTATATTATCCTCTTGATTCGGCCGAATATCCTAACCTTTTCTGATCATAAAAAAGTATATATATTCAACTGTGTTTACTGAAAGGGAATATGATATAAGTTCATGTTCGCAGCAATTTTTTTTTTCGAATGATCAGCAGCATATAAAACGAACATGTTACGAGATGGAAGGTTTTTGCTTTTTGTCGGAACCAATTGAATGTACCTTTTGCGTTATGGATGCTTGACAAAGTTAACTGTTACTAATTTTGATGAACAATACCATACACCAGGTAGATTAGCCGCATTATGTCGTGGCTGTGACTATTTTTTCTTAACATACAAAAAAAAACTACATGCGAAACTTGAGATTTAAAAAAAAATAAAAGAAATGAATCATGGAGTCTACTGCATCAATAACCCTAGCCAATTTAATAATATTTAAAAAAGATAATAACAATAAATAAACTGAATTGATAAAAAAAATAACAACATAAAAAAATCTAAATAAATTTATCAAATTTGTGACTCGAGACAAGGGATTAGAATAACAACTAAAAACAAATTTAATTTATAATCAATAAAATATTAAAAAATATTTCTAAAAAGAAGAGTTCACTAAAACTAAACCTTCTAAACTCGTGATTTCGGTTATAAAACTGACATCACATTATAAAAGATAAACCTGAAAAAATTACGAAGCAAAATCCTTAATAAACTAAATATCAAGGGATGAAACTAAATAAAAATATAATTAAAAACTATAATAAAAAATAAAGAATAAATGTTTGTTATTTTTTTTTCAAAACTCGTTGATTTTATTTGTTAAATCTTTATCAAAAAAATATAATTTTAATATTCTTGTAGAATAAAAAAATCAATTGATTCGGGTAACCTTACTCAACTCACTCAACCTGTGGTCAAGAAGCTATCTGGGGTTAACCCCTAGATCGAGTTTAACACCATGATCAAAAGAATGAAGATTCAATTTTTTGTTAAATTCTTGTTAATTTTTTTAAAACCCAATGATTTTCTTTTTTGTAAATTTTCATTAAAAAAATATCATTTTTACATATTTATAAAATAAAAAAATTTAGTTGTTTGGGGTAACTCTAGGCAACTCATCTAACCTATAATCATAACATATTTGTCTGGGAGACAACCTCTAGATTGAATTTAAAAAATATAATTAAAAAAATAATGATCAAATTTGATATGAAAATCAAATAATGAGGGATGAATCTAAAAAAAAATAAGAAAATAAATGAAACCAAAAGAAATTATAATTAAAAAAATAAAGATTAAATTAAAACTAACAAAACAAAAATCCAATATGAATTTGAAAAAAAATCAATTAGAATAAGGATAAAAAAAACTATTAATTAAGAAAAAAATCAAATCTGACATAAAAATAAAATAAAATGATAAAATTTAAAAAAAAAGTATAAAAGAATTTAAAGCAAATATAAAACAATAAAAAAAGGACCACAAATAAAATATTTTAAAAGGTTCGGATATTTTTCAATTTTAAATTAGTGGAGGAGAGAGAAAAGAGAATGGAGAAAAAAATTTAACTACTATCTAACAACAACAATTATAACAATATATGTCAGTAAGAAAAAAACGCTATCTCCATATGCTTTACTTGAAAAAATAGTTGAGTATTTTTAAAGATTGGAGGAGATGTTATTTGTCGTCAAAATAGCAGAGATACACTCCACATGTTAGCGCGTGATGTGATCAGCAAGAACCAATAACTTTTTATGTTGGTTTTTTGGTTTTTTTGATAAATATCAAAACATGCCTAACTTCATATGAAAATTATAAAAAAATTAAAGTATAAAAAACACAAATACTCTTAAAAACAAAAGTATTTATTTTAAAATCAAATGATACCTCATTGTGCTGAAAAAAAGATACTAACAAAAGAAAACACCTCTCCCAAAGCAAACAGAAAATCAGCCTCTCCCAAAGCAAACAGAAAATCAGCTTCTAAGAATATTTTAAACTTTAAAGTTTAAAGTGTGAAATCAAGAGAGAAAAAGGTATACATACCCCTCACTAATTTTACAAATATCCCATGAAAATTTTTAAAAATACCCCCAAATCAGCGTATTTTTCTCTTCCAATGATAATTTGGTAAATTCATCGTGTGAACCCAAAAGTGCATTATTGAGAGTAGCTACACGAAAACACCGACCTCTTTAGCTATTTTCTGTAATGTTTTTATACTTGCGAATAATTTAATAATTAGGTGTGCTTGCATACAATCTAAGCCAACAACATTTTACAATGACATTTCTAAAGCAATGCACGGCGGAGGAAACATATTTGTGGGTCAACAAAACGCGTTGATTTCGATTTCGATTTTCGCCGGGTGGACAAGTAGGTTTTGTAAAAGATCTCATCTCTTCATCTCGTGCAAGCAAAGCACCGTGGCCTTTGGGTAGAAAAGTTAACTTGGGGAACCAAACTTTCCCGTCGACTCCTTGAATGCTCTGTCTCCCGAACTTCAAACCCTTACAGCTGTACAAATCTTGAAGTCAAATATAAAATTCATAAATACATCTGTAGGTAAGTGTAAACCTTATGCTACCAATCAGAATCTTAATTTAGTCTTAGTAACCTTTGCTCCACGCAGATGGTTCTGTAATATAGATCGGGTAAAAGAAACGAAAGGTCCACTGGTCCAAAAGAGGGACAGCAGATGGCCTTTTTTTTATTCTCTTTCTTTGCCAAAGACCACAAAAACCAATCCAGACATAAGCTGATTTGACTCGTGATTTTTTAAAGAGGAAAAAAAAATAATAAGAAAAATCTTACCACAGTACTTTACCGCATTGGAGTTCTACATAAACCCAGCTAAGGTTGAGCTATACTCAACATACCCTCTGTGTCTTTACCGAAAACAACGTACTCTCTCTTCTCCCCCCTCACTTGTAGCCTTTTGTGCTCAACATTCTCTCTCTCTCTCTCTACCAAAAACAACTATCAACATTCTCTCTCTCTCTCTCTCTCTCTACCAAAAACAACGTCCTCTCTCTTCCCCCCCTCGTAGCATATTGTGCTCCTCTCTCTCTCTCTCTCTACCTCCCCCACTAGTCAGAAAGTTTTAATTTGTGGTGTCTTTGAAAACAAAATGGCAGAGGTACTAACCGAAGAACAGATTGTTGAGTTCAAAGAAGCCTTTTGTCTGTTCGACAAGGATGGAGATGGTTAGTTTGTGATTAGCTTACGAGTTATATCATTTGTTTGACGTGTTTACTGGTATTAATTAATCAGATATATGCTTGCAGGTTGCATTACCATTGATGAACTGGCCACGGTCATTAGGTCACTGGATCAAAATCCAACCGAAGAAGAACTTCAGGATATGATCAGCGAAGTTGATTCGGATGGAAATGGGACCATAGAGTTTGCTGAGTTTTTGACTTTGATGGCCAAAAAAACGAAGGTATATCACACACACACGTTACGCGTTAGTAACAAATATATATAAATGTATATATATTAAGGCTATAATTTGAAATATATTTATGAATTTACCAGGAGACTGATGCGGAGGAGGAGCTTAAGGAGGCGTTCAAAGTGTTTGACAAAGATCAGAATGGCTATATATCAGCTAATGAGGTAATGCTCTAATCAATTTGGCCTTCCTTTTCATTTCTTCTTCTTTGCAATGGCATTAATGTATATATCATCTTCATTCGAGAATATTATTCTTGAATAGAATATACGGCCATGGTTATTGACCATAAGTGTTATACGGTGAAAACTAATTCAAGATCTTAAAAAACTCCTTACTTGTGAATTCGGTAGTATACTTTTCACATAATTGAAAATTCAGACTTCTAAAAAAATTAGAAATTCTCAAATTTAAAATGATAGTGCTGTTCATGTTATCGAACAATCGTCATCTATGTCCCTTGCTTTTATTTTTATTGAGAGTTGACGTTGACGAGAAGTGGGGGTATCGTAAATCCAATAACATAAATAAGTAGGTGAATGATGTTGACAAAATTGCCTTCCAAATTCTAAAGGGAAAATAAACCATAATATTTATACACACACACAAAATTTCTGTTTTTGTATTTTCATGTATTATAAAAGTTTTTTTTTTAAGTTTTAAAAAGATATTTAATTGATTTTTTAATGTTTTATGATGATCTTAATATGCTGATATATAAAAAATATTATAAATGTTTTAATATATTTCTGATATATAAAAAAATATTATAAATGTTTTAATATATTTTCAAATAAAAAATTATTTTGGAAAGTTAGATAAATCATAATTTTAAATACCTTGTTTTATTTTAATTTCTTTGTAGCATATTATCCTTATTTACCACTTTTTCTAAAATATAAACAATAGATGATGTCAATAAGGTGAGGTTACTGGTGATAAATGTTTAATGAATATTCAAGCAGATCAATGATAGTTGCCTTCGTGAAAAGGAGAGGACACCTTATCTAAGAGCTCGTGCTCTGCAGACACAATAAAATTAAAATGAAAAAGGTAAACCCTTTGATATTGATATTCGGGTAAAAATAATTAAATATTGTACCATATATTTAATGTTTAGTTTACCCATCAATCCGTATGAGATAAGCTGTACGATTCAGCATGCAATGAACATTAACCATTTCCCATGGGACAGTGCATTTGGTTCGTAGCATTCTACTTATTTAATTTAATTGGAAAGAGATCTCTCTAATCAAATTAAAAACTTGCTCTCCTTGTTCATGCTCAGTTGAGGCATGTTATGATCAATTTAGGTGAAAAGCTTACCGATGAGGAGGTGGATCAGATGATTAAAGAGGCTGATTTGGACGGTGACGGCCAGGTTAATTACGACGAGTTTGTTAAAATGATGATGAACGTGGGGTGAAAAAACAATCCCAGGCGATCGGATCGAAGATGCCGCACTCAGAATTCATTGAATTATAACATCTTTAACTCCATAAGAAATTTGCATTCATTTTTAGTAATGTTGTTGCTGTGGTTATGTAGCCAGCCAACCACGGATCATGACCACAAATTAGAATGACCTGAAAAATCACTATTTCATTTTTGTTCAAAGCTGAATTGTATTCTTTCTTTTCTACTCCAGAAGTTGTTTAAATATGTTTTTTTAATGGAAATACGTTTCGGAATATCGTGTGAATGCTGACTTTCTAGTACGTGTTGCATGGGATAAATGCTTCGGCGAAGGCAAACCCCACACCACCGGGTCCCTCCGGCCCTTTCCGTCAAATTGTCTCTCCTGTGATATGCTAAAAGCTACCGGTTAAAAAACACGGCAAATCAGTCCTGATTTCCGAGATGAATTCAATTGAGTCCTTCGAGAAAATTCATTTAGCCAAAATTTACAAGAAAACCCATAGAATCCACCAACCATGCTGGGATGCGCATCAGTTGAACTATTTGACAGAATAGCTTGAAGGGATTTGATTAGAAAGGTTTCTCCCAAGATAACGGACCGTCTTCCTATCTACTCTTTTTCTACGTAGGCTAGAATAACTTATTTGATGTAGCATCCAAGAATTTTTACTGCTCTGAACCATTAAATAAATATATATATTTTTAAATTAATTATTAACTAATATATATGAATTTTTAAAATTAATATTAAAGTTTTAATTTAAATATATTATCCAGAATATTAAAAATAAATTTAAAAATACATAAAATTAAAGTAAAAAATAAAAAAAACTTCACTATTAAAGTTATATCCTCCATTGTTTTATTAAATATAATTTATCTATAATCGATTTTGAATTAATATTATAACAACTTCTCAATCGTGATAAAATAATAATTTTATATTAACTGTAAAATAAAATAATTAATTTTTTTCTCTTAATTCCTCCTTTCTTTACTTGATTCTTTTTTAAATTAGTGTTTTGTAAGTTAGATTTGTAAGTTTATAAAGTTATTCTTTTATTTATTTATTTTTGATTTCTTTTATGTTTTTCCTTTACTTTTCTCTCTTGCCTTTTCTTTCCTTTTTTTTTTCTATTTTATTTCTGCCCAGTCGGCAACATATAAAAGGAAAGAAAAGTTGATTTGTTTTATTTTTTAATAGCAAATAATTATTTTACCCTTAATAAGTTATTTTATTTTTATTCAACAATTTTTTTTTGTTAATATTACCAAGCTCTGTTCATCTTAAAATTTTAAGTAGACTTTATTCAAAATATTTTAATATTTCTTATAATTTCAGCTCAATCTGATAATCGGATTGAAAATTACGTCAAATAACATAAAACTAGTTAAATTATAATTTTTCATTAAATTTCTAACTTTCTCTACAAATTCTGAAATTTTAACCCAAATTAAAATATTATTTTACAAGACTCCATGTAAATTTTCAAAATTTTATATATAAAATTAATTCAAAAATATTAATAAAATTCTGACCTGTATTAGAGCCCACCTTAACCCTTAATATGACGAGGCACTTGGTAGCACCTATCAGTGCTAACAACACTTGATTTTAGTAACAAAACCTAACACTGGGTTTTATTTTTGCTGTTAAAATCATGTTTTTAAAATATTTTAAAAATAACAACTATTTATTTACGAATCACCTTATGATATTTCTTCGAGGCTAACCATGCCCCCCCTCCCCCCCCCGGTCTCTCTAGCTCCCGTCTTCCAGCTACATGGCTGGAAGAATTTCGTATGTGCCTTGAGGACGGCTCTAGAGTCTAGAAAAACAGTAACGCTAATATTATTGATCTCAGAATGCCTGTCTGCTGGCCTTTCTCGAGTAGCTTCCTTTTTTTTCCCACCATGAAAATAATGTTAGTAAAAGTCAAAACTCTCGAATTTCAAACATAAAGCTTCACTACGATTGTGTTATAAATAGAATAAACAAATAATACAATCAATGGCAGCAGCAAAGCTTTCTGGTTTACAATTTCCTTTCCAAACCCTCCAATTTTTGTCCAACAAATTAACAAACAAACAAACAAACAAAACTTACAAAATAATTAAATCAAGAGAATCAGCTAAGAGCTTGCATCAAAATACAGCGCAATGCAAGATTAGAAGAATTATAGAAAGGAAAGATCACAAAAAAGTTACAGATGTAAAAGATTTAGTAATCACTCTTTCTTGGGTTAACTGAACCAACCGACAGTTTCTCCTTTCATCAAGACTCCATTTCTTGAAAAACTTGAATTAAAATGAAATTCATTCAAGAAAATCTGAAAAGTAAAACTCGAAAACTGGGAATTTCTATTTAATTAATCACTGTTGCGCAACACATGCACTGACCAAAGAGGGATGTTCTGCGCTTATGTTTCTCTTTACCTTTAGGAGAAGCCGATGCCACTTCCTTTGTAGGTGAGTTCCACAGATCCTTAGTTGTCTTCTTTGCAGCAGCATGGTTATCTTGTTTCTTTGGTGTAACAACAGCATGAGCCTCTTCATCTTCTTTCAAGAAACCAAGGAATGGTGTTCTTGACTTCTCAGAATCGCTTCTTTCCAGAGCAATCACGTTCTCTTCAACTGACAATGCTCGCAGTGTTTCGTGACTACACTGAGAAAGCAGATGTGGACTTTGAAGGCTGACATCAGACTGATCTGATAAGCTTTCAACTGTAGTCTTGTCTTGATAAAGAAGTGGAGTCTGATCTGATTCCTCACTCCTTGCTTCTATTCGGAGATCAAGATCAAAGCTTGGAGATTTTCGCATCTGTGCATGAATGTTCAGGTTGTCGGGATTTGATCCAGTGCTGAGCCTCCCCACACTTTCTTGTGCCTCATAGCCACCCTTTGGAAAGATAGTTGAATCAAGTTTCTCACATTGATCAAAAGCTAAAGATTTGGTTTCTCTCACTACCTCTCGAGCTGCTATGAAATAGGATGAAACTTCTTCCTGAGGCTTGTCCATTGCCAACTCAACTGCAGAAGCTGAGGTCTCTAAAATAGTCATGACTTCCGCTTGGTCAGTAGAAACCTTTGCAACAAGGAACTCCTCGCAACTCTCGGGCTTCAATTCCAAGGTTAACTCATTGCTGCCTTGAGTATCGCCAGATAACGTTACCTTTTCTTGTTGCTGATCCTGGGACTGGAACAGAGAAGCCGGAGCCTGGGGGTTATATGCCTCTGCTTGTACTGCAAGTGTTTTGGACACCAACTGTTCCCCGCTTTGCTGTTCTTGTCCACCTTTTTCAATGGCAAATGGAGCCTCTGTCTTCTCCCTTATCTCTTCGACAATTTGCTTCTCTGCTGTCTTCTCTTCCTCCAGTTTACAATCTGTTTCCCCTTCATTGCTTTTCCAGTTGGACATGGATAACTCTTCTGGAACAATTCCAAGTTCAGGGACTATCATAGTGTTTCCTTCAGATTCCTTGCAGCCGTCTTCAGAAGCTTCACTCTGGATGTCGTTGAACAAGTCAATGTGGTTGCCATTCTCGGCAACCTTTGCCTCCTCAACTTGACAGCTTCCGTTGCTAGCAGGATCATGAGAAGCATCAACTGAACTCTCCTCATTATTCTTGAAACTAGGCCCGGGAAAAGAATCAGTTTGAGATGCATGTTCCAAGTCAATATCTGATACTCTATTTGAATCATCCATTAACTGATTCGGGCCGTAATGATGCTTGTTAACCTCCGTTTCCGAATCTTTTCTCGTGAATTCAGTTTCTTCAGTAAGGACCATGCATTTATCTTCAGGCACAGAT
This sequence comes from Populus euphratica, assembly GCF_000495115.2. NCBI lineage: Eukaryota > Viridiplantae > Streptophyta > Magnoliopsida > Malpighiales > Salicaceae > Populus > Populus euphratica. The sequence continues at coordinate 8,583,550 of NW_011499845.1, read as the reverse complement.
AGTTCCGTATGACAGTTTGGTGAGTTAGCGAGAAGATTAACCTCTGGCTGTGACTCTGAGCAATTGTTTCCATAACAATCCATCTCCCTGGTGAACTCTTCTTCACATCTGTGCTCACTTTGAGTATCTGATCGTCTCGTTGTTGACTCCATAACAATTGATTTGCTTAAATCGTTTCCAACCTCATTTCCAACTTCAACGTCAACTTTCTCTTCACTAAGCATCTTATCTTCTTGAGGTGCCATTTCTTTCTCCGACAAGTCACCCATTTTCTTCTCCATGTTTAGAGTGGTCCCAGAAACAAGAATTTCATCCAGATTGTCAGAAGCGCAGGTCTCCACCAGGTGACCATTCTCCTTAGTGATGATATCTTCAACAACATTTGATCCTAGGATATTTTCACTTGTTTCCAGTGAATTAGTGCTATCTTTCACAGATTGTTCGGAATGATTTTCAATAAACTCCTGTTGATCAAACTTCAAGTCCATAGATTCTTGAGGTTCTGGATCATGTGATGGTGATATCGTGACAAAAGTTGAAACTGACATGATCTCCTGTTCCTCTGTTGCCATTTATAGCAAAACAACAGAAGTTTATACTAGGCTTTACTATTTTTGTAAATGTAAAAATCACTTAATAAAAATACAACATGATTGGCAGGAAGTAAGGCGATCAGAATAGGGTTTCACTGGGTATCCAAGGATAAGCTAACCTTTCTTGAAGGAAGCTTGCCTCTCTAGCTGATTACTGTTTGCTCCAAGAACAGTCTCCTCCAAATCAGACTCTGTTGACTTCTCATCACCTTCCAATTCATTCAGAAAAGAAGCTGGATGAAATTCATTATCTCCATCACCTACTTCATTTGGTTTCGTTTCAGCTTTAGGAGACTCCGGAGTTGGATGAGCTTCTGCATGCTCTACAAAAGAGAAGGTCTCCTGAATCGGATGAACTTCAGCATGTTCTACAAAAGAGAAGGTCTGATTTAGTAAACAGATGCTGAGCTCTGTTTGTTTTGAACAGGAATTTATTTATTTTTTGGTGGAACTAGCCAACAGATTAAAATCACTCAGTTCAACTTAACAAATCCTCAGTTCCATTAACCAACAGATAAAATTCATGAAGATATGTGTGCATTCCATATTGATATTGGTAAGCCACAAACCTGCCTCATCCGATGTCTGGTTATGATCATGAGTATCTCCAGAACCCTTTCGATCATCACAATCTAACCCTGTCACTTTTTCATGATTATCTTTACTCTCTCCTGCAGGAACTTCATGGTTTTCTTCTTTCACAACATTGGCATTAGAAGGTGCTTGTACAGATTTTTCCTGAGCCTCATCAGTCGTGCTATCTTCCTCTGCATGCATTAGCATTGCAAATTAATAAGCATCACAATTACCAAGTGAAAAGCTGAAGTAGATTTCTACCCGTACCTCGCAGTCCAGATGTGTTGTTGTTGCCCATCTCATTTCCCATGTTCAATTTTCTAAATCCTGAAATATAAATGACGCAGTAAGATGAAACATTCAACGAAAGTCAATGGCGAAGGCTACTCTTTTTGTGGCGGTATATGAACTGAAGGGGATTCAAATTCAAAGTCCACAAGTGTAAAAAATACATACATGATGATCATTGTTTTCACATGCCTGTAGCTACAAGCATTTCACTGGACATCTTTCTGTGAGGCTGCCAGAGTGTTAATACTTGATTAAACTCGCTACTTAACTTATATTGCTTAAAGCATAAGCCTCATTTTTTGGTCACCTGTCAGCTAAACCCGATCCATCACTAAAAGGAGTGGCCAATTTTATCCTTCCATTCTCTTTTCCTTTTCTCTGTGACTTTGACATTCTGTGATCTGGAATTCTATACTATCCATGCGACACTGTTTATTAATTAAAGTTCACTGTCGGCAACTAAATGTGCCTTTGTGTATCCTGTCAGTGGCCCGCCCTTATGATGACAATGTGCTGAATTCATTAGCATTATTATTCCACCTTCTAGGCAATCCTAAAGGAATATCTAGGCTAATCCAACCTAGCCTTGCTAGCTAGTTGGCAGTTTTGTATAAATGCATTGTTGCAGATGCTTGTGCAGTTTTTACTTCGTGATCTACAGGTATAATATTTGGTTCCACATTTAGCATGAAGAATCATGTTGGAACCATGTAGCTTTCCCGAAGTTAAAATGGGTTGGTTGTTTATGAAAGCCTCCAAGAAATGTTAGGCATGTGTGGAAAATCATGGAAAGGTTCCCACCACGCAATTACCTCCTCCATATTGGATTTCAACATTCAGATTGAAAAAAAAAAAAAAGGGTCTCAAGGACCTACAGACCGACCCAACATATATGGTCGGTATGGGTACAAGGACATGGACAGAATCCAAGATTAGAATTTTTACCACGCATAAAATTATATGCATTATTATCCGTTGATGATTTAATCCATTTTCAACTCAAAAGATTTCCCTGCCATTATCTAATCATGTGGCTCGAACTCGAGACTTTGAAACCAATGATTAGGCTTAAGCCAAATGTAGGTTATAGATTGGTCAAGTTCTGCCAGTAAAGTAGCAGATTGCTTAACATATATTCTGCCATGGGTGCAGAATAATAGTTATGATGAGGCTTTGAACAGGTGGGTCTGCTATTCAAGATTTCTTGGTCTTAAAGCTTATTCTACCTGCTGGGAGGCTAAGGACAGGTATTTTTTAAGGCTAACCATATTATAGCTTTGCATTGCTTTGGAACTCTCTACCTTTGCACAAGCTCAAAAGTTTGGCGAACTGGACCCCCACTCTCCTTTTTTCTAGTTGAGAGGAACATGAAGAAGAGTTGTTAGAATTTTTTTAGCGAAAGATTAGCGGCTGAAATCATGATACCGCATTGTATACATCTGGGGCAGTGTCTTTCCCATTTTACAAGACCAACGTAGACGGTGAAATTTGAGGCATGGATTAATGCAGGCATCTTTGGAATAACTAGAGGTTGTGTGTAAAAATGTCCGTGCAAGTAGTTTAGGAGCTCAAAAGGGTTCGAATAAATTTGTTGGGTGAATAAAATTTATTGTGAGAATACAAGTAAATAAAAATCTCTTTAGGGTCTCCCTGGAAAAAAGAAGAAAAAAAAACAAAGAAATTGTGGGGTAGGATTTAGGAATTAGGATCCATTAAGACAGGTTTTGATTCATTCAGAGAAAAGAAAAGGGAAAAACTCGGGTTGGGCTTCCTCTCAAGCTAAGTCTCGGGTAGAATAGTTGGGCCATCCTAAACAGAAAGGCTCAGAGCATGTCCAGTTATACTTGCGGGCTGCCAAGCATACGCCTCACAGTAGCCCAACCAATAGGACATAAAACATTGTGGACTAGCAAACACCTTTTCCACGCTGTCCTTAGGACGAATTTGAACAGGATGCCTTACCATCGTACGGCGCCCGAGTGCCGTGGGATAATGGGTGTTTAGTAATGCGGCAGCTATTATAGTTGTAATTTAAAAAAATTATTTTATAAAAAATATTTTTAGTTGAGGTTGGTTTAAAAAAATAGATATTTAGTTAAAATTACAGTTGAAATTGAAATAAAAAAAAATAGTTTAATGTGTTTGGTTAAAAATACTTTTAAAATTGAAGTTATAAAATAATTTTAAAAAATATATATTAATATTGATGATTTTAAATTTAAATATTATAAAATCAATTACTCCTATTATATCATAAAATAAAAAATATTTTATATAAAATATTTTTTATTATTCTATTAAACTATTTATAATTCCATTACATACAAAATTTATTCGATAAGTACTATAGTTTTCATAAATTTTTAAGTATAGATAAAATATTATCATGTATAAAATTAATATTACAGTACAAGTGAATTTAATTCACTTTATACTAGTTTTTCGAGAAAAAAATATTTTTCATATCACAGTGCTAGTAAATTTAATTCACTTTAAACTAATATTTTTTTAAAAAAATAAAAACTTTAACACATTAACAAAAAAAAATGAACAGTACAAGAGAATGCACTGTTCATGCGAACATTGCAAGATAAACATTAATGGAAAAAAAAATATAATCTTACACTCAACGCAATAAATGTTCTTGAGAAACAATAAAATTGAAATGATTGAATGCATTTTACAAGAGATAAATGTTGTAGAGACAAACAAAACAAGAAGTTATAAAAAATTAAAAAAAAAAAGTGAACAGTACAAGATTGCACTGTTCATGTGAATAGTGCAAGTGAATTGTATTGTTCACCAATGAACAGTACAATTTACTTGCACTATTCATGCTAATTGATATGTTCAGTGAATAATGTAATTATCATGTACAGTGCGTGAAAAGCATAAATTTATTGTTTTTCATTACCTACGTTCCGAATGTAAAAATATATAGGAATTACCAAATGACTGCCAACTATGTTTTTAATAAAACGCAGTCACAGCCGCATAGCCAAACACCATCTAAATAGTAAAAGGATGTCTTATAGTTATATTATATGGATTCCTTCTCCGCCTCCTCCTCTATAACAGGCTAATTTCATCTACTCTCAGTCTTATTTACAAACCAACTACCATCTTAAGGTTTGTTATGAAATTTTAAAAATAAAAAATTTATTCTAATTTAATTTTTTTATATATTTTTTTATCATTCTGGTATAAAAAATATGTAAATAAAATTATTTTAATATATTTTTAAATAAAAAAATATTTATAATATAACATCAATTACTCTCAAGCAGGCCAAGGAATAAAGAAAATGCATTTGATATGTTCATATTGATTTGGAATCAAACAACACTTGATACCCCGAACAAGCTTGTGCAGGCATGTCTATATATATATTATTGATGCATGTGTGTAAAAATTATTAAAAAACTAATATATTAATTACCATATTATATTAGATGATAGTTTTATTTACAAAAAAAAAGCACTGTTTATAAACCTGGTCTAGTGGTCGACCCAACTCAAGGTCCGAGTCAATCCTTTTTTAATAAATCAAAAAAATATAATTTGGTAAAAAAAAAGTTAATAGGTTGATTTTACTAAGTCAACAAGATTTTTTTATTTTTTTTATAAACTCGGTCCGGTTGTAATTTTGGATACCGGATCAACTGGCCGGGCTAAATTTAAAGGAAAAAAGTTTTATTTGAGTGAAAGTTGTTAGGAGAGTGTTTTAATTCTATCACCTCTGATAATTAGTCTTACCTTAATTCAATCTAGCATTTAATTGTCTAGACTAAAATTAAAGAAATAATGTTATTATACCGGCTTTTTTTTCCTTGTAGAATTGTTTTGATATAAATTAAGTGAGAAATAGGGAAACCATATAAGCTCTTATTTAGAGAGCAATTTGTCATCGAAAATTATATTAAAAAGACAATTTATAATTCTTTGTGGACATATTTAAAGAATTTATATGTGTGTGAGGACTAATATGAACTCTTGGAAGTCGCGGCCCCTTCCACTCGAACGGTGCCGTCTCAGTAATTAATTCCGACTGCATTTGAAACATGGAGGAGACTGATGAAGAGAATAGATTTTTTCTTATTCTCTTGTACCTCGAGAATTAACTCTACCAATTGGAGTAAAATATAAGTCTTGTGGAAAGGGAAATTATATGATTGGCAGAGTTAAATCGTGGACAGAGACGACGAATCCAGTGAATGTCATCGTCGAATTTGAAGAATCTTTGCCTAGCAATTTAGATGGTATCGCGGGTTGCCGAGGCAAAGGTCATTGGTGGATCCTTTCCGAGAAATCGTCATCATTTTTCAATACTTTCCGCTCGCTTCGACTCATCTGCTTATGAATTTCTAGGTTTTCTTTTGCTTTACTCTTTTACAGCTACATAGAAAGACGTCCCTCCTTCTCTTCTTTACACTTTCACAAGCAACTTCGTTGAGAAGGTGGTTTTGTTTACGTGATTATGACTGTATTTTAATTAAAATATAGTTTATAGTTGTTTGGTAAAGAAAAAATTGGTTTATAGTATATAAATTCCATATAATTTTTAGGTTCAAAACATGATTAATAAAAAATAAAAAAATCTTGCTTTTCAAGTATTCTTCATATTAATACTGTTAAATAAATAGTATAATTAACATGAATAATGTATATTGGTACATTGTTTAATTAACATGCAAGAGAATTATTTTGTTTATTTTAAAATGATGAACAATGCAATTTATTTATACTAATTTATTTATACTGTTCACACATATTTTTTTTAATGTTAATTTTTTTAATATTTTTTAAAAAAACTAATTTAGAGTGAATTAAATTTATTTATATTATGATATGAATGATATTTTTTCCTGAAAAACTAGTATAGAGTGAATTAAATTCACTTGTATTGTAATATTAATTTTATATTTGATAATATTTTATCTAATTTTATTACACGCTCAAAAAATTATAAAAACTATACTTCTTATCAGATGGATTTTGCATGTAATGGAATTATAAATAGTTTAATAAAATAATAAAAAATATTTTATATAAAATATTATTTATTTCATGATATAATATGAGTAATTAATTCTACAATATTTAAATTTAAAACCATCAATATTAATATATATTTTAAAAAATTATTTTATAACCTCAATTTCAAAAGCATTCTTAACCAAATACGTTAAATTATTTTTTCTTAAACCTCAATTTCAACCTTAGTTTTAATCAAATATCTATTTTTTCAAATCAACCTTAATTAAAAATACTTTTTATAAAATAATTTTTTTTAAACTACAACCACAACAGCTATCGCAACACCAAATATATTCTTATAATCATGATGTAGAATCTCGATTTATTTAGTGTTTGTAGTTATAATAGTGATTTTAATGATTGTTATTTTTTAAAATATTTTTTGGTGAAGATATAGTAAAAGTAATATTTTTTTATTTTTCAAATTTATTTTTACTAGTAATTAATACACCAAAAAGACTTACAATCATAAAAAATTAAAAATTAAAAAAGAATTCAATATCGTAAAAACAAATATATTCTCACTTATGATGGCAAGCAAGAATGTGCTTGCAGCGAAACATGCCATCACAGTGTTATGGAATAGTTATAGTTATAGTTATATGGGTTGTAAGATGTTTGAAATTCAAATATCTATAAGTAATCAATTTTAAACTATGGATTGTAAATGCATAATATAAATTTAAATAAAATGATAAAATTTTATTAATAAAGTTATTTTTTTAACACTGCAACGATCATAACGGGCATTTCAATCAGACATCAGCTAAAATTCTCTGATACATCCTAAAACATAACAAAACAATGTTACAGGATGAATATTTTTTCAAAAACCACGCTTGTAATTGCCTTGCCAGTCAATTAAATGAAAAGGAGGACTAAGTAGTGGAGTGTTTTGAATTTTATTTTTTAATGTTTTTTAAAATATATTATTTTAGTTTATTCAGTTTTATTTTATGATTTTGATGGGTTAATATAAAAACTAAAAAAATTAAAATATTTTTAAGTAAAGAATAATTTTAAAAAATATCATCCACTACAATACTGAATATACGCTAAAAATTATGATTTTTAAAAATTGATTTTTATAAATTAAATTAAGCTGGAATAATATATTAAATTTCAAAATAATGTTTAAATTTAGCTTGTTAGTTTCTTCAATTTAGTTTGATCTTGTTTATAAAAAATCAAATGATTATCATAAATATTTTTAGTATAAATATTTTTAAAATTTAATTTTTTTATCTTATTACCGTAAATATTAGCTTCAATTTGAATGTTAATATCATTTAGTACTTTATGTTTAAGTGTGTTTATAATTACTTTCCATTAAATATATGATAAAATATTATTTTCAACAATTTTTTTAAAATTAATTGTTTAAAACTATATTTGAGTTTTAAGAATATTTAATATCGAGTAGAAAATTATTCAAGTTTATCCATAAAAATGATTTAAGTTTTAAAATTTAGTTCATCAACCTGTCGATTGAACTTAAAGGAGTATTCTATTACCTTTCATTCCTAAAAGATATGAAATAGACTATTAAAAAAATCCTTATTAAACATACTGTTTTTTTTTTTTTACTTTAAAGTAGAACAAATGAAAGTTAGAAAAACATGAGATTACACCGGCTTAATTAATGCAAAAAAAATAAAAAAAATTGTGAAGTTGCGTTACAGGAAATCGAACATAAACTCCTTATCGAAGAACTTCCCAGAAATTTCCTAGGATTTATTTATTTTGAAGTTGCGTTACAGGAAATCGAACATAAACTCCTTATCGAAGAACTTCCTAGAAATCTCCTAGGATTTATTTATTTTTCTTTTTATGGAGCAGGTGACCAACACCACATCTTGGTTCGGAGATGGTATTGTTTTCAATCGACATAAAAGCGAACCCCACCGCGACCTTCCCTTTGTTTTTTCCGCGGTTTGACCGGTCAAAATACCCCAGGACTAAGATAACAATTGAACACGCTGCGCCGCTTATTTGCTGACAAGAATCCACAATACAATAACATGTACTGGATAATGAACACCCGAAAATCAGATTAAGTTTTAAAATAATTAATTATAACTTCAAACTTGAGAGAAGTATCCAATCCTTCCAAGCAATCTTTTCCACCCGGGTGCTACCCGTCTTTTCTCATCAATATTTAATTGGCTCACCGCCTCGGTTATTATAAGAAAGAACTCGTGAAACAAAGAGGCAACACCAAAAACCTGATTATCACAGCTAGCTTGAGAATTCCTCCTTGTCTATTCTAGCATTCAAATAATACGCCTCTGCGCTTCCTTGTCTATTTCGACGTTATGTTGCACCTTGTGCATGCAAACTTGGTTTGCATTGAGCGTTTACTTGACGTCCCTGCCACCCTTAGCAAATCCAACAAAAGATGGCATTTAGCTTTCGCAGCTATCTATTGTTCTAGGACCATATACTCTCTATCCAAAAAACCTGTTGTCAGGAAAAAGCCTAGCAAAGTTTCTCCCTCTCCATCTTACACTGCGCTAAACATTAATTTAGACAGTGACCACTTCAAGATTCATCAATCAAGTCTTTCAGAGCTTATTAAGAAGAAAGATCTCGACCAACTTGAGAATTTTGGTGGCATTGTCGGTATAGCTTCTGCCGTTGGAACCGACATTCATGGCGGCATCTATGGTGGTCCTGAGGACATTGATCGCCGACAGCAAGCATTTGGTTCCAACACGTATATGAAACCGCCAACAAAGGGCTTTTTCCATTTCGTAGTGGAAGCTTTCAAAGATCTTACTATTGCCATTCTTTTAGGATGTGCAGCTCTTTCTCTTGGTTTCGGTATCAAAGAGCATGGTTTAAAGGAAGGTTGGTATGATGGTGGCAGCATTTTTGTTGCTGTTTTTCTTATTATTGCTGTCTCTGCTATAAGCAACTATAGACAAAATAGACAGTTTGATAAGTTGTCGAAAATCAGCAATAACATACAAATTGATGTTGTGAGAAGCGGACGGCGGCAAGAAGTTTCGATATTTGAACTTGTTGTGGGGGATGCCGTCTGTTTAAAGATTGGAGATCAGGTTCCTGCTGATGGCTTGTTCATCGATGGACATTCCTTGCAAATAGACGAATCCAGCATGACAGGAGAGAGTGATCATGTGGAAATCAATCACAAAAAAAATCCATTTTTGGTCTCTGGCACCAAGGTGGCTGATGGCTACGGGCAAATGCTTGTTACTTCAGTTGGCATGAACACAACATGGGGAGAAATGATGAGCCATATCAGTCGTGACACAAATGAACAAACACCTTTACAAGCTAGGCTCAATAAGCTAACCTCATCAATAGGTAAGGTTGGATTGGCTGTCGCTTTTCTTGTTCTATTAGTCCTGTTGGTTCGCTACTTCACAGGGAATACGCAAGATGAGAGCGGCAAAAAGGAGTTCAATGGTGGCAAGACCAAGGCTGATGATATAGTGAACGCGGTGGTGGGGATTGTGGCTGCAGCAGTGACCATAATCGTGGTTGCAATTCCTGAAGGATTGCCATTGGCAGTCACGCTTACTCTTGCTTATTCAATGAAAAGAATGATGAAAGATCAAGCAATGGTGAGGAAGCTTTCCGCTTGTGAGACTATGGGCTCTGCCACCACAATTTGTACAGACAAAACAGGCACTCTTACAATGAACCTGATGAAAGTGACAAAGTTTTGGCTTGGTCAAGAATCAATGGAGCAGAGCAATCCTTCTCCGGTTTCTCCATATGTTCTTGAATTGATAAAGCAAGGGGTTGCTTTAAATACAACTAGTAGCATTTACAGAGAAAGTCCAGAATCCAAGTTTGAATTCTCAGGTAGTCCCACTGAAAAAGCAATTCTTTCTTGGGCTGTCCTTGAACTGAACATGGATATGGAGCAAATGAAGCAGAGTTGTACGATTCTCCAAGTAGAAGCCTTCAATTCACAGAAGAAAAGGAGTGGAGTTTTGTCCATGAAAAAAATAGACCACACGATCCACGTTCACTGGAAAGGAGCAGCAGAGATGATCCTAGCAATGTGCTCGAGTTACTATGATGCTTCTGGATTAATGAAAGAAATGGATGACAGAGAAAGGAATGCATTCAAGCAAATTATTCAAGGTATGGCAGCTAGTAGCCTTCGCTGCATCGCTTTTGCTCACAAACAAATATCGGAGGACCAATATGAAGATGGAAAGGAAGACAAAACGCTCGAAGAAGACAGCTTGACATTATTAGGACTTGTGGGTATCAAGGATCCATGTAGACCTGGGGTAAAGAAAGCTGTTGATGATTGCCAACGAGCTGGAGTGAACATCAAAATGATCACTGGCGATAATGTTTACACTGCAAGAGCCATAGCGATCGAGTGTGGAATACTCAAGCCTGGTGCGGAGAATATCAGTGGAGCTGTGGTTGAAGGGGAAGAATTCCGAAATTACACACATGAGCAAAGAATGGAGATGGTTGATAAAATCTGTGTGATGGCAAGGTCTTCTCCTTTCGATAAACTTCTCATGGTACAGTGCCTCAAACAAAAAGGTCATGTGGTGGCAGTAACTGGTGATGGCACAAATGATGCACCGGCATTGAAGGAAGCTGATATAGGACTATCTATGGGAATTCAAGGCACTGAAGTGGCTAAAGAAAGTTCAGATATTGTCATTTTGGACGATAACTTCGCTTCTGTAGCCACAGTTCTGAGGTGGGGTAGGTGTGTCTACAACAACATACAGAAATTCATTCAGTTCCAGCTCACAGTAAATGTTGCTGCTCTTGTTATAAACTTTGTAGCAGCAGTTTCAGCAGGAGAAGTACCACTAACAGCAGTCCAGTTGTTGTGGGTGAACCTGATTATGGACACACTGGGTGCTCTGGCTCTAGCTACTGAGCAGCCCACCCAGGAGCTCATGGAAAAAACCCCTGTGGGTAGGACTGAACCTCTTATCACCAACATCATGTGGAGGAACCTCCTATCTCAAGCTTTGTATCAGATAGCAATCCTCTTGACACTTCAATTCAAGGGAGAATCCATCTTTGGAGTGACAGAAAGGGTAAATGATACTTTGATCTTCAACATTTTTGTCCTGTGCCAAGTGTTCAATGAATTCAATGCAAGGAAGCTGGAGGAGAAGAATGTTTTCAAAGGGATCCATAAGAACAAGTTGTTTTTGGGAATCATTGGAATAACCATTCTCTTGCAGGTGTTAATGGTAGAATTTTTGAAGAAATTTGCTGACACGGAGAGGTTGAACTGGGGCCAATGGGGTGTCTGTATCGGAACCGCAGCACTATCTTGGCCAATTTGCTGGGTTGTCAAGTGCATACCTGTTCCAGAGAAACCAATTTTCAGCTATCTCTCACTTGGAGGGAATAAACCGTAGAAGACACATGATTCTTTTCTTCTTTTAAGCCCTAAATAAAAAAAAGACAGATCATGAATTATTTATTGGATTTATTTTATAGCTTCCTGGGAAGATGATATATTGTTTATAATTAGATTTGGATGTTGGCGAATCATGGTTATTTTTGTTGTATTACATCAGACATGATGCTCTGAACATTAATAAAAGCGCATATGTTGTTTGTTTCTTGCTTTGTTTTGCTAGCGCATGAAACTGCACAGTTTGGTCGATCTTACCAAGCAGGGGATGGAAGCCAAATTATGGTAGCCAAATACTCAGCATACCCACTAAATCCCCTGATGTAGTTCCTATTAAACAACACGGTTTATAATACATATTAACTAGAAAGCGCCTTAATACATCATGTGTAACCAATCCTAGAAAACACACCTCCATCAAATTGAAATTTTTCACAATTCAGACGTAGTTGTCATAAACCAGCTATCTGAAGTCCAAACAAATACCATTCTCCCCGAAAACGTGTGTTGTTGATCTCTTACATGCCAACATCAATGCAGCACAATTTGCAATCAACTTTACTCTCCCGATTTCAAAGTGCTTTTCCAGGCATCATCGCATCATTAATCTCCCTTCTTAGTGCAAACTCTTGATGATTGGATTTTCATTCCTAACCAATTCGTTGTCCTCGAAGACAAGAGGTTTTCTCCATCCGTTTGTTCTCGAAAAGCTATTCTAATAAAAGCCCGTCCTCAGTGTGCTTGGCTCCTCGCAACAAGTGAACTGCACAATGCCTTTGCTTCAGTGCTAACTCACTGTTATTTATCACGAACATGGAGTGCTGGAACATGCATTCACATTAATCAGGTTTGACGTGTGACTTCCATATCCACTGGAACGACGACATATTCCGAATGACGTGGATGCAAAGACCTGAAGGAAAGGATCCTTCTGAAATGATAAAGGTCTACTACCACTTCAGAATACACATTAACAGGTGCGGGAAATTGGAAGCTCAAGCGACGAGCATCCCTCGTTAGGGCTTCTTTCAGTGCATGTGATACAATGCATCACAACTATGTCCCAAAAACATTAAACAAACACCCCAACTGTCTTTTATAGAAGCACAGCCCCGCTATGATACAACGCATCCAGCACACATGCTAGTGTGCCAAAGCGAGATGCCACAGCAGGGCAATCTGATTACAAATTGAGGCAAGTTTTTTGTCCCTGCTCCGGTGCCTCGTGATTTTATTAGAGATCTGAACAGAGAATCTATACAAAAGCTGGACCATAAGATGGAGATAAGTAAGCTTCAAAGTTTCTCCCAATCAGATGGCATAACAAGTATGGCACAGCAAATCCTGAACTCCATCTAAGCTGGAACAGGTTCTGGGACTTTGCCGTTGTTTGCCAGACTCAAACTGTCATAGTATTCGACCAACACTTTCCAGCCACCAGGGCACATGAATCCATCAGGAGGGTTCTCTTTGTTCTTTGCAAGTGTTCTCATCTGCAGGGTACAAGCAAGCGTTGTCACATGAAGCAAAAGGATAGACATAATTATATAAGCCAAAAATACGAAGTTACTCCCTCTGTTTCACATAGTCCGAAACTTTTTCCTCTTATTGTCTTATTTCCAGTATCTTTTAGACAATCAGAAAATGAAAAATACGTTGGGCTGCCTACCTTTGTTCCAGAGATAAAGAGGAAGTCTGCGGGCCTTGAGGGATCAAAGAATGCCATTTTACCCTGAGTCTTGTCATATGCAGCAACCTGCATCCAATTGCAACCACAACGATTTTTTTCAAATTACTATCAAGGTTACATGTGCAGTGTCAATGATTTTGATGACAACAAAATACATACCCTGAAAGGAAGGATGTTTAAGCGCTCAAGTCCAGGGGCCACACTCAACACCTTCTTTCCATGATCAGCATCATATAAATCTCTTTTCTCAACTGGATGGCTCATTCCAGCTGGATCCCTGCCAACAATGTAAAAGTTAGCTCCTGCATTAATCCGAGCTTTTGCATGCCACTGCACCTCAGTTGGACCAGCATAGTGCATGGGAGATGGGAATATTGAGACCACAGTTGTTTCTGGATCAAGAACACCATCCTCAAGTACCTAAGAATTTTTCATCATCATCAAACAAAATCAGTATTAGACTAAGCTTTTGGGAAACAAGAAAGTTTCTGGGAGAAATATCTCAAACAAGGATACACTGTAAAAGTCATGGAAAACAAATATAATTTAGGTTCCAGCATCTCCTTGTTTAGTCTGGATAAAATAATTCAACAACAATCGAATCCATGGTAGTGACAAAAAAAAAAAAAAGAGAGGGGGGGATAGGTACACCTACCTTCACATGTTGCTTCATTCTCCAGCTAAGTGGAACATCATCTGCCTTTGTGTAGCCTCCCAATGGATGAAGCAAAAGGACGGGATTCTTGTATCCCATCTCAAGAAGCCGTCTACGAGTATCTGTCATGAGCAAAGCATGCCCATTGTGCACAGGATTCCTGAGCTGGAATGCAAAGACAGCATCGGCATTGCGCCTAGTGAATTCTTCACGGAGTTCTGCAGGAGACAATCGAAAATGATCGAGACCATCATGATACTTGATTGGTTCTATCACCTCCAAGTCCCCTCCAATCAGCCAGTTTCCAGATCCAGCTATGGTTTCTTCAACGTAAGGTAAACCAGGGGCAGTAGTTCCCCATGTTCTCGCAATCCGTTCTTCTTTGGGGTGCTTATATATCTCTACACTGAAAGAAAGAAACAACTAAATAAATCAGGATACATGTTCATCAATTAGGAGTTTCTTCAACATCAATCAAATTGGATAGCAAAAAATCTTTACACAATCTATGACTTCACATGCGTTGGTGGATGAGAAATGAGACCATCAAAGGATATGCCTACTAAAACTTGCAGAAAAATCATCTAATTTGTATGACATCAGCACCTATGAACAATACTTGACATGATATACATTTCTTTCTCTGGTACACTTGTCCTAGCATGATCGGAAAAAGAAAGAGGGTGCTTCCATCTTAAGTAGACCAACGCACAAGCACAAATCACATCATAAGAATATAAACATTAATTTATTCTAATTCATTATCACTTTCAAACACAAATATAAAAATATAAACTTTATGTATCCATCCTCCACCAACGCAACTCAAACATGCAAATAGCATCAAATTTAACAAAAAGAAAATTATTCTTACTCGCTCAAGATGGCAACAGTATTGTCATCTGAGTCAACAAGAGCGACCCTCTTGGACTCGCCAATGCTCTGCTTCTGCAAATCATCAATAGCGAGCACAATAGGCACCGACATGTTAACAACCGACCCGTTTTCCAAACGGAGAGAGTTGAAATGAAGTGTTTGGAGGAACTCGGATTCTCTCATGAATCCGCGGAGAGGGCTTGCCCAGCCCTCGCTTAAAACATGCACCCATTGAATATCAATCTTTGTTAACTTAACTTTAGGCAATGAAATTGCCTCTTTCTTTTTAGCATCTTTTTGCGACTTTTCAACGAATAGTTCCACAAGTTTTCCACCATCTGGGTCGATCAACCCGGATTGAATTCTGACTCGTTTCCATTGGATTTTGGGCGCAAACGATAGTTTGAGGGTAGGGCTAAAACGGGTATTGAATGATTTTGGGAGAGAGTGAGGAGGATATGAGGTTTTGGTGAAGAGGGCAGACATGGTAGCCATTGGTGGAGAGAAGCAGGGCACTCGATTTGCTCTCTCTCTCCAAGTTTGATTTCTGAGAGGGCAGTTGATAAATGAAGCAGACGTGGGTACTTTGGAAAACTACTAGTAAAATATGAGAAAGAAATGCTTGGAAAGTGTAAGCCTGATGGTGCAGATTTGGCTTGGAGTAGGAGGCAACGAGAGACATTGCATTTATATAGGACTTGGAGAATTGGGAGGATGAACCTGGACACAGTTTTCAGTTTCCTTTTTCTCTGTTTTGTATTTAATAATTATTAATCTGGCCCGCCTTTATTATTGAATTCAGCCTGCACTGTGTATCAATCTGATAACATTAGAATCCAGCTGGGATCGAATTTTATTTTCATCTGGTTTGGAAATTACCCTTTTTAAACTTTAATTGATCTGATCAAATAATTGTTAAATCCATGGATTTTTTAAAAAACAATTATTCAATACAAGGTTGTTCCTTTAATTGATTCAATAAATCCATGACTCTAATATTTATAGTTTTATTATGATATTAAAAATTATTTTTCATCAAAATTTAAATTTATTTTTTATTTTAAATAATTTTTTATATTTTTTTAATATACTTACATCAAGAATAAATTTTAAAAAATTAAAAAAAATATATTATCAAATAAAAATCTTTTTAAAAATTAATTCTACCAAATATTACACACAAACCAAACCTGCCCTACCCTGTAAAGTGACAGAGTACGATTTTTCTAGTACGAGGACCCTACATGTTCTAATGTTTCATGTGCGATTTTGAAATTTCAATGATGTCGGGAAAAATCGACAATAAAACTAACAATCCAACCCAAAAGATGTGATCTCGCACTCTGTAGAATTTGTTGCCTCCAATTTTATCTGGTCCATGATCCAAACAGGTCATATGTAGGATTGGATTTGGTCACATGGTCGGTCATCGTTTTTCAAATGCTCATCCATCAAATTTGATGGCTGAAGGTCCGAGCATGCCTTTTAGCTGTCTTTAATTGCATGATTTAAACATGTAGGATTATTTAATTATAATTTTAAAATTTGATTCACTTGATTGAAATATATATATATATATATATATATTTGAAGGTCTTGTTCAGTGGATAACTCCAAGACTTGCTTTGCAATTATTCCAAGTTAGATTTTCTTCATGTACTAATATGTCACCCCCGTGATGTTTTATCTATTTATTAAACTTGTAAAATGTTCAGTGAATCTAAAAATTAATTATTTGAAAGTCTAGCTTAGTGATTAACTACAAGGCTTACTTTGCGACTGTTCCAAATTCGATTCTCTTTGTGCATTAACCTGTCACCTCCACGGTGTCTTACCTGTTTACTGGGTTTTCAGGATGTTTAGTAGGTTCAGAGATCAGTTGTGATATGTGTAAACTGACTTGGACTATTTAGTGGGCCCAGAGATTAGTTGTGATATGTGTAAACTGACTTGGACACCCTGAATTATTCAAAAAAAAATCTAGAACCTAATTGATCTGAAACTACAATCAAACCAAGTTTAAAAAAAAAATCAATGTGATCTAATTGTCCCGACAATTAACCTAATTAATCTATAATTTGTTAACTTTTATTTTTTACTAAAATATTTTTATTTTTATTTAAAAAAATTAATCTAAACTACCTAGTAACCCAGTGAAACCTCAAATCCAAATCTTAAACCCACCTACTATGCGGGGGTAAAACTATGGATTTAATACTGCACCGAACGCTTTCGCCGAGAAAATGAATGAATTGGCAATTGTTTAAGACATTATTGATGGTTTTTTAAAATTTGTCAAGGAAATTATATACATGTACGACCCGTAATCACGTTGGTTTCGGAAAGGCATAAATGCTTGTTAGTTAGCTCAATTAATATGACTTTATTTTTTTAAATTACTTCTTCTTCTTTTCTTTTCTTTTTTTATAATTTAGTGACCGTGAGGACTTGCTATTGAGGGGGATGGGTACGATGACTCAATTACCTGATGTCTGAGTTTTGTAGTCAGAAATCCCAGTACTTCCTCGCAATTAAAAAGAAATTACTGCGATGAATTGTTTCGACTTGACAAAACAAGGTTAATTTTTCGTGCTGGTGTTGTTATGACATTGAAATCAAAGATAATCGTTACTGTGTTTCAGGGAATGTTTTTAGGATATACATTTATCTGCAATATGCGGTAAATGAACTAATTTTTTAAAATATTTAAAGCGTGAATAATTTTTTTAATATTGTTATTAAATTTGGTTTAATGATGAATCGTAAAATCTTAAAATCTGTTTGTCTAATTCTAATTTTCAATTAAATTAAATAATTTTATAGGTATAAATATAATTGTAATGACTAATAAAAATATGATTTAATTTAAAAAAAATTAAAATGATGATTTAAAAATATTTGCTAAAACAATAATAAATTAGATCAATTTTAGTTTTCCAATGATCCATACCATAGACTCTATTGAATTTAATAAAAAAAAATATAAACTATTTTTATAATTATATAATATATAATTACAAAATTAAACATCAGTCTATATAAATAATTACTACATGGAATAAAAATAATAATAATAATAATTTATTATAAATAATATTATTAAAAATAATTAAAAAATTAAAATAACAAAAATATATCTAATCAGTTGATTAACTTACCAAATCCATAAACCTAAGGTAAGACTGTTTTTTAATAAGCAAAAAAAAATTATTGAGAAATGAAATACAAACTCAAAAACCATTTTACAAAATATGAAAAAAAATCTAAATTAAAAAAAATAAAAACTATTAAAAGAGAGAGAGAGCCAACACGGTACGAAAAACAAAAGGTAATATTTTTTTGACGGTGATGACGGCTTCTATACTGAATTCTGCCTATTTTACAGCCAGATTCAGAGGCAAGGATGAAGAGGCCAAGTTTTCTTGGGAGTCCCATTATTATTTCCGAAAAGGTAATGGCTTACGTCAGAACCACAATTGCCATTTATTGTTTGGAAATTTTTGAAAGGGCATTAATGTTTCTTTCTTTTTTTTAATTCCCTTTCCTTGATGAAATAGACGCGTCTAAAAATCTAATTCATATTTACCACAAAAGCACAAGAAGATATGTATTATTATAAAACCTATAATTGTATATATTGAATATATATTGGAATTTTTAAAATTTTATGTTTTTTGGGTTAAGTTTTTTCATTTTTTATGACACTTGGGGTTTTTCAATGTTTTTAATGTTTTTTTTGGTTATAAATAGATTATTTATCTTATATTTTAAATATTGGGAACAATATATAAAAAAATTAATGAACTTCTCTTTGAGCTTTTATTCTAAATATGTATATTCTAACTTAATCTTTATTTTGTTAACATATATCAATCTGCATGATTACTTCATTTAATTCGAAATCTTTGTATATATAAATTTCTATTTTACATGACTTGTATTAATTTTAATATTTTTTCTCTTCATTATTGTTCATATTTTAGAAAATATATTTGACTCTATAACTTATTTTGATAAAAAAAAATTTCTTTTTATTTATCAAAATTTAAAGTTCTTGAAAAACTAGTATTGTAAGTTTACGAAGAATTAAAGAAATTAAATATAGCTCTTGAATAAATAGTATTTCAAAATAATTGAATAATAGTATTAAAAGGTTAATTTTTTCTTCTTTTATATTCATAATTTTATTTAATAAGTTGTTTCTTTTTTTATAGATAATATCAAAACTGACAAAACTTGAATTTATCACTCTTAATATATCTAGAAATAACTATTTTTCATGGATCCTTACTCTAAAATTCATCTGGAAGCTATGAATCTTGGAAAGATCATCTACGCAAAAGTAATGATTTTTGTTCACTATCATTTCAATGGAAAGCTATGAATCTTGAAAAGACCATCTACGCAAAAGCAATGATTTTTGTTCACTATCATTTCAATGAATGATTAAAAGTCGAATACCTCACAATAAAATATATTCTTGTTTTGTGATAAAATCTAAAAAGAATATATAATCACCAAAAGTTTACCACTTTCTTATGCTCTTTATAACTGATTTCACTAAAGTTATGAAATTTTAAATCGGTTAGTGAATATAACTCTGTTATTTTTGAAATTAACTCACAATTAAAATTGTGTGATGAAAATATTAGAGAAGAAATTCTCTACTTTTCATGCTTCAAATATTATCCTGCAATAACAATATAAACAATGTAATTTCAAGAGGTATTCGGAACTAATTTTATATCTTCTTATGATTGAACAAAATCATGAATTTTTGATGAAAAATCATTAATTTCATTTCACAAGTTCTAGATTATTTTCTAAAATGAATCCTCAAGGAAATGAACCTTTGCCCAAAAGACAAGAAAAAACTAGGGTATACATGTAGAAGAAATAAATGAAAAAAAAGAAGAAATAATCATTCAAAGGACAATATCTCGTACCACTACAAGTAGAGACATAATGTATGCCAAACATAGATAAAATAAAAAAATAAAAAAGATGTAACGACATTGAAGCCAAAGTATCAATAATAGCCACTAAATTGTATTTGTAAACAATACTTAAAAATACTAGTAAATAAAGTTATCCAAAATAATCAACTTTATGAAAAAATACTAAAGAAATTTTAGAAACAATAACAATAGCCGAGATACTTAAAAAAAAAAAGGAAATTTTAAAATGTAATGATAATCCTTCTAGTTTGGAAAAGAAAACTATACCATGTTTAATAAGAGGCGGAGTTAGAAATTTTAGTTTGGGAGTGTCTAATTAAAGAAAAAAATCCAGGAGGGATAAAATTTAAGATTTTTTTATTTGTAAGTTTAAAAATCTAATTTGTTAAAGGAGGCGACCGAAAAAACAAAAATTCCTAAGAATGATCCGGGTCCTTGCCATCCTCCTAATTTCGTCCCGTGCTTGCAAAAGTCCGGAGTTGGGAGACTTGTGATCCTCTTTTTATGATTATTTATGCTTCTTGTGACGGAAGTCGTGAATTAGTTTCGCAGCTTTGTGGAGATCCAGGGTTGCCTACTGTCACTGAAATTATTCGGACTGCATCTTCAGGTAATATTTTGATTATTCTGCACAATCATGCTAGCCTTCAAGTATTCTATCCTCTATCACTTTTTATTTCTATTGTGTTTATGATTATTTTATGTTGTTGTTTTACCAGTTGGTTTTGGAGAAGATTGGCTGAAGTTGCTTCTCTTGAGGATTTGTTTAGATGATGTTCGCCTTCCCTCGACTCTTGTCAAGATTATATGGTGTGGGTAGTAATTGTGATAATGGAGAAGAAATTAGTTTAAGTGGCAATCCATTTTTGACTGAACAAGCATATCTTTGAATGTTGTGTCAGAGATTTTGAATGAGCGACTGAAGGAGATTACCATCCTTTTGCTTTGTGCATTTTTGGAATATTCAAGAAATCAGTTGAAGCCATTGAGTTTGGTTCAAGAGGTGAATCTGGGCTTCCGACAGGATCTGCAGTGATTGATGTCCTTGGTTTCTCACTCGCCATGTTAAGAGATATAGGTGCTACCAAAGGTGGAGTTGGCATAGACGAGGATTTGATTGATGTTGTTGATACACTTTTTTCATCTGGACGTCTTTATTTGTCTTATGCCTGCTTCGTGAACTAGGGCCTCCGGCAAAAATCAGGGAAGCCTTGAGGCAGGCTGATAACCAAGAAGCAACTACTTCATACTTCCCTAAATTGTGTCCATATAAAGGATTTCGGAGGGACTTTGTTGCTGTCACAGGCAATTGTGCTCATCAAAGAAAACATGTGCAAGATGACGTTAGGCAGGAGAATGGGATGCTTCTGATGTTACAACAGTGTGTTACAGATGAAAACAGCCCATTTTTAAGGAAGTGGGAGGAACCTATATAGGAAGGGAATTCAGAAAACCAACAGGCAGTCGCTGAATTGGAGCTTCAAGGGTCAGTTGATATGCCTGAACTAGCTGGACTTGGTCTCAGAGTGGAGATGGATCAAAACACTAGGCGTGCAAAGCTTTGTTAATATCTCATGATGATGCTGGCTTGGTTAATTAAATCAACTCTTTTGACCAGGGTAAATAAAGTTTCGTATAACAAAACCATTTGCGATTGTCACTCTTGCCTTACCTGCTGCTACCTCTGACTGACGAAGTAGTCCCACTTCACGAAAAGAAAGTAGGATCTGAGATTGTGGAGTGAAGATATAAAAGCTGCATGTGCATCGGAGAAACCAATGTGTAGGCTTATTCCGTGTCCCACTGAATTAGGGCCTATGCTGTCAACAGAAGGGTCTTCTTACCTGGTTGCCGGTTATCACTCCCCTTAAACAGGCCATTTCTGCTTCTCACGAAACGTACGAGGACGTTGCCCGCTCATACTGCTCCCAGCCACTAGCAGCGTCTCATTTTCCCGAAAGCCAGTCATACCATTCCACTCTAGCTAAGCTAATGATGAAAGAGGATATGGATTTGTCTGCACTGTAGATGGTGTTTTCAAAATGCTATTAATTCAGTAAGTGATACATCAGCTTATATTATTTTCTAGAATATGGTTAAAGAGAAATGACAAAACTTGGTATAATATCCTTTGGGCTACAAATTGCTGATTCAATTTTTTTACCGCTTAATGTAACTTCGATCACACACACACACACACACACATATATATATATAGAAACAAGTTCACTCAATCCTCAAATAAGATTTTTTTTTTTTTTACAAAGCCAAAACTCATAGAAGCCCTATTTACAAGTCGAATGCAGCACAATTAGAGGAGAATCAAACTAAAGTTTCCAGACCAGCAACTGGATCCATCTCAGCCAGCTCGTTCTTTTAATCCGAAATCTTTTTCACTCGAGCATTGATAGACTGACATTATTGATGGCAACTGGCAAGTCCTTGATTCCAGTGGGCGTGCCTCTTCCTCGATTGATAACTCTATTATACCTTCCTCTCTATACTCCAAACGTGTTTTGCATTCCCCACCCAACAGCGATGACCAGCCAAAGACGCATAGAGTGACAATATAATAATTCCAGGTTCCTATTTATTGTCAATTCAAGATCTCTATGGGATCATTTAGTGTCGAATCAAATATTAACTTATAAATTATAATAATTGGAGAACGTCAGCTACAAACACACTTTAATTGCACGCTATTTTAATCCCTGAAAGCTGAAATGGAAGAGACTACATATATTGGCGTAGTATTACTGTCTGAACTTAAGGTGAATAGCTCAACCTAAGTTATCGTTTTTTCTTTTAAGACAGAAGGGCCATAGACATGTGGGTGGGATCCACCAGCTTCAGCTTTTGAAGAGAGAGATGCGTTAGTGAGATTGTACTAGGGTTTAATGATGTGGCGACGTGGAATACGGGTTCTGTGATTGGTTAGTCGAAGAGGGATATTGCTGGGCTTGTTTTGAGCAGGCCAGTACCTCAAGAAATCAGGGGACAATCCCTTTAAACCATGGGCTCGGAAGAACCCATCTGTAATATTATGTGGAGCATAAAAAAAATCCTCGTTATGGCAATAGACTATACAAAATAGTGCAAATGGAAATAGACTGGACTTGACAGATACAAGATTGAGCTGCATAACATATGTTATTGTCTTGTATTTGACACACAGTTTAAAATTAAAAGAAGCCAGACCAAACACTTTTAAAAATGAAAAAGTAACTCTCAGAGTCCGAAAAATCCAACACATTCAGAACCCTCAGAGTCTTCTCTCTGTTCCTTCCACTCCCACAGGCAATGCTGCTCCAAATTCCTTATTGCTGGTTGTTTCAGTATTATAATTTATAACTTGATGTTTTCAACCAAGAAGATAGATAATAAATAAATAAATGCCAAAGGGTATGAGAACCCGAATGTGTTCCATATTGAGCTTTTCTTTTCGCACGAGACACCGACGACCTCACCCTTGTGTGAAAAGTTTGGTGGTGCGTGCCTGGAATCTCAATCATGGCAAAAAGGTGGCCTGGATAAGTAATTGTCAGTGCTATTTCTTATCATTTTGAAAGTGTCTTGAACATTCGTTTGATTGGTGACGAATATGGTCTGTTAACTCTTAATCTATATGCGTGCGTGCGTGTTCAAATATGGCGCCTAGATTGAACTAAAGGAGAAAAAAGGAAAAACAGGGTAGGAAATGGAGATGAAGTTTCAATGAGAAAATGTTTGTGATAATGTGCACATGTACACGCGTATTTGGACTCGAGAGATGCATAAAAATAAATATAACGGATCCATCGAAAGACAAAGTTTAAGGTGTGGCGCGCACAGGAAAAGCAAGAAAGCTCAACTTTTGCAATCTCCAATAAAATCATAAAGTGAAAGTGAAACCCTTTCCTTTCAAGCTTCATTCATGCAGCGGGCAAAGCAAAGCCATCGTCTTACGAAAATCATGTGATCATTTTTTTTCTAACCTTCATGATTGGATAAACCGATGTGAAAAGGCATTTTTCTCTGGCATTATCTGCTGAGTATCGCTTTCAAGAGGATCAAGATGCCATCAAAGCTGTTTTATGGATCTCAAAATATCAGATGGTCAAAGTTCAAAAGCAAGTACTTAGCCCATATCACTGTACGGGATAATGTTTGGAGGTGGAGGATTACTTGGGCCCATCCACTAGCCCATAGAATTTGGGAGGTTTTGTGGGGCCCAACAAGACAAAAACAAGACAAGGGAATGGATATTTAAAGAGAAATAAAGTAAATATTCTTAAGAAATCCTTTTTCTTCATCGGACGGAAGTGCCCTTATATTTCAAAATCCATTGGTTATTCCATCTAGTCAGACCACGGAGTCGAGAATATTTAAAGATTATTTTAATCGGAGATGAACCGAGCCCTACCCCTACAAGCTACGCTTCAAAAGCGTGATGGCAACAAGGTTAAATTCTCAACGAAAAAAATATCGACGTGTGAAAATTTTAAATTTGATTACAACGGATAACTGGATGCAGATCCATGTTTACGAGTGCCTGTGTCGTGAAGGATTTTCTCTCCCAGAATCCAAAACGCTTGCGATTGTTAAATCAGAATCACCGGCGCACCACACGCAGCGGTGGGTTGATATTAAAAAAAAAATCGAAGTGCTCTTATTGTTCCAAAAGACATGTGTGCATGAAATTGTTCCCCTCATCGGCCGGGAGAAGGATCGTAATTCGGGACGGTTTGTTCTTATTATGCTCCCTGTTCACTGAGCTTTTTTTCTAACTTTATAGCCCTGACATGAAGGGGAAGAATCTAAAAGACTCCTGGTGTTTCACGGCTTCAAGATTAAGTTGAATAGTAAATGTAAATGTGAAGTAACATTTCCATCTAGAAATTTAACTGGTTAGATGAATTTTTAAGATTTGATATGCATTATTTATTGTTAATTGTAAGCTTTCTAAATTTAAAATTTATAGATAATTATATTATATTGTGTTCTTAATTAATTTTAATTAAAAATAAATATTGAATTTTGTGTTTTAAGTTTATAACTATTTAATCATCATAGCTATAGTTTTAATGTTATATTAAAAAAATTGTATAAATTAATTTTTTAAGGTATTCAATGGTTTATACTAGCCATTTAATACGCGGCAAAGCATGGGTTGTAAATTTTTTTATTAAAAAAATATTAGGTATGTAGGTTTTTTAAATGTGTTTTTTACATAAAAACTCAAAGTGTAAATTGAAAAGCTTACGTAATCATCATCCAGATAAATAAATCAATAATTATTTATTTTAATAAATAAAAAGTCTTTAATAATAACCAAGAAAAAAATTACAAAAATAAAACATTAACCTGATTGTGTTTTATAAACTTATTTGTTTAAAAATATAAAAGATAGATTAACCGTAAAAAACTTAGAACTTAAATGACAAATACAAATAAAATTAAATAAATAAACTCATGTCATAAAAAATATTATGTAAAGTTGAATAAATCAATAAAATATAATGAATTGACATATGCAGATATGATGGAAAGATGTATAAAAAAAAGTGATGTGTGCATCGCCACTAATTGCCCAAACCTTATTTTTTATCATATCTTTAGAAGTGTTATCATATCTTTTTCCTCCTGGTGTGGTGCTTAATCATTGTTAATGAGTGGTTTATCGCCAATTATTATTTATTCTTTTCTTCCTTCTTCTTCTCTCTCTCTCTCTTTCTTGTCATCACTGCTATTGAAGAATAATATAGATTATATCATGAGATCTTACTTAACAATTTAAGATTTTGAATTGAATTTGTTCATTTATATGGTATCAAAATCTTAATGACCAAGCAGTCACAAGTTTAAATTCCACTATTTTTATTTATTGGATAAAAATTAAACACATGATATTATAACCATATATAAGTTTTAATATTAAAATAGGGTATATTAAAAAAAAATATTAATCATATATGAAGACATTATCAGTAAGTCTAAGCTATTGAACTTTTCTAACAACTTCATTAATTTGTAAAAAGACAAAAAGTATTCCTAGGAATAAACAAAAAAAACATGAAGAAATGACAATTAAGCTCTTGAAATCAAAGCCAGCAAATTTGAATGATAAGGATAATATAGTAATTTTATTATCCATCAAAAAATTGAAATCACTGCAAAGCCCTAAAGGTTATCGCTTTTTTACTTTTGAAGGTCCGTATAAAATTGTTAAAACACCCCCTATTAATTTGGATATAACAAATAAATCAATACTAGGAATAAAACATCTTTAAATGCATACATGATATTTTGTTATTTCCAAGAATAAATTGATGTTTTAATTGTAACCTAAGAAAAATACCACAATAACCCCATGTTCAAGGATTTGATTTTTTCATTCAAATGGAAAAAATGTAATTTTATTTTCTGGAAAAAGAAAATAATACCCCACCCTAAGCCTTTTAGGCTAGAAATTCTACTGTACAGCACAGACAACATTTCTAAGGATGCATTTTAAATGGTCGATGTTATCGTGATTTAAAGTGTTTTTGACATTAAAATGTATTAAAATAAAAATAAAAAAAATTTAATATTAAAATTTCAAAATAATATAAAAACATAAAAAAAATATATCTTAAGAAAATAAAATGAAAATTTAAAGGATACACTTACAGCGCGTACACAGTAGAAACACCATAGAGAACTTGTTAGTTATTATTTAACAGCCCACAAATTGAGAGCAAGCATTTAGATCTGCTCGTCGCATGAGCGACTAACTGAACAGATTAAGAATAAAACAACACGCATTCCAGTTATTGGCCTAGGAAAGGGTATGTCTTTTTTTACTATATCTGGATTCAAGATATGATATGTATATCTGTCATCTTTGCGGTGTCTTACATACCTACTAGATTTATAAAGTATTTAGTGGATCGTGAGGATTGGTCGTGTTAGGTGTAAGTTAACCCGAACACCTTATATAAATAAATAAAACAACACATTTCATCGTACCCATCAGCTATGTGGCTACATCCACCATCTTTCAGCTCTAGCTTTGACCCGGAGGAAAAGAGAGAGAAACGGATTAAATTATAGACTCGAAACAAAATCAACGCCTTGGAAGACATGTATGCAACATGGCAGACCCGCATTAAACTTGTACTAAAATAACATATAAAGATGCAAGAAAATCTTAAATGATCGAAAACTACGATTGATGCTCGGCGTGTGTCCTTGTTATGACAGTGATGTATCCTGAAACAAAAAAAAAAACCCTCCCAAAATTAACAAATAAAATTTGCTTAAAATAGGCACAACAAAAATATCAATTGAACTGGATTTGGTATTTCAAATTCAAGAGCTGAAAGAAAGTGGGCTCGGAATTCCAAGCTCAAAGTATAATTGGGGTTTAAGAGAGTGGCTTGAGTGTGATATCCCAACCTATACTATTTTTATTCCTAATTTGTATTATTTTAAATAAAATATAATTTAAAATAATAAAATTATATTTTAATCTTTTTATTTTATAAAAAAATAAATTTATGAGTTATAAATATATCATAAATTTTTTAATTAAAAATTTATAATCTTTTTATTTATAATTTTTTTAATATATATATTTTCAGCATTCATCTCACTAAAATGTTAATATATATTTTTTTTATAAAATTATTGTATTTATCATCTGATAGTCTTAACATCCATCAAAGTAAATATTTTATACGTATCAACCACCAATTATTTAGTTTACTAAATATCACTTGTTATTATTTATTAATTTATTATGTTTTTCATATAAGGATATTAGATATCTTAATTGTAAAAAAATAAAGATCTAAAAAAATATATTAAATTATAGAATATATCAATCTTCATATACTAAATATCTTAGATTTTAATACTGATTAGATAGCTCAATGCTGCATGACGGGGAGAATTGTATAAATTTCATCATCCTCCGTGGAGGATGACTTCCACTTCCTGTGCCACCGAGCCAACCTGATATAAAGAAATGGGCTTTTTTAAAGCCTTAACTTTGCAGGGAAAAAGCAGAGGACGAAAACACTGCTTACAGCTTGTACAAAGAAAGTGCGTATTCGATACAAAAGTGTCTAAAAGTAAGTTGTGCTGTTCGGTGACTTGCAATCATGAACTTTGTTTTTTGGTGAACTATCTTGGTTTAGGTTTCGTTTAATATAATCTTTTCAAATTTATTTAAATTATTTTTAAAACTCTTGACTTGAAAGAAAATCATAAGTATATTTAATTAGAAGTAAAATTTTATTTAATATGGAATTGTATTATAAAATTGAGTTAAGTTTTTTATTTTATTAAATATTAGATTTAGAATCTACTTATACTGAATTTCTTCTTTGAAAAAGTCATTTTTAATCATTTTTACTGGAGACACTTCTAATTTAGAGTCATTTTCAACTTATTTTTATCACAAATTACTTGTGAAAAAATAAACTTTAAATCATGATTCAATGTCTAAAACTTATTTTTTCACAGATCATTTCAAACGGACTCTTTGACTGTGTGTTATACATAATTATAGAACTGACTTTTGACTTTGAGTCATAATTCAAAAATTAATTTTCATAAATAAATTATGATAAAAACAAGTTAAAATGACTTTAAGTTATATATATATATATATATGTGTGTGTGTGTGTGTGAGAGAGAGAGAGATAAAAAATGGCTAAAGGTGGTTTTTGTTTTTTTTTTTTTTTTGAAGAAGAAAAGATGCAGTGTGATTAAGTTAGAATTTATTAGTAAAATGTTTTTTAAAAAATAATGAGATCAAAAGGATATAAGAGTATGTCTGGGATGATTTATGAAAAATGACCTTTGACTTTAACTCATATCTTGTAGGTTGTTCCTCGTGAATAGCTTATAATACAATAACATCTAAATAATTCTGAATTGGAGACATTGTTTGATAAAAATGACTAAAAAAATAGTTTTGCTTAAAGAGAACATGCAATATAAATATATAGCCCATAAATTACAAGTTTAAAAATTTAACTTCTGATTAAATAAAAAAATCGACTCGATTATTTATATAACAAATATTTAATTTAAGTTGAAAGTTATTTTATAATCAAACATATTTTTTTTAAAAAAAGAAGATAAACAACAACTGTAAACAATCTAAAACATCATACGAATTGGTGATGGTGAATTAATTATATACGTGTATGGATTTTGATTTTCTCGTTCTATTATCTCCTGGTTTTTTAAATTATCTAATCAAATACACTCTCGAGTAACACATATATTTGTTAGCAATTATTTGTTGTTTAATTATAAGGATACATGCTAGCAATTATTTGTTGTTTAATTATAAGGTGCTCAAGTAACACATATATGAATATTCTTACACCGACAGAGCATTTATAAAACCCTCGATCCCATGCCATGAACAAATCACTTGAAAGAATCATAGTTATACTCGTCACGTTCCTTTCTCAAACGAATGTTAAAACATGATATTACAAAAGAACTCCACCTCGTATCGTGCCTGACCGTAGGTAGGCTGGATTTATTTATTTTCCCAACACATGGTGGGTGGGTGCATCCATTGATGATTAATCACAACTCACAAGCCGATATAATGCCATGCTGTCCACCAACGCACAAGCCAGACATTTCACTTTCTTCCATTTCAGACCAATTTTACATGATCATCCAATATTCTAAATGATGGAAAGGGGATAAAGATAAAAGTGCTCAAGAGATCATGATGAATCTCGACTAGGTTACCACTCATTACTGTGGATGGGGCTCACATGACATGATAGCAACTTGTCCTATTAATGATTGGTCGTGTTCCAAACCCACTTCAACTTCAAGGGCATGCATCATTATCGACACCCAGATAAAATGTGGATAACCATTTTTAAGGTGATTAATTTATTTGATCTGTTCACCTCAAACAATTTCTTACATGTGTGAGTTACTGTCCAGAACATTGTCCCTCGAACCACACTATATCTTCCTTTTATCTTGATTCCTAATACCGAGAGTTGGAACTGTCAATGGAGGCAATCGAGCAAGTCCAGGAAGATGCAAATATAGCTAGCTATGTGCGATTATGGGTCCCGCCACACGCTCTCTCTCTTCTCGTTCAGGGGACGACATTTACTCGGGAAACTCCACCCAACTGTCATCTCCATTCTCAAATATGCTTGTAATCTGTCCACAAATACTCTTAAGATGGTGAGCAGCCGAGCATACATGCCTTTCAGGCTTTCACTATTTTATATGGTGACAAAAACAAATCCCAATCTCGAAAACAATACAAGCCGTAGATACCCTTCCCAAAGTCACAGTCCCCTATGGCTACATTAAAATGCAATCTCTCTCCCCTCCACATCTCGTTAGGGTAATGATTTGGTGCATTTATGTTACCGTGGAGAGCATGGGCACCAAAACCATCCAACGAATGCAACTTTCTCGTTTATTCGGGTCACGTGGACAATCCTGTGCTCACATTTTCTCAAGATCTTGTAATGATATATACTCCAGTCCCCAACTTGCCCTTGCCCCTCAATTAAAAAATAATAATTAGACGGCTTGAAATTTCATCATGGATATACTCCCACTTCACGCAATAAAATTATTATTTTATTTTTAAGATAAAAAATTATTTAACTTGTATTCAGATATAGATTTTTTTTTACAGTACCATTAGTTACTATAAGAATGAATATAATTAATTATCTAGGTGGTAGCCAAATATTAAAGACTTGAAATTAAGAGATTTGCTTCTTCTGTGGTCTCAGGTTTGAGTCCTTGGTTGCTCATATAATGGTCACTGGAGGCTTACATGATCGTTAATTTCAGGGCCCGTAGGATTAGTTGTGGTACGTGCAAGCTGACTCGAACACCTACGTTAATCTAAAAAAAAATAATATAATTAATCAGTTTTTATATATATTTGTTGTATGATATAATTACAAAATCATCCTTGAAAGAAAAAAAAAAGTTCTGATTCAGTCAATAGACAATTTTAACTTTAATTTTTTTGGTACAATAAAATAACTTAAATGACTTTAGAATCAAACTTTTGGGGCTTTGAATGAAAGAGCACTTTTAATCATTTTATTATGTGTTTTTTTTGCTATTATTTTTACATGGGTGAGGAGTAGTTAGATATTTTAATATATATAATATATATTTTTTTTAAAAAAAAAAATTGATATATGTTTTACAAGTGTCATCAATTATATATTATTTGCTCCCTCATATAATGCTTGTAAAAAATTCTAACACTGCTTTTTAGGATATTATTCAATGCGTCACGTTTCCTCAAACATGGTGATGGGGTGTCCACTAATATATTAGTGGTTAAGCTGTTTTCTCTCTTATATTTTCTCTTTTTCCTCACATGGGTCATTGCAAATAAACATAAAATGATTATTTGTATATTAAATAAAATGAGATTCTCATTTTTTTTATTGCAATATATTTGATATTTTTTTATTATTTATTTTTTAAATTTTATATATCAATATTTAGTTTTTATATCAAATATGATCCTTGTTTTTTTACTGTTCTTATTTTTTCTCGATCAAAATTGTTTTTTAATTTCACCTTTCATAATTTGATTTGATTTTATTTTTTGTTATATTTGGTTCTCGTTATTTTTAAATTTATTTTTTTTCTTTTTGATCCCTTTTTTTGTTGGGTTTGTTTTAAAAAATTTATCTCTGGTTTATTTGACATTGTTATTTTTTTAGGTTTTTCTTTCATTTTATAATCCAGTCTCATGATCTAATCATGGGTTTTGAAGATTTGATTAAGTTAGTTTCAATCATTTTTTTAATCTCATCATGGCTCGTTAGAAATTAGTATTCCATGTTTTTTAAACTTTTAATTTTATAAAATTATTCTAATAACATGTTTTAGATCATGGATTTATCGGGTTCATCAAAGTTGACCCGTGTCTTTTTTTCATTGCTTTTTATTTAGCTTTTTTTTTTTATTTTCAAAGGAAGATATATATATATATACATATAATTTTTTTTTTTTAAGAATTCACTTTTGTGGTAGACTCTTATTTTTTTTTATCCTAATAAAATTATCATATTCTTATTTAATTTTTATTTTATAAACAAATAAGATCATTAAGATGTTTTAAGAATACTGCTGAGATATATTTTTATAATATCGACAAACATTTATCTCTTGATTTGAATCATTGTTAATTTTTTTATTTTTTATTGATATTTTATTTTTTAATTATATTATAACATTAATCGAGCTTAATAAAACCCTTTTGAATCAATTATTAAAATCTCAATTTTTGTTAAGAGAAAATTTATATTGTATTGATATTGTTTTCTCTCTTATATTTTCTCTTTTTCCTTCCATGGTCATTGCAAATAAACATAGAATGATTATTTGTATATTAAATCAAATGAGATTCTCATTTTTTTTATTACGATATATTTGATATTTTTTTATTATTTATTTTTTAACTTTTATATATCAATATTTAGTTTTTATATCAAATATAATCCTTGTTTTTTTATTGTTCTTATTTTTCCTCAATCAAAATTGTTTTTTAATTTCACCTTTCGTAATTTGATTTTATTTTATTTTTTGTTATATTTGGTTCTCGTTATTTTTAAATTTATTTTTTTTCTTTTTGATCCCTTTTTTTGTTGGGTTTGTTTTAAAAAATTTATCTCTGGTTTATTTGACATTGTTATTTTTTTAGGTTTTTCTTTCATTTTATAATCCAGTCTCATGATCTAATCATGGGTTTTGAAGATTTGATTAAGTTAGTTTCAATCATTTTTTTAATCTCATCATGGCTCATTAGAAATTAATATTCCATGTTTTTTAAACTTTTAATTTTATAAAATTATTCTAATAACATGTTTTAGATCATGGATTTAGCGGGTTCATCGAAGCTGACCTATGTCTTTTTTTCATTGCTTTTTATTTAGCTTTTTTTTAAAAAAATTTTCAAAGGAAGATATATATACATATAATTTTTTTTAAAGAATTCACTTTTGTGGTAGACTCTTATTTTTTTTTTTTTATCCTAGTAAAATTATCATATTCTCATTTTATTTTTATTTTATAAACAAATAAAATCATTAAGATGTTTTAAGAATACTGCTAAGATATATTTTTATAATATCGACAAACATTTATTTCTTAATTTGAATCATTGTTAATTTTTTTATTTTTTAATTATATTATAAAATTAATCGAGCTTAATAAAATCCTTTTGAATCGTTTATTAAAATCTCAATTTTTATTAAGAGAAAATTTATATTGTATTGATATATTTTTTTATTAAATAGATAAATAATTAGCCTATAATGCAACATAAACCACTTATTTATTAGAGTTTTAGATTAAAAGGGTGATTAAAAGTGTCATTTATGTTGCTTTTTTAAGTATTTTTTATTTAGAAATGTATTAAAATAGTGTTTTTTTAATTTTTTTAAAAATATTTTTAATAGTAATACATTAAAACAATATCAAATTAAAAAAAAATTATTTTTTTAAAAACTTAATTTTTAATAAAAAAACAGGTTTAGTCTACAAGCGGCTTGCTTAGCATCATTCGTTATGATGTTTGCCTGTGTGTGGTTTGGCATCATTGACTATCGGTTGTCTGCATTTATGGCATTATTCAGTTTTTCATTTAAAAACGGTGGGCAATGAAGGGCCGGATATGCCTTTTGTTTTTTCCTGTTCTCGCTCATAATCAAATTCGTCTCGATAATTGGCTAATTCGTCTCGATAATGGGCTCGTATTATAATGTGAGCTGGATTAATTTTTATATATATAAAAAATATTTAAGTGTTATTAATATTTTTATAATAAAAAAATTAAATTATATATAAATTAATTTAATATAATTTAGTAGCCGTGATGGTTTAAATAACAACTTAAATGTCTAGTAAAAATATAGTTCGATTTCAAATAAATATTTAAAAAATAATTTTTAAATAAATATCAAGGCAATAATTTATTGAATTTATTCGAATTAATTTGGTTAACTTATCAATTTATATACGAGCTATGAGATTATAATAATCTAAAAAAATTAAAATAAATTATAAAATTTAATTTTCAATAAACTTAATATTAAAAAATTAAATATAAAAAAAATAAAAAATAACTCAAGTTAACTTATATTAACCTATCAAATTCATAATCATTATCATGAGACTAAAATAATATAATAAAAAATAAATTAAAATAAATTATGAATGTTAATTTTTAATATTAATTTTTTAATTATTTTGATATATTGACATGAAAAATAAAAATAATGAAAAAAAGTTATTTTAATATAATTTTAAATAAATAAATAAAAATACTAAACCCATACATAGAATGCACTCCCAGGCATTTTAATTTCTTTTCTTTTGCTGCCAAGGATTTACGTTACTCCTAAATTGCCGACCATTGCTTGCTGCACAAGAGCGACATGAACCCCACAAGCATTTCAAACGTGGTCAACAAAGCAATAATCCCACACCAGACCACCCAATCACAACCATCCAAAATATAATGAATGGGCTTGCATCATACTTTAGTTTTATTTCCACCAAGAACATGTCTTTGGTGGGACCGTTGCCCCTCCCCAAGTCTAGGATCTCATGATAGACGATGACTACTCTCCCTTGTTACCATTTCTCTCCCTTTGTTTTTTATTTTTCCTGTCTTTTTGTCAGAAAATTCAAGGCCACATCAAGTACTTCCCGACCCATGAACAAACCCATGAATCCCAAACATTCAATCCCTTCGAAATCCTTTCACTGTTAACCCAGCAACACAAGAAAGCAACAAAAACCAAGCACTGCGCTTTCCTGTTCGTCAAAGCCCTCAAAATGACGTGGGCCAAGGCAGTGAATCGAAGGAAGAGCATGATGCCCGCTAGATCATCAGGTCATCAATACAAAAGGTCAGTGGGAACCACGCCAGGTCGTGATGATGGATGGGGCGTTGTTTGTTTATTGGGCACATAGAGAAGGGTTTTGCAAGGCATAACATGGGGACTAGTGAATGAGAGAAATATAAAAAACAAGAGAAAATTAACAAAAAAAGAGAGAAAAAGAGGGAGAGAGAGAGTGAACATTGCATAACATATGTAGAAATCTGCAGGAATGAGGACTGCAAGTTCGAATTATTCTTCTTCCGTGGATTATTGCTTTTATATTTACTCTGTAGCTCTTTTGGACTACACGCATAACAACAACAATATTAATCTTCCTTTTTATCTCTAGCTAGCGACCGCATTTCTTCTCTTTGTTTATGTGTGTCGAATACATATTTTCTTGTTTTTGGATTTCTTTTTTGAGAAATGCTACCATGTTCACACAATGGTACGTCCTCGAGGCTGCGCGCAATTCAGTCATCAAGAACTGAAACGAAGACAGAGAGGGGCTAAAAGCTGGGGAAGTCGTAATATATAAAGCGGCGAAGAGAGGGGAGGGGGCATGGCGGGGGGCCTCACTCGCATAGCCTTTTACACGTGATAAAGAGAACACCAAAAGCATTCTTGCATGCGTGTATAAAAGACTCACCATCATCTCTCTATAACGCTCTCTCTCTTGCTTGCCCTCTTTTATATCTAAAGCCAGAAGAACTTGAGCATTCATAAAAACCCATCTTTATTTTCCTTTCTCCTTTAACCCATCATTTCACGTTCTTTGTCTCCCTTTTTCTCTAAATTCTCTCCCCCCTTGCAACCTAAACTCTTGCGTTTTGGTTTGTTTCTTCTTGGCTCTTGTGTCTCTGACTGAGTAGGTGTGTGTTGTATATACTGGTTTTTTTTTTTTGGAGTCCTTATTGGTATTTATTGCTGTGACATCTTTGTCAAAGCAATAAATTTTTATTGGTACGATAGTGATTTCAATGCTCTTTTCAAAGTTTATTCCTTCTCCTTGTAAATACCTCACCTCACCTTCTTGTTCTTTTTGTTTCCTTCCATGTGTCCTCTCGTGGGTTTCAATCTCTATTAAAAATGAAATAAGTTTTTCCTGTAATGCTCTTGTTGAGTTTTTATCTGTTTGGTCTTCTGCCTGATATTTTATTTATAAACTTTCAGTTTTGTGTGAGGAACATGCTTAAGGTTGTGATTTTGTCTACTGGGTATATCTAATCTATTTTGCTGAGCTCCTTGTACCGGTATACTTGATTTTTCTTTTGCACTACGCCTTTGTTTGCCTGTTCTTGTCCTCTTGATTCAAGCTCACTGGGGTTGCTAATTCGAACCATCTATAACAAGATTTTGGCTATTGGTTTGGTGACGGTCAGTTTGGTCTTTGCATCTTGTATCATTTTTCGAGCTGCAGACCTCAATTCTAGCTGCTGGTCTTATTTGGGGTTTCGTGCTTTCATTCACTCCCTTCCTTTCCTTTACACTTTAAGCATAGATTTTAAGGGAAAAACAATTTATTTTGAGTTTCATCAAACAATCCTTTCCGTATGTATGCCTGTGATATTAATGCAATGTGCACTCTCGTGTTTTGCCTTCTTCCACTTCAACGATTCACAATTCAGAGACAAACTGTAAAACTTGTTTTTGGGTTTTCAATTTTTTATTTGTTTATGGGTTTATATGCTGAATCGGAGGACTGAATAGCTTGGTTTCAAGATTTGGGAAGGAATAGTAATGCTTATGACATGCAAAAAAGTCGGGGCCTTTTATCCATACCCTCTTACTTTGCGTATACAACTATGTTGAATTGCACCGTCATCATTATTATTCCTATTCCTTTACTGTATCTGCAATGTTTTGTTCACTTGGCTGACATGCATTTCTCTTATTATTTTGTACCTTTTTAGGTTGCAGAGGATAAGTGGGGCTTAAATCCAAGCCTGCAAGACATACAAGCGAAAGGCTAAAGATACATAAAGTATATTTGTGCCATTGGGTGAATCTTTACTGTTTTGAAGACAGGGTATCCTGGTGCTATCATATAAAGTTTCAGTGAGTGAAGGGAAGAAAGTATAAGAAAGGACCAGCAATGCCTGTAAGGCAAATGAAAGAGAGCTCGGAGCAGCACTTAGTGATAAAAACCCACATGCAGAACTCCATGAACCAACCACAAAAACACCACAAAACTGCTCAAAATGGCAAAGGACCACCACAACCACTCCAAGAAAGTTCCAACAATAAACCCCAAAACCAGGCCTCACCTCCTGCAAAGAATAGAGGGAGGAGGAGAGGCAGAGGTGGTAGGAAGTCTGATCAAGGAGATGCATGTACGAGGCCTAGTTCAAGGCCTTGTACAGTGGCACATAAACCTGTTCTGAACCCAATTGGTGATCTCCTGGCAAATGCTTCTAATGGGCATATTGAGAAAAGTAAAAATGTTTGTGAAATGGAGATGGGTTGGGGGTTCCCTACCTCAAGTAAGTCTTTGAGTTTAGCTCCTAGGCCTGGTTATGGTCAAGTTGGGACTAAGTGTATTGTTAAAGCCAACCATTTCCTTGCAGAGTTACCAGAAAAGGACTTGAACCAGTATGATGTAAGCTCCATTCTTGAATGCAATGAAGGAAAGATGTTGTCTTTTGTTTCTTTTCTTTTGTCCTCCAAGTATTTTCTTTTGAATTTGTGGTATTCACCATCTGGGCCCTTAATCTGACACTGAGCCTACAGATAATACACCCCCCCTACCGTTTCCGTCTCTTGGATGGGTCCCTACAGTATTGAACATGGCTGTTGATATACGCTGCTGTAGAATATTTAAGTTTATAATAATTTCTTTGCTGTAGAAAATTTGTGGCATTGCTAATTTGTGGCCCTAAATTTGACAGCGGAAGTGTTTATACCTTTGTTTTTTCTTATCTTTTGCTGCTGCATTGCAGATGAAATTGAATAGGTTCTGTTTTTACTTCTGTTGTGTTAAATTTGGCCGTTAACTTGTTCTTTTTGCTTGTTGCCTCTTTTCATCATCTGTTCCTTCTGATGCTTGCAGGTTACCATAACTCCTGAAGTGGCATCAAGAACTATGAACAGAGATATTATGGCAGAGCTCGTGAGGCTTTACAAAGATTCTGACTTGGGAATGAGACTGCCTGCTTATGATGGCAGAAAGAGCTTGTACACGGCCGGTGAGCTTCCTTTTGCTCGGAAGGAGTTCATAATTAAGCTTATTGATGAAGAGGATGGTATCAATGGTCCCAAGTAAGTATTTGTTATCTCTGCTTTGTGTTTTCATTTCTATTTTACTTTGTTTTTCTCCACTGACTCAATTTAAGAACATGGAAAATTGAGGGCCAGAGATAAAAAATTAAGTTTGACAAAAAGAAAAAAGAAAACTTTCCTGTTCATCACATTTAAAACGTAATCTAGATTTTCCTTTTCTTTAATTGCGGATATGAAGTAATTATTTGACCCTTATAAAAATTCTTCAGGAGAGGGAGGGAATACAAGGTGGTGATCAAGTTTGTCGCGAGGGCCAATATGTATCATTTAGGTCAATTCTTAACTGGGAAACGTGGTGATGCCCCGCAGGAAGCTCTACAGATTCTTGACATTGTACTGAGAGAGCTCTCTTCAAAGAGGTACAATTTCTCATGGAGTCCACATTTCATTTTAAATTTTGTCGCCTGTATTTTTGTAATTCTTGAATCGAGCTTCATTATTTCACGATGTCTTTTTTCTGTCAAGGTATTGCCCTGTTGGAAGATCCTTCTTTTCACCTGATATAAGAGCACCACAACGACTTGGTGATGGCTTAGAGTCCTGGTGTGGATTTTACCAGAGTATTAGGCCTACTCAAATGGGACTGTCCTTAAATATTGGTAAATTGATTACAAGAAATTGAAGTGCGTTGAATAGAAATTTTTAGCAGTTTGCATGGACTTTTCTCAGTCCCATTTTTATGTTCATTGTGTGTGTATATATATATTTATTTGTTCTATTTTTTAACGTGTTGTGATGTAGATATGGCCTCAGCTGCTTACATCGAGCCTCTTCCTGTGATAGAGTTCGTTGCCCAGCTTCTAGGCAAAGATATATTATCAAGGCCATTGTCTGATTCTGATCGAGTTAAGGTACTTAACATCTTAGGGGTGAAGTAGGCAATTTTTATTTATGATCTTTTGGAATTTGGTTCAACTTTAGCTGCCGTTTAAAAACATTTTAACAGATTAAGAAGGGTCTTAGAGGAGTGAAAGTTGAAGTAACTCACAGAGGGAGTGTACGAAGAAAGTATCGCGTCTCGGGATTGACGTCTCAGCCTACAAGAGAACTTGTGTAAGTTTTAGTTCTCTCAAGGCCATTAAGATTTTCAATTACGAGAAAAA
The DNA here is from genome assembly GCF_000495115.2 of Populus euphratica. Classification (NCBI taxonomy): domain Eukaryota; kingdom Viridiplantae; phylum Streptophyta; class Magnoliopsida; order Malpighiales; family Salicaceae; genus Populus; species Populus euphratica. The sequence goes on along the minus strand of NW_011499845.1, from coordinate 8,544,224 downwards.
GGTATAGCAATTTATTAGTTATTTTAGGTGATTCAGCTAACAAATAGATTTTTTTTAAAAAAAACTGAAAGATTCTTATTGTGCTTTATTCTAAAGAACTTGTGAATTTCTTTTTGTGTATTCTAACTTTCGAAGGTCTTCTGGTTTAGGTTTCCTGTTGATGATAACTTGACCATGAAGTCAGTTGTTGAATACTTCCAGGAGATGTATGGCTTTACCATTCAACATACACATCTACCTTGCCTTCAGGTTGGAAACCAGAAGAAAGCAAACTATCTACCTCTGGAGGTGAGCTGAGGTCATTTTTTCTGCTCAATTCTTTGCTTTCAGCTGTCTTTCTTTTAACTCTTGTTGACTTGTTGGGATTCCAAATAGGCTTGCAAAATTGTGGAGGGGCAGCGGTATACAAAAAGGTTGAATGAGAGGCAAATTACTGCCCTCTTAAGAGTTACATGTCAAAGACCCAGGGATCGAGAAAATGACATTTTACAGGTATTTATGATGTTTTGGCCTCCCTTCTCTTACTTGTACACTGTTTGTGTAGACCAAACAAGGTGAATCTGTGAACTTGAGCGATGCGCATCCTTCACTAGAGAACATAGAAACGGTGCGATCTTAAAGCTTACAAGTAATATCCCATGTTATGCCATGACTGCAGTGCCACCTAATGCTTTAAGCTTTTGAATTAGATATGATGTCTTTGAGAGAAACATAAAGTACTCTCATTTTAGTTAATAGGCACTGACATTGATGGGGTAGCTGCTGTCATTTCCATGCTAAAATAATTGTGCAAATTGTAAGTTCTACTCCTGTTCACAACGAAGCATATGAATGCACTAGAAATCAACATGTGGTCTAGTGTCCTGTGCACTTGCATTAATGTTTTGCATGGTGTTCTAGTTTTTTCTTCCTATTTTAATCCTTTTAAAATCCATACTCTGAGCATTTTGAAATACAAGCAGACAGTTCAGCATAATGCTTATGATCAAGATCCTTATGCAAAGGAATTTGGTATCAAAATCAGTGAAAAGCTAGCTTCTGTTGAGGCTCGAATTCTCCCTGCCCCTTGGGTAATATAAAGTCCTCAGTTTTTCAGTTCTTGTTTATTTATAGAAAGTAGGCATTGTTACTTGTTCATCATCTGACATGACACATGAACCTCCAGCTGAAATATCATGAAACAGGAAAAGAAAAGGATTGCTTGCCTCAAGTTGGGCAATGGAATATGATGAACAAGGTATTGCACTAGAACCTTAAATGTATGCTCTTCTTCTTCTTCTTCTGTTTTATCATTTGTTTCTTTTTGTTTGATTTGATGCTATACTCTAAGCTGAAAATGGACTTTGAATATTGGAATGCATTATGAAATTGGAGAAGTTCTGCTTTAGAGAGGAAATAACTTAGAAAGGAGAGAATATTTTATCTTGTTGTGAATTAAAGTACCTACCCCCCCCCCCCCCCCCCTGCCCCCCCCCCCCCCTGAAGAACTAAGAGTTCCAACAAATCTATCATTTTCGTTTTAGTCGACTCTTATTCATTTGATGCCTTCTAACAATGATCTCATGGTCTGCTGATTCCCATATGAATAGAAAATGATTAATGGAATGACTGTAAAAAGTGAAAAGAGAAAATAAAAAAAAAACTATAATTTATACAAGAATATATACCTCCCCGGCAACGACGCCAAAAACTTGGAATGGTAGTTTTTCTATAGCCCAGACTGCTTTTTAGCACTTGCTCTTCCTTTTCCTGAACAGTTATTAACTGGATAATTTGTTTGTTTTTAGGAGTTCAATTCAGAGCCTGTGATCCCTATTTACAATGCCAGGCCTGAACATGTAGAGAAAGCTTTGAAGCATGTGTATCATGCATCCTCGAACAGAACCAAAGGAAAAGAGCTAGAGCTTCTCTTAGCTATTCTTCCTGACAACAATGGGTCCCTCTATGGTATGCCATTTGTGCTGAGGATTTAGTGGTTGTGATCTATCCAAGTCATCTTATGATTTTTTTTTTTGGTTGAAGAACAATGAAGATACGAGTCAGTACTAAAATTTTGTAACATGACTTCATTTTTAGGTGATCTGAAGCGAATATGTGAAACTGATCTTGGTTTAATAACTCAATGTTGTCTCTCAAAACACGTTTTCAAGATCAGTAAGCAGTACTTGGCAAACCTGTCGCTCAAGATCAATGTAAAGGTTAGGTCAACTTTCTGATTTATGAAAATAGCAATATTCTACAAATGTCTGGAGCATTCTTAAAGTCACGAAGTGACTCTTACCAATTGAATATGTATAAAACTACCACCAAGTGCTTGGTGAAGTTATCGAATTACTAGGTAAAGATGGAACATGTTTGGATATTTCTCATATATTTATAATTTTAATCTTATACTTTGCTCTTTTAATCTCCGTATTAATGTCTGAAGTTTGTCATGAACATTTAACTAAATCATTCATGGTCCCAATATTTATTTTTCTCCATGTTCTTGGTGCAGATGGGTGGTCGGAATACCGTCCTTTTAGATGCTATAAGTTGCAGAATACCATTAGTTAGCGACATGCCAACAATTATTTTTGGAGCAGATGTGACTCACCCAGAGAATGGAGAGGACTCAAGCCCCTCGATTGCTGCTGTAGAATTTCTTTACCAAATTCCTTTTGCTTGAACTTGTTCTTCAAAATTATTAAGATCTGGTTGCTGATAGATGTGAGCCCTTCTGCAGGTGGTAGCTTCTCAGGACTGGCCTGAAGTAACAAAATACGCTGGATTGGTATGTGCTCAAGCTCACAGACAGGAACTCATACAGGACTTGTACAAAACATGGCAAGATCCTGTTCGTGGTACAGTAAGTGGTGGCATGATCAGGTAAAGAAATTCCGCATCCCTTGGCATATTTTTTACCTGAATTCTTAATTTTGTTATCTATTTGTTAGAAATGTTGCAATTTGACTTGTTACATTCTCCTGTGCAGAGATCTCCTGATTTCTTTCAGGAAAGCAACGGGGCAAAAGCCGCTAAGGATCATATTTTACAGGCGAGTATTGTCATCACATGTAAAAAATTTGTAATAAAATGTATGGACCATTGCATGACACTGCATGTTCCATCAGCACTTGGATTCAAACCAAGGTTGTAACCAACCTATTTGGTGCAAGTACCCTACTACTACTATAATCAGTCATTTCTAAAACCCTTGCAGCTGAGACAATTGCACATGGTTACATGCGCACCCGCGCTTATTGTCAACTTATTTGTTTTTCAAATGCCTGAAATGCTTGCTTGTTTGCTTGCAAATCTGTCTGCGGGATCTGCTATATGAATAAATGAAGGATAAATGAATTATTTTTAGACCTTCATACTTCTGATTCATAAAGTGATGGCATGTAACTTGTGCAGGGATGGTGTTAGTGAAGGACAATTTTATCAAGTTCTGCTTTATGAATTGGATGCAATTCGGAGGGTTAGAATTTAAATTTCAGGGTCATGTTTCTTATTCAACAGAAGTGGAAACATTTCTAATTGAATAACTTCTTTACAGGCCTGTGCTTCTTTGGAGCCAAATTATCAGCCACCGGTGACTTTCATTGTTGTACAAAAACGTCACCACACAAGATTGTTTGCTAACAACCATAGGGACAGGAATAGCACAGACAAGAGTGGAAACATATTACCTGGTTAAGTTCAGAATATCCTGTTGGCTATATATGTGCTCAAAGATGCTCTTATCTACTTTTTATCTTTTCTAATAGCTTATGTTATTCAAATTCATTTCTTGATTTTTTTTGTTTTTCAGGCACCGTGGTTGATTCTAAAATCTGTCATCCAACAGAGTTTGACTTCTATCTCTGTAGCCATGCTGGTATTCAGGTAGAATCTCTTTTTCTTCAATGTAAATCTCTTTAAGAAACTCGAATTGTTGGTTCATGAATCATAGCATATATATGTTTAGCCTATCTACCTCACTGTTTTATGATGATCATGTAAATGATGAGGGAAGTTATAATAGATGATCTCTTTCAAAGAGAGGGGAAAAGGAATACAGGGCCAGTTGCTTGTATTTCTTTTCCTATCCAGGTGATTAGAGATTAAAAACTATGTTGGACAAATTGTCATGGTCAGATGGTTTTTATTCCTAGGGATGTCTATACTTCTTCTGTTGCTCGTGCTCTGCGCAAATGGCCGAGGTAGCAATTGGGGGATTTACTCTGCTATCCTTGGACATCTCAGTTTGATTGGGACTCTGAACCATGTTAGTTGGGCTTGGAATAAGCTAGGTTCATTGCTACTTGCCAATGGGTTACCTGTGTGCCAATGGACTACAAGCTGGATCACAGAGTGTTGATCTTTCTTCTACCACCAGCTCCGTTGAATGGAGTCATGAGATTTTTTTTTTGTCAAGCTAGATAGAAGCTTGATACCCACTCAATGGGAATGGATGGAATGTTAGGTTGGATTAAATTAAAATCAGATTGGTTGATAGATCAACGACTTGTGTTGGATATAATTTCCAAGCAGAAGTGGATGCTGCCAAATTCTATTTGCCAAATTCGAGATTTAGAGCAGTGATTTGTTCAGATGCTGCCAAATGGCAAAATTCGAGATTTAGAGCAGTGATTTGTTGATTGCTTTTTAACTGGTTCTGTTAATTCCCCATGTGGTTGTGTTCTTTGCTGAGGATCTCTTGCAAATGCTGACAGTGTGAAATAAGGATGATTTATTTCTTCCATATGTTGAATATCAGTATGTTTACAAGCATGCATGCACTGGCTTGCTGTCCTCATGATTGAAATGCACTCATTTCTATCTGATGTGACAGGGAACAAGCAGACCAGCACACTATCATGTTTTGTGGGATGAGAACAATTTCACAGCTGATGGAATCCAGTCCTTGACAAACAATCTCTGTTACACATACGCAAGGTGCACGCGCTCTGTTTCAGTGGGTAAGTCCTGTGGATAATATATTGGTACATTGTCCATTGAGTTTAACCTCTCAAAAAAGTCTTTGCAAGAACTAAGAAAATCCTCGGAGACCTTTTTTTAGTGATGTAATGAATTTTTAAATGTGGCATAAATACCTAAGAATTTTGGCTAATTGGATGCTTTTATGAACTTTTCTCTTTTGGGGACGCAACAAAAAGCACAGTATGAAGTTAACCCCATGTTATTGAGGTTCCTGGATGGTGAGTAGAGTGTAAGAACGACCATGGAAATTTGTTTCATGATTTCCCCCTCGAAACCCAAAGATGAATAATTCGTGTAAATTTAGGCTTTTAGCTATTGTATTACATTCAATGTGACCAAATATGGAAACGTGTTGAATGCCTTATTCTAAGTTTTCGATGTTGTCAGCTGTATCGCAGAACATTGTTTTACAACTTGCTACTGGTTTTTGTGCAGTTCCTCCCGCATACTATGCACATTTAGCTGCTTTTCGTGCTCGATTTTACACGGAGCCAGTAATGCAGGAGAATGGCTCAGCAGGCAGTGGTGCTTGCCATGGTGCTAAGGGAACACGGACAGGAGAATCTGGTGTCCGGCCACTTCCAGCCTTGAAAGAGAACGTAAAGAGAGTAATGTTTTATTGTTAGGAGGGAATGGAAGTTGGACTCATGAATAGGTAGTTCGAGATGCTAGAATCGAGAATTCTCATGTACATGTAACAACAAAAGAAACATGATAGCAGGATGTTTCATTCTAGCTCAGTGATAAGAACCCCCCAAAAGCCTATGGTCGGTGGTTCTCTCTAATCATGTCGAGCGTGAGAAACACCCCAAGACACAGGTGATAGCACTAGTCCTCCAAGTAGCCATAGATGATGGGAAGAATGTAGGCCTTGTAAAGAAATGTTCATTTATGAATTAATCACGATGTAGGAAATTTTGCCACTTTGAAGAGTGCATATTTGGTGACTTGTGAGGTTTTATCCCGAATTTGAGCTGTCTTAAGTTCTTGGTGAAGATATAAGAGGTGTGTATGATTAGATATGCAGGTATCAGCTCGTTATCTTTCATTTCTCCAGACTGCAATGCAGACGAAAATGACAATTAGTATTTCAAAGGCTAAAAGACATAAAGTTGGCTGGTGAAAAATTGAAGCCAAGCCTAGGTTTCTTGGTGCTGCTGGGGGCACAACGCAAAGAGTGCAGCATGGAGCACCGGAATGAGACCCAGCCAGTAGCCCTCGTACCCAACAATTTCACGACAAGTAATCCAGGTAGAGAATTTGCAGCAAAAATTGACTTGGAGCGAGCTCTGCTTGCTCTACTGTTACCTTCTTCTGGGTCCAATTTGTCAATTTCTCTAATGATATGTGATGATGATATGCGTACAAACACAAGCTCAAAAGACGTAGATATGTATGTGCATGAATAGAGCAAGTAAACTCTAGCTCTCTAGAGTCCCCTTTCCCTTTTCCTTTGTTTTTTTGGATTTTGTAAGCAAGTCTTTTTAGTTTTGAAAAATCATGCAAGTTATTTCCTTAATAAAAGCTGACCATTACCCTTTTTTTTTAATTTTTTTTTTCCAAACTGTATTTTTTATTTTGGTTTTAAAAAAAAAATTTCCAAACTGTATTTTTTATTTTGGTTTGTGGCTGGTGAAACTGAAAATTTTGACTAGAAAAAAAGGGTAATTCGGGATAAAAAAGACAATTAAATTATAACAAAAACTAATCGAAACATCAAGGAATAAACATGTAAAAATATAGGAATTCAATATGAAGGTTTTTATTTAAAACAACCAAAAGGATTAACTACTAAATGATGGTTGTCCCTATAGAATAATCTTACCCATAGATTTTTTCAAGGAATCACTTAAGAATTTTTAACCATCAAATTTATGTAAAATTAGCATTATATCATTATGTTTTTATACGCTTGTGTGTGTATACCTTGCAAATTTATGTAAAATTAGCATTATATCATTATGTTTGTATGCGCTTGTGTGTGTATATATACCTTGCAAATTTAATCTCAATTCATTTCCATCCACCATATTCCCTAAAGAAGTATTGAATTATATTTGAATTAAAAATTAAATAAAAAAATAGTTTAATTTGTATATATTCACATTATTTTAAACTTAATTTTTATTAATTAAAATTAAGATGATAAGATTTGAACTCATAATTTCTTAATTAATAAGACAAAAAAACATTTTCAACCCAAAAAACTTAAGTTGGTTAGGCTCCCTAACAAATAGAAGCTTTCTTAAATTTTGGGAACGATGATTGTTTGAGAATTTTTTTTTTAATCTTCAAGAGATCAGTTGAGCAAAAGAATGCCATACCATCAATTCCTCTAACTCATAAACGGAGATGTAGAGAAGGAGAATTGAAAAATTGTTCAAACTTGAAGGGGGTGATTGAGATAAAACAAAGTTTTGGGGCTATATCGAGACACTGCTTAAACAGATTTAAGACTGGCAGAAATAAAATTAACAGGAGAAAGGCCAAAGCATTTCAAATTTAGAACATTTATTCGCATGATGTTAAATGTTAAGCTCGAGCCCAACCCTGAAATTATACTGTAATGGGAGGAGCAAGGAATGTTCCTAAACCCAATTATTTTAGATTCGGGCCACCAACCGTGAAATGTTCCTCCACCGAAGAACTGCTGGCATTCCACGAAACCGACCCCGTAGGAAAAAAAGGACTGCAGCAGAGCCAGGGCTGTTTGATTTTCTCCTCGGCATCTCCGACTATTCTCTCGCACACCAGTCTGGAGGAGAATTCTTCCAGCAAGCTATAACCAATTTAAAACCAACAAAACCACAATCCCCACCTTGCTTTAATTACTTTTTTTCTTCTCCTTCTTCATCCTCACGTTACTCCTTTTATTTCGACCTGGGGTTCAAAAACCATCAATTGGTTCGACAACCTTCTTCTTCGGTCATTAAACTCAAGCTTGCTATGAATATTGTTTTAGTATTTTTACAAGACATGTAAAAATAATATTTTTTTAAAAAAATAATAAAATAGCATTTTGTTTAGCACTTTTCTTGAATAGTATAAAATAAACTTTTGAAGAATTAGAATAATTTTATTTATTTATTTTTAACTCTTCATTTAGCATCTTCACAGGAGATCTTCTTATATTGATAATTTTTGATAAGTAGGAGGTGTCAAGGTTGTTAAAAATATTTTTTTGATACGATACAAAATATATAACATAAACTCAGATTGTAAACTCGAAGTATAAAATTATAAATAAAATATTTTAATTAATTATATATTAATAATTTTAGTCAGGTAGTAATTAACAATATAACACAATAAAAATAAAAATAAAAAAATAAAAAAAAATCAAAACACCTTTATTTTTTTCATATTGATTTATCTATTTTTTGGACAAGTTGACTCACTTACTTTCGTCTTTTGTAAGAAATGAGTCCCTTTAAATTTTAGTTGGCTATTTAACATTAATTACTCTAAGAATAATGCATGTCAAGTTACAACTTTTATTCTATATATTTGCCAACTAAAACAAAGAAAATTGTCAATTAATATGTTAATAGTTTGCATAAAGAATTATTAAAAATGAATAGATATTTTTATTTTATGAAATTGAAATCCACAAATAACTTATATAGTTAAAATAATTATAGTCAAAATCAAGTCCTTCATTATCAAATTGCACAAGTTTTATAAGATATAAATTTAAAATAATGAAAATACTAAGATATATATTACTAGATTGTACAATTTTATATTTCTTTCGAACATGTAAAATAGATTTGAATTTATTGATTTTATTATGTTTGAACAAGTTTAACTAATTTTGATCGACTTTATTAATTTAATTAAGTTTTTAATTCAATTTTATATATTAGATACATATTAACGTAATTTTACAAGTTTAACCACATTGGCAGCAATATCGGTGTACTGAAACTTTCAATTGTACGTGATCATGGAAAAAATCATTTTGTATAATGGTATATATTTTAATAATAGATACAATGAATAAGATATAAATATGTAAATGGATATCTAAAAACTTTACTTGAATTAAATATAAAATATTAATTTTTTATTTAAGTATGGGTGTAGGTCTTACAAAAACTCGGCTTTTGGTTATTCATTATCTGACTCCTGCATTATGCTATAAGATTAAACATATCAAATTGCTTGATATAAAATACTGTATCATGCAGTAAGTAAAATCACTTCAGTATTTATTAATCTATTATTGTGCTGTTTGAACTAAATTACGATTAAGGACGGTACTTCAATTCATGACTTTTTCTCAAAATAAAATTACTTGAAAAAATGAATGCTTCAAAATTCTTTTAAATAATATATGAAAAAAAGAAATCAGAATAAAAACATTCCATAGTTTTTATGTAAGTAAATTTAATTAAGACCAATGTAAGCATTATTGATATTCTTGTCATTAAGGAATTTTTTAAGATTTCAAATAAAAATAGCAAGTTTTAAAACTCAAAAAGTCTCTTAATTTCCAATTTTTAAAGCTGTCTTAGACAATACAAAATGATATATTTTCAAAAAAAAATTAAAAAAATATCATTTTTATTTTTTTAAATCAAACTGAATACTATCCAGAACTTTAGTTTGCGAGTTATTAATTTAATCATCTCTCAATATAGTTAAATATAAAATCCAGAGTTGATAAGGATTTAATATTTATACATAATTTTATGAACATAAGAAAGAGAGTAACATCATGTTCTAATTTTTATGAGGGAAATTTGGCATTTTTTTTTTATCGTTGTTTCCGGATTATTTAGCATTTATTGTCAGCCCACAAAAAGAACAGGAGATGGAAGATTTTCCTCCTAAAACACAATTTACATCTTTGTTATTTAATTTATATATTTCTTTTCTTTTTCTCAATTTCGATTTTCTTTTTTATTTAAATTCTATGATTAGCGGATTCCATGATAAGGATGCAGGTGACGTCTATTTAATTAACTCATCACTAGCAAGTTTACGCATTTAAGAAGAAACACTTAATTGAAAAAATAGAAATGATTAGAAAATATTACGTACAGGTAGTAGCTTAATCTTTCATTACCTCTGAGCAGACGATGTACAATCCACTACCTAATCAATAATCTCCATAGAAATGATTCTCCACAACATAATATTATTCTTATATAAAAAAATGCAAATAGTATTTACATAGTTTGCTTGTTTTCTTATCTTTTCTGTTTTCAAATCCATGTTTAACAATAACCAAGTTTTCATTTGCATTTCTTTCTGTCTTTTCTTTTCTTGTTGTTCGGCCATTTACGTTTTATTAACTTGGTTTTAGGTGACCGACCACCTTTCTTAATTTCTGCTTTCACTTCGTGATGCACCAAAGCTAGCAGTTACATTTCTGAGAGAGAGTATCATCAGCCCGCAATGACAACAGAGACACAATCGAGTAGGCAGAATAAAGACTTAAAAATGGAACTCATAGTATATGCATTAATTAAGCCGACGTTCGAAAGCTAAGCATATATATCTCTAAACTTCAAGTGATGCGCTATGCAAGGCAAGCAAAACTGCAATAACTAATGGATTAAGGTGTTTCTTTTTTGTTTAAAACACTTGTTTAAAAGAATCAGAGAGATTTTTTTTTGCAGGTAATAATGATTACCAGTCATCATGGTCAATAAAAATAGATTATATTGTTAAAACCAATGGATTAGCAGATTATTCCAGAGATAAATCTTACTCCTAAATTACTTGGTTTTTTTAGCATATCATCAACAACTAAATCAAATCACATTATATATGCATTAATTTCTATTGAAGGGATAAAAGAAACCACCATCCCCGCATATGATTTGTGAACCAGAATACATACAAGCTTTATATATCCATTTAAAACACAATCCCATCACAGGTTCTTACGTACACTTCACTAACATTTTCAAGCGCTCTCTCTTTCACTAATTGAACGCGAGCCATTCCTGGGTCCCTTTAAGAATACAAGTTTCTTGTATTGTCGTTGTCTAGCTAGCATTGATGTCTCCCAAGACCATCCTTAAAATGGCATGTAACAAGGCCTTATGAGCGGATCCTCCACCCAATGTGCTTGATGGAAATGACAACTGCAACCTCCGGTAATAGTTGGGAGAATCAAACTAGTGACGCTTTTGCTTATTTGGATACTCTTTGGAAAAAGGAAAGCCATATGGAATCTTGTCCACATAGAGATTTCTACCAAAAGAGATCGAGGTGTCAAACTTGAACTACCAAGATAGGAGCTAGACTTCGTGTATCTTAGCATAAACATCTCCCGTATGTTTGTGTGTATGTTATGTACCTGAAACTTTTGCCAGGGAGTACATGCGTCTAGATAAAAGAGAGATGTGACATATACTAGGAAAGATAGAGATAACTCGAGGGTCGGAACCATCATGCTTCATATATATATATATATATATATTAGCTATCATCCTTCATATATTAGCATCTTTAATGTTCTGTTCTCTTGTATGCACATGGCTGTTTCATAATGTATTCTCCAGATCTCAAGTAGTCTCTCCACCTTACTATTTCCATGAAATCAAAGTTGCAAAATCACACACACACAAAAACACACAAAGGTTATCTTGACCAGTCTCAAACTAACGATGATATCTTACGATCTCAACTCCTTTCCACAAAACATAAGACAGCTATTAACTTTGGGTGGTTTGTGGTGGTGATGTTTAACAAAGATTTAATACACAAAATGACCAAGATCCAACTCACAAAGTGAGAAGACTGAACAAATCAACCTTATGAGAACCTGGAAAAGGGAAGCAACAAAGGAAAAAAGTGCAATTTTTTCAAAACATAAGAATAATAATTTAGTTTCTGTTTCATGAATCTATAACTGGATCTCAACTGGCCCACTAAACCATATACTGGGTGCAAATCGAGAGGAGAAATGCTAGTTTTAAAAATGCAAAATATTTAAAGAAAACATTGGCTCCTCTCTTTTTCTCTGATCTCACACACACTTTAATTTGTAAGCAGTTAAACTAGCGAGGAACGCACTTCACAGAAACCCTAGCCACTCTATTAATTAAGGTGAGCTTTAATTCCAAATCAACTAAAAATGAAGTTGATATGAAAGGTTTTTTGAAACCCTAAATGAATGCTATTATTTTGAAATTTGTTTCCGCTGATCTAATCAAGCCAGAATTAATTCATATAACCGTACTATAAAACCCTAACAGAAAAATAAGATAATACATAATTATAAGTAATCTGCAGGAAATAGAGGAGGCATACCAAATTAATTAACAAGTGCCGTACAACTGGCTAAGTATAGGACTCTCAGGGCTCAATCACCGAAGCACCAGGAGGGATCTTGAAATCATGGAACTGTACCGAGACGCAAAAATCCTGTAACCCAAAACCCTAACAAAGCTTAGCACTGGAAATTTCCCGCACAAGTCTCACATAATAAAAGAGCAGAAACACAACAAAGAATACAGTAATAAACACACACACACAAAAAAAAAAACTTTTTAGTGCAAACACAAACAGTAAGAAGCAAACCCCAAGAACTACAGATGAGCCTTAATGATATATCTTCATAAAGAAGATCACTTACCTTTCTAGGGACCTAATGATATATCTTCATAAAGAAGATCACATACCTTTCTAGGGATTGGACAAGGAAAACCTAATATTAGCTAGCCATCTAAGAAAGAATAACAAGAGGAAATTATTAGGGTTTATTTAGAATAAGAAATTAGGGTTTCTCGTGATGCCAACTTCAGGTGAAACTGCCACATGATCTGTTCTTTCCTCGACAAGGAAGGAAGGTTAAGATCATGCTGGCAGCTTCAACTGATAGTGGTGCACGATAAGAAGATGCACAGTCTCATCAGAAGAACTAGCGTATGGTATAGATTAAAAATACCAGGAGCTGCCAATTTTATAAGCAACCACAAGAGTTTCTGTGGTGGTGCTTTGATGTGAAGAGAGGAGAGGATAAAGGAGGTATAAATAGAAGGATGAGGAGAGGATTGAAAGGGAATTTTGAATTATCAGGTTTGTTTATTTATTTATTTATTTATTGGTAGATGAAATTATTAAATAGGAGGACCGTGAAAAAGCTATAGCTATAGTGAAGATTAATATTAAAAATATTTAAAATAGGATTTATAGATGGAAAATGCAAGAGGTGGTCCCTAGGGATGCAAATTGAATATTGTCACGCCAAGAATAGCACCATGCAGTTTTGCAGACAGATTAGTGAGTATTTCTATATATATTGTAAGAGCATTAATAACTTTTCAGGCTGGGGCCTGAGAGAGTGGGGGACTAGCTCTCTGAGAAGTAAAGCATCAACCCATGAGCCAAAAGGGTGGGTGTAGAAACGCTAGTGAGTATCCGAGGGGACCATATCTCTAATCATCTAATATTTGCATGGTTACATAGGCAAATATTGCATAAGGTTCACACATAATTAAAGAAGAAAGGAAATGGAGTAGCATCTCCACCGAAGAAAATTCAGTGAATCTCTCTTTGCTGCCCTCTCTCTCTGACGATAATTTGATGTGCATTTAACCCAATTCCATATAAGCATATGTTCTTGGTTCACTGGTAATAACCTTTTTCTTTGCAAACTTGCCATATCTTGGATATTTGCCAGTCCTGCATGTGATTAATTGGTGCCAGCTACACATCATTACCGGTTATTAGAAACATATCTGATCTAGACAATCAGGAAAATCTTGCTTGTTTAAGTGTTTCTTTTTATTTAGAAATTAAGCAGTTCTTTTGGATGCGCTTGGTGTGATGATGGAACCAGGTGCATACGCAGTGTCATAGCTAGTGAATGGAGTCTATGATGCAGTTCAATTATAATGGAGTCTAATTAGTGTTCCCAAGCCCTGATTCGATTTGCCTAACCTTTCGGGATATCATTTACTGATTTCAATCCCAACTATATACCTTTTTCTGATCTCAACATCTGTTTTATCCCGTTGATGATATCTTTAACAATTTATCTCTCTCTCTCTCTCTCTCTTGTAATAGATTCCTTTTCGTTGTTATATTCCTCATCATACGAATATTGATGCGTGCTATCGTTAGAAGTTCACTGCATCTACTCTGCAGTGGACCAATGAACACTCAACGTTGCAGTTCTGAAGACCTAGGTTAATATCTACCTCCGTCTAGGGTTTTATAGCTAACACACACACACACACACACATATATTCTGCGCATATGATCTACACAATATCTTAGATGCGTGGTGTCCAAAGATTTCATTAGTTAATTACTCAAATATGGTGTCGAACTTAAATTATCAAGCTTACAAAAAAACTCCATGCCTTTTCTTTTCTTTTTTATGATAAGAAAGCAATCTTAGGGTGTACGTAGTTTACCGAGAAAGGTTTGGTTATCTATTCATATAAACAATTTGCAATAGAGGGCTGCGTATGCCTTTCGGTATCTATGCAGGATATCTCATATAAATCTATATGGTTGTAAATATTCCAGATAATACATATACAGGCATACTTGTAACCATGATTTAATTTATTTTTATTTTTGTGCAGTCGCTCTCTGCTTTTTTTTGTATATCTGACAGTGCCTAGTGTAAATAATTGATCAGCCTGATTGCAGAATTCTTTCTAAAATCAATGAATTGTCAGTAACCTAACTGGAAATATTATTTCCCCCTAAAATATTCTTTGAACTAGTATATTATATATATAATAGGAATTGAATTAATTGCAGAATAAGATAGTTAATTTAAAAATCCAGGGTAGCATCTATTCCATAATAAATGGTTGCCACGCAAGACCACAACATGCATATCAAGCATGGATTCAAAAAGTTTCTTGAATCATGATTTGATGCAAAAACTATATTCCCTCGACAAAATCTCAAAGATTCCCACTGGAGATTTAAATTACCTTAGTATCAACTTCTGTCACATCTCTTCACCCAACTTAATAATAAAAATAATAAATAAATTATTATTATTATTGTTAGTATTATTATGTTATTTTGCTAGTAGAGATGTATATAATTAATGTGCTAGTCTCGCAAATAATTAATGTAGTGGACTGCATATATTCACCAAACATAGATATGGAAGTATAAGAGGGGGGGGAAATTAATTCCAAGAGTATAGAACAATTTTTTTTTTATTTGACCATTCGAACCCAACTTCACCAAAATAAGGGTGTGCATGCATGGTTCAGGTCGGGTCAGTTTATGTTTGAATCTGACCTGCTAATTCAATATATTCCATATCACAATCCGACCTTAACCGTCAAAACACAAATAAAATCTATTTGTGTAAATTTATTTTGAATCCAAAATGTGCTCTATAACTCAAATTGAAAGAGAAGCATCCCATAAATACTTTATAATTCAAAACATAAAGGATGAAAATAGAGAAGGATGGAAAGAGAAATTTGATTGTAATAAAATATATGAGAGTTGCGCGCGCGCGTGTGAGATGGCACTTGGCCACTTTCTATTATGTAAAATAAGTATTTTTTATTTTTATTTTCAGAATTAATTAATTATACATTACATCTCATGTCAAGTTATTCTGTTAATTTATTTGAAGGGTTGCTTTTTAGATTCTATAGATATATTGATCTAAAGATGTGTGTTTTTAAATTCTATATATATATTGGTTTGAAAAAATGTTATTTTTCTTATAAATATTAATTTTATATTGATAAAAATAATTAAAAAATAATTTTTTTCTCTCTCTAGTCTTTCTTTACAAACTCTATTAACATTTATTATAAATTCTTAAGAGATATATATAGAGTTATTGTCTATAAGTTTAAAAAATTTGTTATATCTTGAAGATATATTATTTTAATTATGAAGCAAATATAATAGAGACAATTAATACAGTGATATTCACGTCTCAAAACTATTTTTTATATATAGTAACTCAACACATTTAAGGTATTACACTGCAATGAAATCCAAGAAATAACAAGGTGTGTAATGGTTTGTGGGGAAAAAAAATTTATTCGCTGCTTGTTATATATATATAATAAAATTTCTTTTAAAAAATTAAAATTTTCTCCATACAAATTATGAAAAAAAAAACCAAATTAAATAATCTTAAAATTTTGGGTTGTCTTGCTTGCTTTTTATACAGTTACGGATCTTAAAAGATTAAAATTAAAACTTTAAACTTCAGAGGATAATTTTGCTGGCTGTGCTGAAAATTGTAACGACACAGACTTTAATGGGCGGGTTATACTTTGTGGAGACCTGGCTGAGGTCCGGTTGCTGAACACTGGCGTGCATGATTTTGTCCTCTATTTAAGTGTTACTATTCCTCCTCGGGAGTTCTGCATGTCAATATCTCTAGAAAACACATGATTCACCGATGGAACCACCATGGTCCGTGTAACCCTCCAGTCGGAGGGTTGCAGTCTTGCAGAGCAACCAGCCAAAAAAAGAAGAAGAAGAAGAAGCCTTTTTTATCAAGAACCTAGCTTGTAGATTCATGGTCTTAAGCATCGCGTGTAATTTTCGGGTCAACATTCGTGAATGTATGGATCGTAAAAGTCACTTAAAAAGTTAAATACTATACTAAAGAAGGAAACAAAGGCGAGGTAACCTTGCGTTATATAATTATATACGAAACCAGGCACCTAATCTAGAGGGTCCATGGAGCATATGATACCACCAGATACGTCGAAACATGCGTGTAAACCCAGAAAGTATCTTCATTGAGGACCGAGGTTCTCTGCCCTCCGCTGTCCTCCTGGTAGTTTTTATTTTATTTTTTCATATTGTTTTAACTACAACTTTACACAAAACACATGACACAGAGGGAGAGACAAAGGTGTTTTTTATTTGTGCTTTCAAATAACCCCGATAAAGCCAACATTATTGAAAACTCTTGTATCTTCCTATCTGGTCCTTCTTGGCATGCAGAATTAAGGGCAGAATGCGCGCGGCGAGGTAGATACAATGGTCCCCGGAGGCCCGGCCTTATAGTATTGTAATATGACCGTAAATATGTGCAGTAACGAGAAACACTCACTCCCTTCCTCTGCTAGCGAACTTGCAGGGTTTTTTTTTTTTTTTTACCATAAAGTGTCAGGTAGAATTAGATAACTCCATAACGCAGTCGAGCTGCAAGATGGAAATGGTATCGTGTCATTGCAGCGCGCTGATACACGGTGAAGCTGGCTGCACTCTGATTGGCCTTCCAAAACATATCGTGTTATCTCATTCTCGATCGCAAAAAACAAAACTGAAGATATGAAGGAGAAAAAAATGGTCTGCTAGGAGACGAAATGAAACGACTGATGACCTTTTCCAACTAAGTCTCATTTTTCCTTGCTTTTTAGTCTCTAGATCCGCATAGCATGGCATCAGTCTCTCTCCAACACAAACAGTAGCGGAAGTGGAAAATGGCTACATGATTACACGTACCTGGTTGCAGCAAGTCAAAAACACAGGCCGTAATCAATCCATATGGTTCCACCTCTATTCGGAACATACTTAGCAGGTGTAATTGTCACTTCCTAGGAGATTGCTCTAGTTAACTACACGCCCACTCCTGCTTCTCTAATTCGTCATATTGAAGGAAGGAAACCCACGTCTACGAGTAGTTTTGCAGTGTTGTTGTGATCATAAAATTGAGCGTTTTTTTATTTGACGTGTAAAGCCTCCCCTCTCCTCGCGGTGTAACCACTAGCCAGGAGACGCTTTCCAACAGCATGAGCTGCGGATTGGAAATTATTCTGGTGGACGTAAAAAACAACATTGCCGGGTAAAAAAGAACAAGGATTCCTTGTATTAAATTACCTTCCATGGTGTTTTACTAAACACAATCCAAGGGTAGAACATTCTTCAGCCCTCACATACACTAAGGAGAGTTCATTGAACACTACCTGACTACCCTGTTCACAACGGAGCCCCAGCCCAGGCTCCCAGCTCACCCTGCTCAGTTGACTGCATCATGCTTCAAGAGACTGACTTTCAGCATAAGTTCGAAGCGTGCGATGATGCAGAAATAGAATATTTCGAGAAGACCGCAGACTAACCATAGAAAGCCCAGCAACGTTCAAGCAACTCGGAAGTCGGAACAACTGAAGCTCTCCTTTCAAAAATTGACAAAATCAAAGCCATGATCATAGTATGTTCCTCTTCCAAAGAAGTTAATCCAGGTTTGAAATCCTTTGTTGCCTTTTTTGAGACTGTCAATTTATTTGAATGTCTGCTTGCACTGAAAAATAAATCAAAGCCTAAACATCTCAACTAGACACATAACTACCTGGAAAATTCTTCCATCAGATTAAAAGGAAAGGAACAGGATATAAAGTGCCCAATTTGCACCTATCTTCTTAACATTACTCAATGAAGAAAGTTGAAAGCGCTGCTAATTCTAGTTCTCCAACTACAATGACGGTACATAACTCTAGAAAAAGCCCAGAGATTTGATACCAGAACCGATAAATTTTAAAACATAATAACACCACATCCCAGGGCTAGAAAAAACCCAAAGATATGATCTAGAACCGATAAATATTAAATATATTAACACAACATCCTAGGGCTACAAAAATTTGGGTTGGGAATACAAATCATTACCCAAAGATTAATCTGATAGTGTTCCTTCAACTAGTGAATGCTTGTGCGTGCAAGCAACAATTTGTAAATATCTGAAGCCGTGGGACGGTCGGCTGGATTTTCCTTGGTGCATCGACAGAATAAATCAACAAGGAATCTCAATGTTTCTGATTGAGCCTCAGGTCCCTCCGGATTTGAGCCAGAATGAGTAACCAAATGCTCGTCCATGGACCCCAAAGCCTCCAGGTCATCAGTTAGTGGCGGTCGTTTGCCTGACTGTTTATGTCAAGACCAAACAATAAAAGAAAACGGAACAGTTCAAGACTGGAGGTGGCAAAATCAAGCAGATTAAATCGCTAATAGCACTCTGGGAAAATAAAGATTTACTGATTCACCACGCGACAGTGAAATGGTAACACTAGAAACTTTTGCATCTAACTGTTACTCACCCTCTATTATCCATTGGAAAGTTTCAGTGTATAGAGTGATGTACCTGTAGAAGCTCATGTATGCGCGATTCAGGTAAGCCAGCATATGGGACCTGTAAAGTCAACAATTCCAGAAGTAGGCATCCATATGACCAAATGTCCACTTCCTACAACAAAAAGAGAAATCCCATCACAATTCATACTATTAACTCGCACAAACTAAAGCATATGCAACGCAGTATGGGGCCATAGCCCAACACAAATTCATTGAAAAGATTGTACATAATTGACAAAGTCCATATTGTAAGTTCTAGCCAATGCTGATACATTTGTTATATTGATATCAAAATTTGAATCAGAGATTGCAATTATAGAACTCAGTGGCATTTTGGGAAATCTGAAAATTGAATCCTGCACTAGATGCTATGCAACAACCAGTTCCTCAAAAGCTGGTATTTGCTGATGATAAGTCTGTTAGAATGTATAGCCAGTCCAAACTCAGATAAACCCTCAATTTCTTGAATCCAGCATACTCTACATATTATGTCGATAAGTATAGAACAGCATAATTAATGACTAACTTCATGCTTCATTGCAGTTGATAAACAACATTTGAAAGGCTACGCTGGTGTTAATATACAGCTGTTGCATCCCTTCAGCTTTCAAAGGCACTTCCTCATATCCATCCACCAGGTTGCTAACAATCCCAAAAGATCCTCTCCATTCTCAATTCAAGGTAATGAAAGCTAGATATGCATCGCTTTTTACAGGCACGTGTTTTTAATTTTATTTTTACATCATGACTGATAAAAATTGCTCTCATTCCAAACATAGAACTTTCACAGAACCCACACAACTGTTACAAAATTATACTCAATGTTAATGATTACATGGGAAGAAAATATGAAGTCAAGCACTATGAATTATTGATGTTAAAAATCTTTTTCAAACTGACAGGAGAAGCACCATACCAGACCATAAGTGTTGCGTTTATCCATTGTATGCAAAACCTCAGGTGCCATCCAGCGTGGTGTTCCTACACAAACATCAGGAGGTGCAATCCCTCTATGACCAATACAACATGTATGCAAGAAAGACTTGCGCGGCACAGCTCTGTCAAAATCACAGAGCTTCACTACAGGCATGCCATCAGCTCTCTTATCATCTAAATCAATCAAAATGTTTTCACTTTTTATGTCACGATGAATTATGTCTTTGGAGTGAATCTCTGCCAATGCACATGCAACATCTCGTGCTATACACAATGCCATTTCCACCGGTACATGCTTCTCGCCAGTTTTAGATACCTCTTCTAAATAATTCTGTTGCATCAAGAGAACAATAATCAGCAAGAAATATGTGGAAAGTCATCAAATAACTACATAAGAAATACAATTAAGCTCAACCATGTCTCAGTCATAAACTAGTTAGCAAGCTATGTGGATCCTATTTCTCATTGGCATACTACCAAGGCCAAACCTTTCTGTGATGTTATTATACTATTATATGAATTTTTGAGTGTTGAGGAATGAATGACATGTGGCTTCTTAATGCTTAGGTGCTAGATGACTCTTTGAATGGCATGTGGCACCAGGTTGAGGAATATGAGGGTTTAAATGTGCCGGTAAACAGCTGGTTTTTAAGAGCAATCTTGTGAAATGGCATGAGTGTTTTTTTTCGGATTAGGCAAGTCTATAATATAGTTCACATAGTCTTTTAAAAACTAATCCCACTTCCCATACCATTTAAACATTTTATTTCAGTCCCTATATTTAAAAATTTACTTAATTACTTGCGTATTTCTGAAATATAGATGATGAATGATCATAAGATCATAATTTAGTTGTGGCTAATTATCAAAACCATGCATGAATATTATAAGCTGGTTTTACTAACATGACATGTTTGATTAAGCCTGTTTTATATTATCCTATTAAGGTTATTGATTGGATAATGAAAAACATCTAAACCGGCTTTGCAAGGTGAGCAAATTGAAAAGCATAAGAGGCAGGAAAACAAAATAGATTTGATTGGATAAGGAAAAAATAAGTCTAGCATGCAAAGAAAAATAAATAAAGAAAAAAGATAAAGACATATTTTGTCGATTGCCTTTTTAAAGATGGCGTGAGACTATATAGTTTTTACAGAATTATTTAGTTGCTTCACTAAAAAAATTGTAATGACTAGAAGTAATGAATGATTCGTAACTATGGTTTGATTCTTCATGGCAGCCCCAGGCAAAACTAGGGCATGTAACTAGTTCTGATAATATCATGTTTGCACCTGCTAACTAAAAATAATAGAATAAAATTACCTTTAAAGATCCCCCATCAACATACTCCATAAGAATTACAGACTGTAATATGCGGCGTTCTGGATTTCCATCTTCTGATGGAACCCACTTTGAAGATAGCTGGTGTCCATACATTTCAACTATACAAGAGTGTTGCAGAGCACCTAAAATTCTTACTTCTCCGAGACAAATATACTCAAAATTCCTAATTTCATCTGCTGATGCCTCACATACCTCTAAAGTACGCACCTGCAGCATCAGAAAAGTTCATTAATTAGTGCCCGCGATCACTGGATGTTGTTAATGGGAATCATTCTGCTTAAGGCAATACAAGCCACAAAAGGCTGAGCATACCTTTGCTGCAGCTTCAACTGTTCCAAATTTGCACCGAATAACAGTACTGGAACCCACCTTTTCTATCTTGTCAGAAGTTGACATGGTAGGAAATGAACAACCAGGACCGGGAACACTCTCGGTTGAAAGGGGAACTTTAGTCCGACTAAGAGGAATGTACCTGTAGGAAGGCAAAATTCATGAGAATATAAAATAAAATGCACAAGTAGACAACGAGTAGAAATGGACCAAGAAGACAATCTTATTCTTGGAGGTTGTTTGGAGAACAATTACTTAGTTTGTTCCAGTAATTGAATACGCATTGAACACTAAACTTTCATACAGTGTATGCTTTCTTTCATTTCTTTCAGAATCCCTCGAAATCTCTGTTTATTTTACTAGATGAAAAAAAGAGAGAAGAAGATACCATTATGAAGTGGTTGATAAAAAGATAACTTGAAAATAAGTCATATTCCAAAACAGAAAAATAAGACAAAACACAAATCAAAGTAAAGGGCGTTCCAATCTTTTAAAAATGATACTTCAGCTGGAGTGCCCTTAAAAGCACACCTACTGCATGATAGATAAGACACAGCAACACTAGACCTGCCGCATGATAGATAAGACACAGCAACACTAGATCAAACATAACAAATCTTTAAATAGCACTAGAACAAAGCTACTAATTAATTATGCAAAAGGTTTCTGCTCACACTCCATAAATTCTTAATTGTTTAGTTTGTGTTGGGAATGAGGTGAAAACAGTGGTGGTGAATTATTAGGAGAGTTAGTTTCAGGGTGTACATTTTAGGGGGGGGGGGAATTTTTTCGGGTGTAAAAAATTATTTTGTTGGTAACTTTCTCAAATCACTTGTATATATTAATAACACCCATTCTGTCTCTTCTAATTTCATTTGTGCTCTTCAAAACACTTGTCTTTTTCTTGTGTGAGTGGCAGATTTGTCATATAGGAAGCTGGAGACAGGCTGGATGAGATTACAATATACCAGGTGAAGATGACAGTTTATAGATGGAGGAGATTGGGCTAGGATAAGGCATTAAGCAATAGGGACGTTGTGTCAAACAAATCCAAGGATTATGTGCTGGATCTGTCTGAGAGATCATAAAATATCGCTAGGGCTGGATGGGAGACAGAGGAGAGAGAATGCAGAGAGAGAAAGGAGCATCAAGTTAGAGGAAAGAGAGTCCAGTGAGAGATAAGAGGGTCAATTTCAAAAAAAAAGAAAAAAAAAAAGGGCAAGAGTAAATCTTATAGCTGAGGGCTAGGGAGTAATGTTTCACCCCATTTTTGGAGGTAAAAGTTTAACCCGCAGCAGTTTGTTTTACCAAACAACGCTAAACGAGGTGAAAGTTTATAGAGACAGGTTTTCACCTCCTACCAAACATAACTTTACATAAAAGAATTCACGCCAAGGGCAAAATCAATGTTGTGCGATATTATAGACTTGAGCATATGAATTAAACTATAGCATCCACATGCACAGCAAATTGGATGAAACAACATTACCATAACCATTTTGAATAGCAGGACTAACCTGCAAAAATATTCTGGGTCTGTCTCTTCTCTGATATCATGTGGATGGCATGCATCCACCACCATCCGGACCAATGAATCACCCCTCCTTCTGAGAATGACATTCCAGGCATGTGGCATGAAGTCCAAGTAACCCCTGACAAGTTCACAAGGTACTGGAGGATCCATTCGGTCACATAGATACTGGAGTAATATCAGTTTTATTAGACCAAAATAACCGAAAATGTAGTGCAAGGAACATAAACATTCAATAGGTACTATAGAAAAGAGATGCATGACAAGAAATACCTTCATTAGCAAGGCTCTGTGTCTGCAAACACCAAACTGCAAGCTCCCTAAAGGAATCACAATGGAGCCTCGTCTTGCTTTAATAGATCGCAAAGATCTCTCACAGAGATCAGAGAAAATAATATCTTCTACAGTTTCCAAAGCTTGTTTACCAGCTGAAATAATACTTTCATTGTTTCCAGTTGGGCATGTGCAAACAAAAGGCTTCCTGTAGTTTGAACCAGACACTGCTTTTCGAGTCCTTTCAACAGCACCACTTCTATCACTGCCCCCAAAATGATCAGAAACAAAAAGTGCAAGCAATGAAGCAATCTGCAAGTTATCAACAGCAACCTTATTTCTGTCCTTGGTAGAACCATTTAATCTCTTAAAACGAAACACCAATGCTTGAGCGGAGAGAGCTACTGCATCCAACTGTTCATCCGTCTCCCTAAAAGAAACAATAAGTAATTAAGGTCATTCACACTAAATAAACATTATCCAACCACAAAATAATGGAGCATTTGTGATTCATATGAAAATGAGGTCATGAATAAGAGTTGACCTGTCCAAAAGAATGACCTCACGTGAGTCAAGAGGCAAAATTTGCTCAAATCTCCTCAGTGGCATGAAAGGTCGGTCACGTCCTGCATCATAAAAGCCATCTGGTAGCCGGTCCTCAATGCTGCAGAATGAAAGTTCACTATATTTACAGGACAAATTTGAGCTATCTTCTGTTGGTCTCCGACATTTGCATGGCTTTGGATTATCAATATCCCGATCATGATGCCTTTTTGACTTGTAAGTGATTTTGGATTTTTCTGAAGATGAACTTTCATCCTGACTAGCAGCTTCATCCCGTGTAGAGGCTAAAGGTTCATCTTGCACGCAGCATACTTCTTCCTCACTTTTATTTATAGACCCCAGATCGCATGAGCAGCTTTCCACAGAAAAAACTTTTTTTGAGCAGATTTTATCATCTTCAACACTGGTATGCAGATTTTCTCCTTCAGCTTCAACAGAAAGTTCAACTTTTTCATTGTCATCATCCACACCTACAACATCTGATGTGCCCCCTTCATGCACCTCAGGGGTAAGGACATCTGGATTGTTCAATTTGAAACTTTCACTTTCCTTTAGAGCCAAAGCTTCAGCACACCCCTCACCTTTCCACTTCCTGCTGTTGTTTAATCGTTCTTGACGAGCTTTTTGCTGCAAATAATGGCGTCTTTTCCAACGCTTACTAGACCTCCGAGATGCAAATGACCTGTTTGATGAAGGCCCGGTCACTATGCTTGACATAGAATGATTGGAACCTGCATCGCATTCTTGATCATCAAAAAGTTCATTTGAGACTAAAGTAGAGACAAAGCATAAAAAACTCTAGATATTTATAACAAAAAAACTTTTAAAGTGCATAAAGAGAGAATAACTCATAAGTCCTCACCATTACAAGAAAACTTTCTGTCATCCTCCTGAAAGGAGGTTTCGTATACATCCATTTCGACTGATGAGCTAATGAACTCATCATTTGACAAGTCCTTGCCATTTCCTTCCAAATTGCAGCATATCCATGAAGGTATTTGACAACAACTAAGAAGCTTATTGTACTAGAAAATAATAAGCAGTAAGAAGATCAATAAACATGTTAGGTTTTGGACATGCAATCTTTGCACCCATGAAAGCATAAAAATTTAAAGAGCTTAAACAATTGATTATGCTTCCATTACAAAGTTTGCTGACATATCAAAATGATTATAAAAAGAAATTAATGCATGGACATCATGTTCTTGATATCAAGAATGAACTATTGCGAACAACATTTGACATGGCTATGAATACAAGCCTAGGAGACGTGATGGATAAAAGATATAATCACACCAAAAAGCCAAAGCCATTGAATGCTTTAAGGGTACTATAACTTCATTGAAGAGCACTAAACTAAAAACCAACAGAGAAGGAACAGAAAGAGAAGAAGCAGAAGTTAGCATCACAAAAGAAAGAAAGATAAACCAACATTAACCTGATTAAAAAAAATAGAAGGGTGTGAATTATAGATATTCTGATGGAGAAACAGAATAAACATGAATGAGAGGTAATGTGATAGGAAAGTGGATATTTAACATTTTGACAAGAGATATGACCCCTAAACAAAGAACAGCCCTTTACTGATAGCCGACCAGAATTCTATTAAATAGTTATGAAATGGTTAAAGTTGCTTGATAGGGGTTAAGGTTAGTTATGAAATGGTTAAAGTTGCTTGATGCAAAAGGTTTGGATAACATTTCAGTAAAGTAGCAACAGCATTTGTTTTGAGCCATATTAAGAAACATTCTGGAGAGCAAATTACTACATCTCAGAGCAATCAATGAACTGAATGTTGGGAACCATTAAATGCTTGGAAACTGAAAGTAAATCACAACCCACCCTAAAAGTTTTGTGAAAGAAATGGATCTTTGTTTGCTCATAGAAAAATACCTGAAGATTTAGATACTGGAGGTTATGCATTGAAGCAAGTTCAAGAGATCCCAATGATGTCAGCCTGTTATTTGAGAGGTCCAAGCTCTCCAGCAATTGCAATGAGGACAAACTTGAGGGTAGTTCGACTAACTTATTATTAGATACTTTTAATGATATCAAGGCATTTAAATAGGTTATTTCATTTGGCAGACTCTTAATCTTGTTGAATGAAAGATCCAAGAACTCCAAATTACTTAAGCAGCCGATTTCAGGAGGAAGATATCTGCATGAAAAAGAACATAATAAATCTCTCTTTCCATAATTCAACAATATGATAAACAATAAGTAGCTAACTAAAGTTGTGAATTTATATTGAAGAACTTCATCTTTACAGTTTGGTACTAACATACAACATCTCAGAAATGCTGAAGGCCAACAGTTTAGATAGGTTCCAAAATTTGAGTAAGGGTAACACTAAAGATTATGGGCTGTATACCTTTCCAAATAACATAATCCATACCAATTGTGTTGTTTCACCTATCACTTTAATGCAATTCTGCTCCCAATTTTTTTGCTCTCACTCCTACCTTGATACTTTCTACCCGTTAACCTTCGACTATTTCTTCAACACTTCAAGCATTAGCTACTCTATCTTGTTTCATTGGATTTGGCAAAGCCCTTTTAACATGTCTCAAAATGTCCAGCCATTGTTTTGAACATGATAATTCTATAACTTAATATATAGAAACAGAAGCAGCTGGACATAGATAAAAAACTCTTGGGGTATTGAAAAGGCAAAGGAAGGAGGAGTGAGGCACCTAGCAAGCTACTTTGACTGACTGAACAAGTTCCTCGTTTTTCATTTGAGCTAAACTACTAAGATTTGGATGAAAAAGAACTTTGTAAGCTTATTGAATGCATATCAAGCAGACAATTTCCATGCTTCATTCTTGCATTTTTTTATTTGAGACCATACAGTAGCCTAGAACATTTAGCTATTAAACCTATCCTTGATTGTAAAGTTGTGCCATAAAAGAAGTGATCATTCAACTACACATTGATTTTTCTTACAGCCAAAATCTTTATTGTCTAACTTTTAGCGTGAAAAAATCTACATCATATAATTTGAAAAAAAAAATTGTTCAATCAGTCAAGCTGACAATACCAATGAGCAAATAAAAGAATCACATTGTTAGATACAAACACAATCTCTCTTTGGCCAACAACCCCCCCTTACTGCCACTCTTACAAGAACTCAATAATCATCGTCATTTAAAATCAACATCTCCAGCATAAATGATAACTTTCACCCAAAATCAAGATAGTATTTTCTTTTTTACTATGCCAGCCAAACAATAGACAAACACGTAAAATTTCATATTTTATCTAAAATTCAAAAATTCATACAATTCAAGTATTTTTTTTTGCTAACCTGCCAATAACCTTTTACCAAGATCAAAAGCAAGCAAAATCAAATAAAAACTGTTAATTTAACTCGAATCCGCAACAACATAGTTACACAATTTAGTGTCCTTTTCTTTTTCTTGATAGAACAAGATTCAATTTCTTTCACTGAAGTTTTCACATCCCTCCATTACTGAATCATCTGAACATAGAAAAACATTACATAATTCAAAACCCACATGCACAACACTTACCTTACAGAGAAGTGACAAACAGAGAGCTTTGTCAAGCACTTAATCCCAGAAATCTCACTCAAAATCGTCAAAACCGAAGGTCTTGGAGGCACTCTCGAAAGCTCAAGCTCTTTCAAACCTTCCAATTTATTAAAACTCAGCCCATTCAAACCCGGCGACGATACTTTGACTTGCAGGCACTCCAATCCCACCAAGTTCCCAAACTCCGCTGGAAACAAATTCACTTCATTCCCGAAAAACTTGAGCGTCCTCAGTTTCTTTAAACCCCCCACGGACTTGGGCACCAAACTATACGCATTTTTATACAAATACAAACCCTCCACTGAATCGTCAGCTTTTTCTAATAAATCAAATTCCAGGCTTTTTCCTATAACATCAAGAACAACTTCATCATCCACATTTTCACTGTTTTTTTCAAAACTGCTGTCACCGGTGGCGGTAACGGTCGTGGCGGTAGCATTGAATTCGGTGGAGGGGGATTTTGGGGATTTAGGGTTTTCGGGGTTATCGGTTGACTTGGAATTGGATTCGGTGGAATTGGAAGGCTGCATTGGATGGAATTGAGAGAAAATCAGAGGGGAATTGAATTCTTGGGGGATTAGTTTTTGTTAGCAAAAGGGGGGTTTAGAGTAAGTTATGATTGTGAAAATAAAGAGGAGATCTTCGGGGGATATTTGAGAGTGAGAGGGGGCGGGTTGGGGGAGAGAGAGTTAGAATAAAATATCACGAAAAGAGAGTGGAACGTGAGAAATTAGAGGGGAGAGAGAGAGAGAGAGAGAGAGATGAGGCCCGCTGTTTTTTGCTGTGTATTTTTGTTTGAGCAAGAAAAGAAACCCTGGAATCTAGAGGAAGGTAATGTGATTTAAACAAGTCACTATCTGAGGAGAGAAGGGTCGGTAGGGGCTGTTCATAAGGAAAAAGAACAAGGAAAAACAAACAATCTGCCCAGTTTGTAATCAGCGTCTCTGTATTTACGCTGTGCCAAACCGAAGGGTGCCCTCTCGCATTGGGAAAAAGGCGACAGGTGATGAACAAAAAAAAAAAATAATAATAACTTTTACCAGAATTTGTTTTTTACCATAATTTGCTCACATAACAATAACTTTCTATTAATAAAAAGTTATCAAAATAATATTGGACCATAAATCATAATTAAAAAGTCATTAAGGTCGAGGGCTGGAGGAGTAACTCCACAAGAGAGTCAGCATTTATAAGGCACATGCTGGATACATGTCTTCGAAGAACAAGTTTTCGGTAAGAAAAACCAATTAAATTAAGAAAATTAAAAAAAAATAATTAAAAAATATAAAAAAAGTGAATTAAACCAATTTAAATTAAAAAAATTAACTGTTTCACTTTTATAAATATAAAATCAAAAAAATCAAACCAAAACAAAAAAAATGAGAAAAAAATCAAGTCAAATCTATTTAAACCTTTTTTATTCTAAAAACCCGAATTGAAACTGGCTTGGTTTAAACAAGTTTTGGTTTGATTTTAAATTTTTTTTAATTTTAGCTTAATTATTTTTTTATAAAAGCTGAACTGAATGGAAAATGATTACTTCTAAGTATCGGCGGTGGTTAGAATTATAATAATAAATGTTTATTAAAATATATTAAAATAATATTTTTATTTATTTTTAATATTAACATAAATATAAAATTAATAATAATAATAATAATTTATAGTAAAATAAATTAATGATTTCAAAAATATTTTTTTTTTAAAAAAAACACTCATTCTTCCTCTACTGAAATTTATGGTCTATCCGATTCCGTCGTCACTGCATGACTAGCAGGCTTCACAATCTGTTACTGTAAAATTCACACGTAACAAGACAGCTCTTGGTATCCACGACTAGCTTAACCTTTTTTAATATATTTGAATCTTAAATCCAGTATTTAAAATCATACGAGAATGATAATGTTGGTTAAAGCACAGTCTGTTTTAAAGATACCTTTTACTGTGTAATTAAAAAACATGCTGATTTAGATTTGTGATATATTATTGTTTGTTTTTTATATTAAATATATTTTTAAAAAAATTTATTTATTTTCAATTTTAAATAAAATATTTTTATATTTTTAGATTATTTTAATATGGTGATATTAAGAATAATTTTTTTAAAATATAAAAATATATTTTAATATATTTTAAAATAAAAAATATTAAAAAAATAACTATAATTATATTTTTTTAAAAGAACTTCTTGTCAACTGGAACATCGCTGGCTTGAAAAGCGATGACATGACATGAAATTCGGAGGAATTCTTACTAACATCTAGATTTATTTGAAGTATGACATGGCAGATGTTCCTTAAAGTGATAGTAAGAAGGATGACACAAATACAGAAATGGTATCTCATGACTCCAGATTTCACGGGTATATCTTTATATAAAAACACTGCATTAAAAAAATGTGAAGGTATAATTTTTTCAAATACAAACATGTCATAATAGAGGAGTATTGCGCTCAGACTAAGGCCGACTTAGCTATAATTGGGCTTAGTAATATGGCTAACTCTAGCCGCACTGGCCAACACTAATTTGATCCAATCATAGTGGAGTTTAGTAGAATGTCAAATCCTGAGTATGCTGGGTTTAGAGCTAACTAGATTCACCTATAATGAAGCTTGACAGTAAAAGCCATGCACGTTAGGTTTTGCACCGGCAAAATCTAATAAATAATTGAATTTAATACTATTAATCCTATAAATTTTTATATAAAATTATATTTAAATTATTTTTTAATAAATAGATTTAATTAAATAAATTTATTATCTATCAAAATCATTATTTAAATTAAAGTATTTTATAGTAAGTAGCGTTGTTCTTTTTTAATTGGATAAAATAAATAAAATACGGTTTATAATACAATTCAAAAATATCACAAAGAATTTTTTTTATTTTAATCTATTTTTTTCATGAAATTACAAAACTCCTTAGCTATAAATATATTATTAAACATTTAGAATAAATGTTTATAATCTTTATTTTTTACGGTATATATATTTTGAGAAAATTTTTTTCTAAAAATACATTTATTTAAGTATTAGAAAGTCTTAACTTCTATAAAAAAAATCCTTTACAAGTTATATTGATTTATTAAATACCAAATATAAGTTTTTAACTATCTTAAATATAAAAAATTAATAAAATTATCAAAATCAATTCACTAACTAATTATTTAACTTGAATTTTATTCCAAAACTAATTGGATTTTTGAAACTTTATTAGTGTCCCCAGCTATAAAATGGATTACGATCAGTATAGAACGTGGCTTGTTCCTGACAATAAGGAAAGGTGTTGTAATGATGGCAACATGTGACAAAAAACTCTCTTAATAACTTAAAATTACAGTTAAAGAGTTATAGACCGTTTGGAACTATGCTATAAATAATGTTTCACTGAAATATGAATTTTTTTATATTATTTTTTATATTTTTGAATCATTTTCGTATACAGATATTAAAAATATTTTTTAAAATAAAAATATATTTTAATATGGTTATAAAAAAATAATAATTATTATATTTTTATATACCAACTTAGTGGCAACCAATTATGGTTTGTATGCAGCCAAGCAAATAGGATATAGGCTGGTTATGCTAAAGACGAACAACTTGATCGTGGTTAATGCTCTTAGCATAAATCATTTTCCGGACTCCTCTCTCTGCCTCGTGACTGGTGATATTTTTATTCAGTCAAGGACTTTGATTTGAGAATTTCTCTGTTTGATGTGGTGCTGCGAATTCTATTATGGTTGCCTGTTTATCAGTAACCATGATTATGCTCGTTCTAGCATTGATTGTATGTACACAATCATATTTCTTGTTGAAATTTGATCTGGGTTGTCGGAAGAAAGAAGAAGACAATTCACTTAAATTTTATATTAAACTCATAAATATTATCATAGAATAAAAACCATATGGCTGTTCATGGATAGCTTAGGTATTTTCCTGATTGGATCGACAATTATAGAGATTATTTGTTGTTATTATTGTAATTATTATTCTTTAAAGTATTTTTTATTTTTTTTCATTTTAAAATAATATAAAACACATAAAAAAATTTCAAAATTTTCAAAAACATTATTATTTTTTAGTTTTAAAAATATTTTTGAAAAAAATTAATTTTTTATTTGATTCAAATTAATTTTTTATATCATTTTAAAATATTAATATCAAAAATAAAATTTTAAAAATAAAAAATATTTCAAAAAGTAATTGTTATTACAATATCAAATAAATTTATATTCCATTTATTTTTATGTTTTAAAAATATTTTTTTTTAATTTTAAATTATTATTTTTTAAATAATTTTTTAAAAATTATATACTAATATTAAAAATAAATTTTAAAAATTAAAAAAAATATTTTTTAAAAATAATTCAAAAAATAACAATACATCGAAACCAAATAGCATATTAATAGAATTGGTTACAAACGGAACCGCGTAACTAGCTGCTCTTCTACACAAGTGATGACAAATAGAAAAAAACACGAAGAGCCAGACGGACGGGCAACGGTTTGAAATAATAGCGAATCTCAACCGTCAGTGTGAAATAAAAATTAAAAAAACCACCCTGAATTCAGATTCCCGCCTCTTTAAATCCATGCTGATCTCTCACACATTTCGCATTTCAAATCAAAATCTCTCTCTCTCTCATCTCACTCATTCTCTATAACAAATTAACAAACACTAAAGTTGGAGTTTCTTCTACTGCAAACCAGCGAAGATGACTGCTACTCTTAAGTAAGCTACTCGATTAAGCCAATAATACTTTCTCACCTCCTCTGATCTTTAACTGTAGTATCATTGGATTGATTGATTGGCTGATCAGAGACATAATCAGTAGTGGTA
Organism: Populus euphratica; assembly: GCF_000495115.2. Classification (NCBI taxonomy): domain Eukaryota; kingdom Viridiplantae; phylum Streptophyta; class Magnoliopsida; order Malpighiales; family Salicaceae; genus Populus; species Populus euphratica. The sequence continues at coordinate 8,511,836 of NW_011499845.1, read as the reverse complement.
ATTATTACTAGTTCCTAAAGTTGTCTGTGCACGTGGTGGTTGTTTTTAGAGCTGAAGAGCAAAACCAGCTGCAGCTGGTGGAGCGAGAAGAAATGGATGACGAAGACGATTTGTTCGAAGCCATCGACAAGTGTAAGCTACAAATTATCAGCTCTCTTTCTCTCTCTGCTTCACCGATTGTTTTCTTCTTTCGATTCTCGACTTTCTTCGCCTTTTCTGCTTGCTTGTGTTGATTAATGTGCAAATGACAATCTGCCTTCTGTGCCCTAGTTGATTCTTAAATAGCAGCTCCAATTTCACTCATATATAATGGTTTTCTGTTCATCAACCTCGACTCTCGATTTCGCTCCGCCTTCATATTCAGTGCAATATTGTCGATGAATTTCACTTGATTTACTTTGAAGATTTAACTTATTATATTTTATTGCTCAATGCCCAGTCTCCTTGTTTGTAAATTGTGATGTATGCAGTGATCAATCAAGGTATTAATGCTGGAGATGTCAAGAAGCTTCAAGATGCAGGCATTTATACTTGCAATGGCTTGATGATGTTCACGAAGAAGGTATACAAGTTCCGATACTGATCATTTAAATTTTAGGTGTTTTAGCACCATCTGATTGCGATTACCTTGGTTCTATTCAGAACTTGACAGGAATCAAAGGTTTGTCTGAGGCTAAAGTTGACAAGATTTGTGAAGCTGCTGAAAAGATAGTGGTCTGTGCTTAGTTTATAGGATATTAATCATCATCTATTTTTAAGCTTTATTTTATTGCGCTGTTGAATTCGTTTTTTTTCTTGTCAGAATTATGGTTATATAACTGGAAGTGATGCTCTGCTCAAGGTAAGTTTAAGTTCCTCTTGCTTTTATGAATTGAGGAGATGCTCAAATCACTTATGATTGCTTTGTTCGAATCATGTAGTTCTAGCTTCTGATTTGTATCACCTTTTTAAGTTTAAATCTCATTATTGTTTTATCCTGCAGAGGAAGTCCGTGATTCACATCACAACTGGAAGCCAAGCCCTGGATGAACTCTTAGGAGGTAGTCTTATCACTTTTAGATTCGCTATGTCTGTGTTAGTAGTGTATATGCTTTCTGATAATGTGCTGCAATTTGTTTTTCTGTAATTGTAATTGGTATGATCATCTTGATTTATTTGAAAAGGTGGGGTTGAGACTTCGGCTATCACAGAAGCTTTTGGGGAATTCCGGTAAGAACAAACCATCACACATTTTTTCCAATAAATCACAACATTTTCTGTTGGCATCTTCTCACACATCCTAAAATCTGTCTACCTCTACATTGACCATTGCAATATTATATTTAGGTCCGGGAAGACACAGCTTGCTCATACTCTTTGTGTCTCTACACAGGTTCCTCTCTCATTTTGCTCCTTAATAAGGTTGTTGGTGTAATGTCTGTGGCTGTGGTGTCTATGCTAAATGAGAATACCAGTTCTTACTTATCAGTGTTGTTAAAATATTATAATAGATGATGCTGTTTCAAGGAAAATTGGAATTGTCTTCAATTAGAAAAAGCACTATTCAGTTTTACAAAATCTGAGTTACAGAAATAGACAACATTGAATCACCCATCTCCGAATTGTTTCTGACCAAATTGGGGGCATAACACAATTTTCTTGACAATTATTTTCTAATAAAGAATTCCAAATCATGATCCAGTATCAGTTGTTTTTCTGATGAAGAAGTCCTTCAATGGGATTGCGAGTTACGATGTAATGATATTGTTGGTAGCACTGGCTTTGGTTTATGCAGACGCCTCATTATCTGGATTTCAGATTTGGAAATGACAATATGTGCTCTAAGCTTCGCAAAATATGCATTCCTATTGCCTTTGCAGCTTCCTACAAACATGCATGGTGGGAACGGAAAGGTTGCTTACATTGATACCGAAGGAACTTTGTATCCTTTCTGCTCGCACTTCCCTCTTAACATCTTGCAATATGCACAGTTCCTTATTAGCGAAAAATTTATGGAGAATTTTAACCATATGATGTCTTGCAGCTTCAGTGTTTCCTTAACTCTATGCTCTTACAGTCGACCTGATAGAATTGTTCCAATAGCTGAAAGATTTGGAATGGACCCAGGAGCTGTCCTTGACAATGTAAGTATGAATTTCTATCGTATTATTAATAGATTCATGGAAGAAGATCTCCTAGGTCAACCGTTTTCTCTGTGAATGTGGAAGATCATCTATGCCCGTGCATATACTTACGAGCATCAATACAACTTGCTTCTTGGTCTGGCTGCAAAAATGTCTGAAGAGCCATTCAGACTTCTGGCGAGTCTTTCCCCCTATTCTTTTAAGATTGATTTGCCTGCGATGCTTGTACTATGAGGCCTGGTGTAATGAAGTCTTTTTGTGTGCCTATGAAGTCAGATTGTCGATTCAGTTATTGCTCTCTTTCGGGTGGATTTTACTGGGAGGGGAGAACTTGCAGAGCGTCAGGTGAATTCCAAACTTTCTCTAGAGTTCCTGTAAAATCATATCCGTATCATGTCTTTTCAAAGACATTAACAGCTACCCTTTTCAGCAAAAATTGGCTCAGATGCTTTCTCGGTTGATAAAAATAGCTGAGGAATTTAATGTTGCAGTCTACATGACCAATCAAGGTATCTTGACTTGCATATTATCATTCATGGAATTTAAAGATAACAATCCACACAGCATTGGATCCGTTGTTATAAAGTCTTCTTTCTTGTAGCTACTTGATTTTTGTTTCCACAGATCTGACACCTACAACCTGCAGCTCTCTGGAAATTATGTTGGTGCATTACTCACCAAGTTTTCTTGTTATTCTGTCAGCAGGCATACTTCTATTTCTAGTTGTTGCATTTTAGAGATGAAATAAAACATCAATTTGTTGGTTGCAGTCATAGCTGATCCAGGTGGAGGAGTTTTCATATCAGACCCGAAAAAACCAGCAGGAGGGCATGTGCTTGCTCATGCAGCCACTATCAGGTTGATGTTCAGGAAAGGCAAAGGCGAACAACGGGTCTGTAAGGTGTTTGATGCCCCAAATTTGCCCGAGGCTGAAGCAATATCCTTAACCTTGGTACCATTGGTTTGGCTTTACCTATTGATTTTGGTTTTAATTAATCATGTTTCCATGAAAAAATGATACGAGGTGGTTCTACTTCGATAAAATGACAAAAAGGTGGCTGAAGTAAAATCCAAACTATAATAACGCATCAATATATTCTCTGATCCTAATTTCCAACCAAGTGTTAAGCTATTCTTAACAGAAGCACGTATTTCAGATAACAGCAGGAGGCATTGCAGATGCAAAGGACTAACAAGAAAGGTCACTGCTAGAGGTGCTTCAGCGTAACTATAGGAGTTAGTAGTAGAATGTCTCATTTCCTGCTATCTACTCGTGGGTAGCAGGGCTGCAAAAGATGGTATATCTGTCGGATTAAGCTTCCTTCTCTGTGCTCTACATTTATCCTGACCCCGTTGACCATGTTTAACAAGAGATTTACCAGCCTTTATAAGTAAAAAAAGTGCCAATGATAATATCCCACCTTTCTGGATGTTGTTTTAAATGTTTTTCACATGGCTGTTCTTGTTCATGCTTCGAGTTTCTCTACCTCTTCGGCAAGTGTGAGCTAGACGTAGAGTGTAGCAGCATTCTAGATTAGTTTTTGAAGTCGGGCCCTCCTAAACAAAACAAGTCCTTTGATTAGAAGGCACATCCATGCCAAACCAAACAACACGGGGGCCTTGGGTTACGTGTTTTAATTCAAGCTTTTCTCATGAAACTAGTGTAAAGAGTGGACTATCAAATAAACTAATGGCTTGCAAAGAGTAATGACCATGTAGGTTAACGTCTGACGAGTTAGTCGTTCATAGAGGTCACAGGGACAAAATGTCTGCGCCCAACAGAAAACAATGCAAGCCTTTTCTTCCAAGCGTGCATCAGTTTTTTTTTTGTTCTTTTTCTTTAAATCTTGGCCATTTGAGAAACAAATTATTGCAAGAGGGACCTTAAAAGTTGATTTATGTTATCTAATTATCTGTTTCATCTCCTATTCATATTTGGCTCCCAAAATATTTGATCTTCATTTGGTCACCAATACAGTGCAGCATAGGAGCACATCCAGGACTTTCTTTTCTGCGCCAATCCAGTCTCTTCCTTTGTCGATCATTTAGGCCAGGATTTGCCAAAATTTTGTAGGCACACACAGTACGTATAAAAAATGACATCCAATGGAAGAAGCAAATCGAGCAACAAAGAAATACTCATCCAACTTTCCATGAAAAGAGAATTAATTATCAATCAGGAAACTAACACCTTGCAAATCTTTTATGTAATGTGTAAATTTTATTTTATGTTATTTCCACAAAGGTCAATTGTCTTGTTCATTGAAAGACTAATAACAGTATGAAATTCGGGACACATTAGCGCAGCAGCGTCGAGAAAGATAAGAGATAAAGTGGAGGATAAAGAAAAAAGATACGATCCAAAAGAAGGCCACCTAATAAGAAAAGCCTTGCCATACACGGACCTAGGAGCTCAGTAGTTTGAAGACCAGTTGTAAGAACTACCAACTCTTGGCATGCCAACTGATTCCTTCTTAGTCTCCGCATCCACCTTGAAAGTAGCTCCGCAGACCTGGCCAGAACTGTCCACTCTTGGCACTGGCTTCAACTCATTCAGTGGGTGCTCAAAGCTCCTCAAACCTCCAGAAGTTGTAAAGAAGCATCCTGAGAAATAAAACAGAAACTTTTAGATTATGAAATGGGTAGGTAGAGATTACCTAAGGGCACGAGACAAATCAAAGGAACTCAGCAAAATAGCCTTGTAACTTCGGGAGAGGGGGGCCTCCATCTATCCTTGTGCTCATATATCATAAAGGATCCCATCAATGCCAAGGGAGTTTGAATGGGCCATCCAAAAGTTCGAGGGATTAGAAAACAATAAAGAGAAAAATAAATCATCACAGAACTTTCCTACATAAAGCTATATAACCAGAAGGGTATTTTGACCCTAATTTTCAGCCCATCATGCAACATGGAAAGTGAACAGAACACCTACAACCAAACAAAAAAAGGGAAAGAGCATCATGAATATATACTCTTCAAAATTTTAATGCACCAACATTTCCCACATTGCTGGGTTCTCCAATGTACATGAATACTTGTCTCCAAATACACTCGAAGTACATTCCAGTGCCCATCCATGTGTTGCCCTTGAGATTTTTTTGTATACGTCCTCACCACTCTAAGGACAATTTAACCATGCAAAAAGAGGCAGAGATAGATTGCTATAGATCACAAGCATGATGATCAAACCAGAATCAAAAGTTTACCTTTAGGGAATGGTGCAAAAGATTTCCCACAGCCTTTCTGCACAATCTGAACATCATCTGAAAGAACGAGATTGCCTTCACAATCAGTTCCCCAGAAAAAGGGTACACTTCCATCAGCATCCTGCAAAAAGGTATACTTAGCATGATTTAAGCTGCTGGAAACAGATAGACGAAGAGATCAGAAACAAAAATTAGAAGGACAACCAACAATACAGGAGAACATTCCAAGCAGAAAGGATCACTTACAGCAGCAAAAAATGTGGCTTTTGAAGTGCTGTCATATAAAATAAAAGCAAATTTTCCTTGGATGTCTTTCACAACCTGATCGGCAGGATAAGGGCCTCGATCTCTGAGAGTTCTGTAAGCTTCAATGACAACGATCACCTCATTTGCAGTTTTATTTAAACCATACTGCTGCTTGAGAACAGCAACATTATCTATGTGGCCTTGGAACAAGCAGAAAATGTCATCCACAACCGCAAACAACCTAGCCAGAGAAAAGAGGCATTACCAATGTTATGCACAGATAACACTAGCTAGAGATTTACAGAAATACATCTTTCTAAATCCTACATAACTCTCAACAAACACATGGCTAAGAAAATCAGACTTGGCCCTTTCTTTCCTGCAAAAAAATGGATTGCAGACCACATTAAGCAAGCCCTTAATTTACATTCATAAAGGAGTCAAAACTATCAATCCAAGTAACAGATCTAAGTTGCATGATTAAAATAACACAAAGAGAAAAGTTTTCATACAATAATTAAATGAATAACAAGATCTGCTAAAAAAGTCGATAAAAGTTGAAATTTTTTCCAAGCAAATTACCACAAACCATAACACAATCGCGCAGAAAAACTAGTACCAAATTTCTTCAACCTAAAATCCCATAAAGCTAAAACTCAAACATGAACAAACCTCAAGCGAACAAGACTAGATCAATCCCAAAAATCAACCAAAGAAACCAAAACAAAAACATGGGTCACATTTTTAAAGGGAAAACAATACCTTGGAAGAAAAGGGTTTTGCTTTTCAACAGAGTGAGAAATGAGACCAGAAGTGCCAAGATTGACAGTGACGGAGCCAGGGTGCAGCAAGGCAAAGTGGTTAGCCAAGAAGCTGTCTTTCAATGCAGAGGATGCTGGGGTAGTGTGCGGACTCTGTAAAGCATCAGGGCATTTTGCAACCGTATTGTCAAAAACCGCCAACATTTCTTTTGCCTTTCCTGTCTTTGATTTGTGAAAGGGAGAAAATGACTGATTTGTATGGAAGGATTTAGTGAAGGCAAAGAGAGTGAAAGGGAGCGAAGTGAAGGTTAGTGATTGACGAAATTGTCGTTTGCAAGTATTTCTTTATTGACGAAATTGTCCTTGTACTGTGAAAATTGTACGGAATCAATTCAGTGAAATGATCATTATTCCTGAAAAAAATAGTAAATTATTTGATTTTATTTAGTTTAATTCAAATCAGTAATAACTAATTATTAAGTAAAACGTGTCATGATTTGACGTGTTTTTTTAATTAGGGTTATATATACACGTGTCATGTGACAATTAATTACTAGTAATTTGGGTTAATAGATGAGTTGCATTAAATAAAAAAATGTTCAAAGATAGGGTCACATGGCCTTCGGCTATAACGATGGATCCTTGCATCTGAGCATATTCAGCCCTGCGCATGTTAATTGGCATGTCCCCGCTGAGATCTGAGCATGAGCTCGTTTTATATTTGTGTTGTAAAAAGTATTTTTTAAAAAATTAATTTTATTTTTTTGATATTTTTAGATTGTTTAGATAAAATAATATTAAAAATAAGTTTTTAAAAATTAAAAATATTATTTAAATTCATTTTCAATAAAAAACACACACAAAAAAAAAACAACCATTATCCTCGTGGCAAAATTATCTTAAGAGCACACGCATTTGGTCTTCCTAGAAGTGTAATGCCGCTGATTCATAAACAAGCAGGCTTTCAACTTTTTATATCCTCCCCGTTCAAGAGAGTGGGAGAATTATGAATTCCAATGCAGGTCCATGGTTTTGCATTTCCAGGGCCCAAAGAAAGCCGCCTCCTAGATGGTGGCCTTTGCAGATACACAATCCGTCAACATGTCAAAGATTTCAGTGTTATAATAGATAGAACCAAAGATGAGAAGAGTTGAAATAAACATGGGCTAAACCTGTCGCGTAGCTGAAATGCAAGAACCGAACGCCATTACCCAGAAGACCATACATTGGTGCAAAAGTTGTCTAAACTCATATATTATCTTATCAAACTCAGCCTCTTATAGCTCAACTGTTAATATAACTCAATCAGGGCTCAAACCCTGTTATATGCCACTGACTTGCTGAAGAGACGGCGGATATATACTGCTTGGAGTGTGCTGCCACCGGCCATTAAGAGGTACTCTCCAACCGTGTAGGCTACGACACGCCTTCTTGTGCTCTCACTGGCCGCAGAAGAAACAAATGATAGCTAGCAATAAATCTTCAGCAAATTGCTATTGTATGGAAATCTAGCTCATAAGACAGTCTTGTCATGTTGAAATAATGGCATCAGTGTATCCAAAAACCGAGTACACGATACGCTAAACAGGTTTTTCTCAGAATAAAATGACTCAGCTACATCTGCAGGATGGTATTCATGCATATTTATCTTCCTTCTCATCCTGGCCCTATTATGAAATGTTACTGTTTAATTCTTCCCTTTAACACACGGTCGAAGAAACTCTGGGAAAACAGCATGCCCTGTCGCTGTCAGGATCTTTTACTTTCAAGGCATAGATGTACACGTTTAATCTTTGATGATACTAAATAAGGTATTAACAAAAGCAAAGAGAGATATTAAAGTACCATTGAATTTGAGTTGAACTAATAGCCACATAATCAAGATGTAGAAGGAATAGGAGATGACCATAAATTTTAACAGAAGGGGGAATTATTTACAATTCCTTCAAATTCGATCCTGCTCCTCTGCATTAGAATATAATTTTAGTTTAATATGTTTTTTTTTTTTTAGCTCAACGAGCTGTTATTATATTTATGTAAATATATATATATTATTAATAAAAGTTTAATTTATTTGTAATATTTATATAATATTAGATAAATAAATCTAATATTTGATTTATGAATTTAGAATAAAGATAAAGTTTACAAGAAAAAAATAATTTGTAAAAAAAATTATAAAATTATTATAATTATGGTATTTCTATTGCATCAAAACATTGTTCTTAAAAAGTTTCTGGTCGATGCTCTCTTAAATATTAGATATTTATTAGAGTAGTAGAAATTAATACATATTATGTTATTTATTTTAAGAAATGAAATAATTATTTTCATACTCTGATGTATAAAGGATATTTAGAACTAATATATAAATACATGTCATAAGATATTTGAACTGACCCGTGTAAGAATTTCATATGAAAAGATCACCTATCTTTAAGGAAAAGCTCATGCGACAATTGTGTAATTAGATTTGAAATCATTAAGTTATTATATATATAAAATATTATACTTTGATCATATTATATATTATCTTAATTGAGGTAATTAATAAATGGAAAAATATTGGGTATAATATGAATTATATAAAGGTACTTGAGTAATCAAGAGAGAATTCATCACCTTAGATGAATTGAAGAAAATATTATATTTGTTCTAAAATAGTATTAACTAAAAAATCATTGGTTAAAGTGGAATGAGATTTGAAAAGAATTCAAATTTTATTTAAATGATTAATAACTATTATGTAAAGAACAAACATGATTTAGCATGGAAGACATAATCTTTACTTTAATATCAAATCAAAACATTATCAATAAAAGGATATTAATTACACTAAGAAAACGATCACTAAAAAGTTAAGTCAAACCACCAATGATTTTTTTAATATTTAGGGGATTATGATATGTTGCTAAACAACACATCTAATTCTCAAATATAAATTAATTAATTGTTGAATTGATAATACATTAATTTGTTGAATTTATTTAATTAAAATTATAATTTATATTTAAACCAACATATTAGAAAGCTGATGGGTCACATACATCATGAATAATTTGTTATAAATTAAACTAAGATAATTTAATTAAGTATGACTTGATTAAAATATATTTAAAAATTAAGAATTAAAATATAACCAATACATGTATTATATTTTTAGACTAAGAAAAATCAAATAAGAACTTAATTGAATTAATTTCTAAAATTATCCTGAATTAATATATAGATACTATTTAAGAAAAAAATAATATTTTATTAATTTATAAGGTTTTTAAAATTTCTTTATAAATAATGAACTATGCCTCTTTATTTTTTTATGAATGTCTGTTAGATAAAAAAATCTATTATAAGTCAAGCAATACTATTACTTTTACTTTAAGCATAAAAATTTTTATATTCTAAATGAAAATTTAAAAGATTTCTCACTTTAATTTATATGAATTATTATTAAAAAATAAAAATTAGATAGTTTATGGTATGTAATAATATAATATTTAAAGAAATATTCAGAATAAAAAAATTAAATTTTCAAATTATAAATCACTAAATAAATTTAAATTTATTTAATAAAATCTCCAAATAATTTCATTTTATTATTTTTATTTTGTGATCAACTAACGAACCAACAGACCAATTATGATATAGCATGAGAAGCTTTGACCAAAGGTTAATTGCACACGAAATATAATCATTACTTGAGTATGTTTATCTGTGTCAACAAATAAAAAAATATCATAGAAGGCGACTAATAAAATGTTGCAAGTTATAATCAAGGTTGTTTGCCATTGAAAAAAAAAGTAATAGTTGTTTGCCGGTCTTAATCCTAAGACGGCATCCATTCAAAGTCTGAAGTATAAAATTTATTTTTCATGTTCCACAACCATCATAAACAATAAAATAATAATAACAATGAAAGTTGGACAAAAGAGAACATAGCTGCATCAAATGTCTGATTGTGCAGGAACTTTTGCTATTCAACATTGTCTGTCATCCTTCTGTGGAAGCATCTTTGTTTAAGCTCTGTCTTCTTTTACCATGGAGGAAAAGCCCCATATTCAAATCCCAAGAGTGAAACTGGGCAGTCAAGGATTAGAGGTAAGCTTCTCATTTTACAATTAATTTATTTTGGTCAAAGTAGATCTAAGTGCAAAAGTTTTGCTGATTTCTCTGTGTTCAGTACCTGTTGTGGGTTCTTGATCCCCAGACTAAGATAAGAGGATAAATCTTGGTACCGACAGTAGCTATAGCTCAGAAGCCTGTATCAATAAAACATTACCATAAACTTCTATTCTATTTTTTTTAATAATTTTCCAGATTAATTTCTTCACTAGTTTTATAATTTATGGAGACAGGTGAGAAATTTTCATCAGTAAACCAATAGGTGATGAAGGCTGTCATATGACCTCAAAATGAAAAAATTAGCCCCTCCTTTTCTATACTTCTGAATTGCAATGCTTTTTTTTTTTGTGAGCTAAAGAATCCAGATGTTTGTTGAATAATAAGCTGAACTTGCTCTAACAAAACTGGAGAGAAATAAAAATAAAAAATGAAAGAAAGCTGAATAATGAAGAAAGACTGTCACTTTCTTGCTGATGAAAGGATTGCGTGTATGGCATATGACGAGGATGTAGCAGTCTGGTACTTCGTGGTATTTTTATTTTCAATAATCAGCTCTTGAGCACATGTATACATGAGAGTAAATAAGAGAAAACTTCTGAAATGTTTCTAGACAACCAAGAACAATCTTGACACAGATTTTGAGACAGAAAACTGATTAAAAGTTCCACTTGACAGAGGGGCATCTTGGCTTGTGACAAACTGTAGTCAGTGCAGTGCATTGATATGTCTGGAGAAAACTTGCATCTAAGATTCATGGAGTAATAGTGAATGTTTGAACTAGAATCATCATAATTACTATCCTCAATATCAGTCTTGATGATAGTCTGAAGGACCCAAAAATCCTTGCAAACTTACAGGAATCAAAACAGCATGCATCACATTTTCCAGATTATAGTTTTTTAGATCTTGTTGGTTATATGTAATTGTAAACATGATACTGGATTAATCCTGGAGAGAGATATGAGGTAAGTTGCAAAAACATTGCTAGTCGGTCAAATGGTCATTGTTTCTTGATAACTTACTGGATTTTTTATTCATAATTAAACCAGTGGTTTCCTACCAATGGCGCCCATTGCAGGTTTCCAGATTGGGTTTTGGATGTGGGGGACTCTCTGGAATTTACAATGCACCTCTCTCCCACGAAGATGGATGCTTAATTTTGAAGGAAGTTTATTCTAGGGGTATCACTTTCTTTGACACATCGGATTTATATGGAGATCATCATGACAATGAGTTCATGATTGGAAAGGTATTTTCCCCCCCTTAAAACGCAAGTTCCTTCCTGAAATTTTAAAATAATTAGCAAGCTTCCCAGGCGATTGAAAAGAAACCATATATTATATCATATGATCATATATAATAGTACAATAGATGCATTTCAAAATGTATTATATATGATTATGACACATGAATTGTTATTATATATATATATATATATATTGTTATCTATTAAAATTGAGTCTCTCTTGCCACATTAAAGAAAAAACATTGATACCAAGTTGACAGAGAACCTCTTCAATTAAATACTTTGAATTACAATTCTTTTTAATATAAATTAATTATTTTTACTTCAATTAATTGAAAGCTCGTATCAAAAGCTTTAACTTAAGATACATATCATATTTTTTTTTTTATGCAAGATGTAAAAGCAGAAGAAAAAACATCTATGCTAGTTTTCAACTTGTTTAAAATTTTAAGACAGTGTCAGAGGTGAATTGTGTATTGTTCGAACCCTTATTATTTTTCAATTGAGCTCCTTTTTTAATAAAATTACAAAATTAAGTAATATAACAGTATTTTTTAAGAAATCAAGAATGATTAAAAATTTAAATTTGATATGCATAGAGAAAATTAAAGGTATTTTATATTTTTTAAATTTCTGTTACCTTTTTTTATGTATAGTTTCAGGATATAAATTTCCTAAATTGAATTTCAATCAATATAAAGAGAGAAGTAATATAAAGTTGGAAAAAAACATAAAATACTATAAAAATTATACAAAATTTGAGTTAAAGAATCTTGAATGGGCATGGGATTTATTACTAATTTTATTCAAACACCATTAAAAACACACAAATGAAATTACAATAATATAATCAAATCATTAAATAATATATTATATATATGAATAATCGAAAGAACTAAAATTATATCATTCCGCAACATGAGGGGGTATAACTTGTTTTTAAGGAACAGGGCACCAACACACTATATTGAAAAGAAAAAAACAGAACACAAAAAAGCGATCTAATTCTTGTTCAAGTTCACATGGGCTTAATTTGACTCTGGTAGTCTACAAGTTGAAGAAAAATTGTTCTTTTTGAGGATGTAGAGTACAAAGACACATGTTTCTAAGCTAGTTTTCCCCATTCATTTTCAGGCTTTAAAACAGCTTCCTCGAGAAAAGATTCAATTAGCAACGAAATTTGGTATTGTAAGGCTCGAAGGTTTACAGTTCATAGTCAAAGGTACCCCAGAATATGTGCGGCAATGCTGTGAAGCTAGTCTTAAGCGCCTTGGTGTGGACTACATTGATCTGTATTATCAGCATCGCGTGGACGTTTCAGTTCCAATAGAGGATACTGTAAGAGTTGTCTATAAACCATTTACAATTGTTGCAATTCCTGTTATGCCTTGCACCCCTTGGCCTTCCCGCTTATTTCCTGTCTGTTTATGGAATCAAGTGCAAAATCTTTTTAAGTAATCAACTTTGATTGCTTGCTTGGTGTTTTTACCAATCTATTCTAAGTTATCAAAAAGAAGAAGAAGAAGAAGCAACCATCAACTTCGATTGTATCTTTTTGGTAGATGGGAGAGCTGAAGAAGCTAGTACAAGAAGGAAAGATTAAGTACATTGGACTATCTGAAGCTAGTGTAGACACGATCAGGAGAGCACATGCTGTCCACCCTATAACAGCCGTGGAAATGGAGTACTCCCTATGGAGTCGTGAAATTGAAGAGGACGTACTTCCGATCTGCCGGTTTGTACTATCGAGCTCTCGATGTTCTGCATAATTTCACCAGACTCTGTTCTTTTTCGTCCATTGCAAATAAACCTTTCCTCTCTTCTCTGTCTGGCACTTGATCGAATGTGCGATGATTTTAGAATATTGAAAATAATGCAGGGCCATCACCAGTTCTTTGATCTTTTTCTGTTTCTTTTCTCAGAGAGCTTGGTATCGGGACAGTAGCATATAGCCCTCTTGGCCGGGGATTCTTTGCTGGGAAGGCAGTTGTGGAGAGCTTGCCCAATGAGAGTACACTGGTATTTTACTACAGAAATATGACTTCACACTGCATTCTTACACATAACACAAGCTGTTGTATCTTTTGGTGTCTCGTTATTTTCTTGAACCATCTGATATTCCTGCCGTAGGCTTTGCATCCGCGGTTTTCTGGAGAAAATATTGAGAAAAACAAAGTTATATATGCTCGTCTTTCTGACTTGGCCTCAAAGCATGCCTGCACTCCACCTCAACTAGCTCTGGCATGGCTTCTCCACCAGGGAGAGGACGTAATTCCAATTCCCGGTACTGCTTTAAGATTGCCATAATTGTTCATTTTATTCGTGACAGATTACACTACAAAATTGATGTCCAGCATCATATAACATGCGGTTCATTTAATGAAAACACGAGCATGAAGTAATTCTATAGTTATCGGACGATTCTTGTAGTCCTTTTTTCGTCGGATAGGAATACCTGTAATCCCTCTTAGCAATATTTTTCAGGGACAACTAAGCTGAAGAACCTTGATAACAATATTGGATCCTTGGCAGTGAAGCTAACACCAGAGGACTTGAAAGAAATTCTTGATGCTGTACCAGTTGATGAAGTGGGCGGTGAAAGGGAATACAGTGTGTTTTCTAATTACCTCTACAAGTTTGCCAATACCCCAGCCCAGTGATTTCTCACCAAAGAAACACATAAACCACTCGACTGTGCACGGCTGGAAAGATCAATGTACATGTCTGAGTCTTTACAGTTGATATCTTGTTGCTTTGAAGAACTATATAGACTGTCGTGGGACGTCTGGGCCGTTTTACGGGATTCGGAATTAGGAAACCTCTGTTTGAAGACTTCACAACGGTACAAAAGGGACAGACTTGATAGTTTCATTCTAACCCAGATTTGATACGAATAAAACAACAGAATCGCAAAGATGTTTTAGTCGAAAAAGTTTGAAAAGATCTAAGTACTGGGTTGAGTTGGGCATGGCAATGTTTCTTAAATTTTTAAAACAGGGCATTATGTATTGGTCCGAAAAAACATCCTCCTTCCTTTCTTCCTCTTTTTTTCTATATTTTCCTTTCATTTTCTTCAGGTTGTTTTTTCTCCTAAACACTCTTCTTCTTCTTTTCACCCTGACACTATCACGGCGATTCCATACATAAACATACCGGGATCTAAAACAGGTGACCTGGATAGTAAAACGCTGGGTTTTTTTGACTAATCTAGCAACTTTGTTTCAGTATTTTTTAAAGATCCATGATTCAATCTTGTTGACACGATATAATTTAAGTGAAGTGACTCAATCAAAATAGTAAAAGAGTGAGAAAGGTTAAAATTGGTACTGTATTTGATTAACTGCAGCTGCATTTAACGATAAAGTATTTTTTATTAAGAAATGTATTAAAATAATATTTTTAATTTTTAAAAATTATTTTTAATATTAGTGTATCAAAATAATATAAAAAATAAAAAATATATTAATTTAAAATAAAAAATAAATTTTAAATTTTTTTAAAATATTTTTAAAATATAAAAACAACCTGTACAAAATATAAAATATAATGTAGTATATCTGATGCTCAGGAAAGTGCATCCACTGAAATAAAGAAAAAAGAACCATGCATTTGACTATAGTCTTTAGAAATCATGCCAACACACCAATGGTTTCAGCTTGTACTGATGATAATTAGAGGGCAGGACAAAATGCAAATAAACTCGTTTGTTATAGAAAATACATTAAAATAATTAGTGATGTAATTGAGAAGATAATTTAATTAAGATAATAATTAAAAAAACTTAATAATAAAATGAATGAGGGCTAAATTTGAAAAATAAAAAAATAATAATCAAATGAAGGTTAAATTAAAAAAAATCCAACTCTGTAAATTATTTAAAATAAAAAATAGCAATAAAAAAATATAAATCAAATATGAAAGAAAAAAAACTAAAGGAATATTTTGAAAATAGGTTGAGAAAGGCTTTGAAATCAAAAAAGCCACTAGAGCAAAACCTGATCTTTTTTGTACAAGTGCCACTCATTAATGGAGGAGATGCTATGAGGAATAAAATGCTATTGTAGTTGTATTTTGATCTTCATATGTGTCAGATAAAGATCGTAGAAGCATTCCCATATTTTTAGATGAACGTGACGGCCTACCCATTTTTAGAATTAATTAATATGTTATATATGTCTAAATAATAAACCATCAATAATCAACCTAGATAACAAGAAGAAAATCAAATGGAAAAGACATTAAAAATTTCTGACCCAAAATAAAAAGTTTAATCCGAGAACATTTTGGTGATTGTATTGTGTATCTGTAATGGAAAAACAATAACACCCATTCAAGTGTTGAATAGCGAATTCTAAAGGTGGTTTTGAAAGAGTCAAGATCAAAAGAACCTTAGTTCAACTCATTAAGTTGATTTGTGAGTTCATGATTTTTGTTTTTATAAGTTAACTCAGTATCTGATTCTTATAATTGGGTTCTCTTTAGTTTTTTGAATGTCAAGATTTGAGAGCATTTAAAGTGAACTAATGATTTCTTGAGAAGAGAGAAAATAATAAATAATTTGTAGAACAATTTTATGGGAATTGGAATTAAAATCTATAGAATTGGAATTAAGAGAATTAGAGACAAATGAAAGGGGAGTTGATGAAGGGAACAAAAAAAAAAAAAGAGAGAATATGAAGGAGAATTTTAAAGACAAGATAAGAAAGCAAAGCAATATAAGTTTATGATGTTCATCACATAATTTCTGTGGAATGCAAAGCAATAGTATAGGTTTTTTAGTCTCCAATTCTGGATCCATTACATGAAAAATAGTTAAAATAAGATTTAATCTTGAATTAAATGAGTTTATTCTAATTGATTAAAAAAATTTAGGATATTGTTTATATAAAATAATAAATACAAAGTTAATTTGATCATTTCGATTTAAAACTTTTGATTCATCAAAAATAGTTTCTATAATTCCTAGAATAATAAAAACAGAGTGTAAAATTAAATAAATTACAGGATAATTAGGATAATTTTCTTTTTAAGAAATATTTTTACATAAAATATTTATATTGTGCTATAAATCACAATAATACTTTTACTTAAAATTTGATAAAACTTAAAATTTTAATTATGGAGTTTTTATATCATAAAAGGCAAATATAAAAAGAAGAAAGAATCATAAGCATCATAACTTTTTCTTTTTTGTTACTATTAATATTTTGAACGTGTCAAATTAATGAGGTAAAATCGTGGCTGAGTCCAGTTCGACTGCTATGCCGTGGTCCCAGAACAACACTGGCCTCAGATTCTTAAATGGGGTGGAGATCCACTAGTGACTGTGAAGAGGCCACGTAACCAACTTGATCATGTGAAGACAGCCGAAGCCACGTGATCCAATCAGCTTTTTAATTAGATATAGATGACGTGGAAGCAAAATGCCCTCTCCTCTCTTCCCCCATCGGCTATATAACAGCCTACCAAACCACTGTCTGATGCATTAATTATTTATCACTACAAAGCAAATAGCTCCAGCTTCAACTCACCGGTGGTGATATCTCTTAGTGAATCTTGCCTCTAGCATTAGAATAGCTTTCACAGTTTAGACATTGATTAAGTTTCTTGATCACCGATCGAGTGATAAACATTGTACTAAGTGATGGCCACATCAACAGTCATGCAGACCGTCCTTGCATCTCCGGTAGCCAGTAGCCTGGTGAAAAACCGGTCTCGAGTCAGCAACTTGTTTTCTGCTACGTATGTGCCACGACTACGTGGCGGTGCTAGCAAACGGGTGCAGTGCAAGGCCGAGTTGGTGAGTTTGGATTCTATTTTGACTTCCTTTGTATATAGTTTAGGTGATGGTTCTTAGGATTGTGTTAACATTTGATTCAATTTGCAGGATGACCAGAAGATGTCAGCAGAGCCAAGTCCTGCACCTAAGCCAAAGGTACAGGATTAATTATACGGCATGAGTTATTTCGGAAATGTTTAATTTTAACAATTTAAGTAGAGCATGGACTTTTTGATTGCATTTATATATACTTACGCACTTCTAATGTAAACGCACGCATGATGATGATTAACAGGTCAGCACAAAATTCGCTGATGTGTTGGCATTTAGCGGACCCGCACCAGAGAGGATCAATGGCAGGCTTGCCATGATAGGCTTTGTCGCTGCAATGGCAGTGGAACTGTCCAAGGGCCCAGACCTTTTTTCTCAGATATCTAACGGTGGAGGCTCGTGGTTCGTCGGAACAAGTATTCTGCTCTCTGTCGCGTCTTTGATCCCGCTATTCAAAGGGGTCAGCGTGGAATCCAAGTCAGACGGCGTAATGACATCTGATGCTGAGATGTGGAACGGTAGATTTGCCATGTTGGGTTTGGTTGCGTTGGCCTTGACCGAGTTTGTCTCGGGTAGAACGCTTCTGTAGTTTCTGTTTTGTGTATCATTCAAGCTTATATGACAACATGGATATATAAGATTAATTTTCAATCATCTATAGAACTTACAAATAATGCTTCTGTAAATTTTGCTTCTTCTTTATGTGATGCCATCTATAGTGAAGTTGGAGTAGGTAAACTCTCAAACTAATAATATTTCGGACTTGTAACCAATCACGCATCTTTCTTGCGGCAACCGATTACAATGTTTGACCAACTACACTTAATGAAAATGGTAGACAGAAACCCGATAACCATCCAGTTTAGGTCATTTAAAAATCGCTATTCCTTTGCCAGTTACAAAATATATTTACAAACTGTAATACCAAAAATTCACTTCTACTCAGATTCCCAACCGGTATATCTCAAATGATATATACATGATTAAAAAAAAATTCAGTAGTGAAATGCACATAGAACAGAAGTCCAATTGAACTGGGAGCATAGAGAACTACTTGCTGGTCAACAAATTTTCTTGTCTAACCAAATCCAACACCGTGAAAGAAGACACAAGATAAATGAATTATGGTTTCATACCCTTTAGATTTATATAGATCTGATTAAAATTTTATATAAATCTGATAAAATTTCATCATTCATCAGGCTAAGGAGGGTAAAGTTGTTTTCAATTGCGGGGTTCTGTGGGATTCAAAAAAGCAATGCGTGAAGGATTGAAAGGAAAAGAATAATGCATATGCTAAAGTGAGGTCGCTGATTGAATTGAAAAGTTGGGTTTCATTGATGGAATTATTATCAGGATTAAGGTTTTTTTTTTTTTTTTATTAAGAAGAGGGATTTGAGTGTGGATTTTACAGAGATTGGTGTGCCAATGTTGGCATTATTACTAGGGTTTTTTTTTTATAGTGGATTTTATAGAGATTAGCGTGCCTTGATCAGGTGTTGTTTATGGAGTTTTAAAGACAAAATTTAAGATTGTTTCGAAAGAAAAATCATTTGTTCGTGAATATAGAGACTAATATGAAAGGTTTTTTCAAGATCTTAAGATATAGAATAAAAATAAATAGAGAAAGGGTAAAAGTAAAATTAATGATCTGCATTAATTTACATTCAAAGCATAATCTTTACTTTTGTTTTTGCGTCCAAACTTATTTTCTCCATTTCCTCTGTTTTCTTTCGGAGTATTTATGTTTTTCTCTCTATTTCTTTGCTCTTCAAAGGTGACCCCTAAAATCTACCAACTAAAGAAGAAGCTCTACATGGTGTAGATCTACATCTAGTTGACAATAAAGCATTCCTTGGTTGTGCAAATATGCATCTCTTCTTCTTGCTAAAAAACTTCATTATATCTGGATAATAAAAGTTGGCTGGATCTTTGACATTATTATTTTAGCCTAAAAATTTAGTGGTTTTCTTGTGCTCTGAAAGTCAATGAGCTTTTAGAAAACAACAGTAGAAAGATTCATGTTAGGCTTGAGTGGTGGCTAAATTGGTGCTTTAATAGAGGAGATTTATTAGGTTTAGTTGGCTAGATTCTAGAGGGAGAAAATGAAGAACAAGGTTTTGGACTTTATGATTTGAAGATGAGGATTTGAAAAGTTGAAGTAACATACGATGTGTTTGTTAAAATGCTTCACAAGATTTCAAGCTCTGAATACATGCTATATTTATTGGCTAGCCATTTTTCATTTAAGGATATTTTTATTATTTTGATATTCTACCTGTTATTTAGTCATTAAAAAAAAATATAGATCCAATCTTATAAATAATTAAATTTTTTTTGTTGATATTTTCTAGCCTCATGTAACATATAAAGTTCAAAATACTTTCTATAATTTCCAAAACTATAAAGCCATCGTGTAAAATAGAGTAAATTATAGAATATTTAAGATTATTTTTTTTATTGTTTTTTTGTATATTTTACTCAATTTAGTAGATTTTAATAAAGTTAAGCAAACAAAATATCTAACCTAGTGATGTAGATAAAAGCACACTAAAACAATAACAAACACATGAAGAGAGACTCAATTAGGGTTGAAACTTATTTTATTTGTGAAATAATAATTTAACCAAGTATGCTTTCTAAAGAGATTTATAATGCTTTTTTATAGGTTAAAAAAATGACCTAAACTAGAAAATTAAAATTAAAATCCTAACATGTAAAGGAGATTAACACAAAATCCAAAAATATCTAGTAAAAATAAAAATAATCCAAACAACACTTTTTAGACCTAATATTGGGATATTTAATGGTCTAGTAAGTAATGTATTAGATTTTATAAAAAGAATAGCACGAAGAATCTCTTATAAAATTTGAATCCAATACAACGGTAAGATCTTCTATAATTATAATTTTAAGCTATTATCTTAGTCTGGCCTGAACAAGTCTTTTTTGAACAAGTCTTTTTTGGACCGAGACTTGTCCTATTAATTCATGAAAAAATATATTAAGTCATGCATATAATTTGTTTTATAAAAATCTTTATATAATTGCTTTGAACCCTGATCTTTGCAAATCTACCTATATCATTCTCTCTGAGTCCGGAAAAACTCATCCTTGAGTTTGGTAATAACCATATCACTATCATCCATCATTTTTAGACTTGTGTCATGCAATCAACTTAGATAAAGTAAGGAAAAAAATAATTTTCAAAACACTATACTTTATCTTGACAAAACCACCACTCATTGTAAGTAACTTATTCCATAGTAGACCTTTGCCCTCTTCACCTACTTCACATTCTTTTTTTTTTATTCTTATTCTCTATAAGTATATATATAAAAAAATTATTTTTATTTTTATCTTCAACAATGACCTCCTCTTTATGGGATTGTTACATGTTTCCTTGTTATATAATAAGGGTATTTGTATACTTGTTATAGCAAGGGTATTTGTATACAACTTCCATCATACATGACATTTCTTTCATGTTGTTATAGTTTGTCTAAAAATATATGATACACATCTATAGCCACCATGTCATACCAAACATTATTAAAATATATAATCTAGCTTATGGAAAACAAAATAAAATAGCCTTTTTCTATTATTACCTTGTTGTTTTCATTCAAGCACTTTAGTTTTTAATGGATGAAGAGTTTTTTTAAGTTAAGCTGTAATTTTTTTTACCACTTGAACTAACACTATATTCTCGTAATTACCACTAATAATGATTAGATTATATATCTTGTTGTTAACAGTACACGTTATTTTGAAGATTTTAGAATACAACCAATTCTATCCTTAATCATTATTGGGTGACACATGATTTTTTAGATAACTAGTGTAATATTACTATTCCTATTTAAAGTCTTTTCACTGTTGTTAGAGTCATTTTGTTTATTTGCATGATTGCTTCTGCGTTTGAAGCAACCACAGTAAAGCATCTATTTGGTAAACACAAAAACACAATTTATTTTTTATGGGATCCATTGAATTTTGCATTTAAAACGCAGTAAAAATGAAGTAGCTCTCAACTGTTTTTCTTCCTTGCACTGTTCATTAAAGTGAACAATGCATTTGTTTTTTGAAAAAACAGTGTAGTGAATTGATTTCACTCATACTGTTCATGTGAACATGAACAATAATTAAAAAAAAAAACTAGTTTAGAGTGAATTAAATTTTCTCGCATTGTAATCTTAATTTTATTAATGATAATATTGTATCTAATTTTATTCACGCTAAAAAAATCATGAAAATTATAGTTCTTGTCAGGTGATTTTTTACGTAATGAAATTGTAGATAGTTTAATGGAATAAAAAAAATATTTTATATAAATTATTATCTATTTCATGATGTAATAGTAGTAGTTAAATCTATAATATTTAAATTTAAAACCATATATATATATATATTCAATTTAAAAAGTATTTTTAACCAAATATATTAAATTATTTTTTATTCAACCTCAATTTCATTTGTAGTTTTAACCAAACATATATTTTTCCAGACCAATTTTAACTAAAAATGTTTTTTTATAAAATAATTTTTTTCAAATCATAACCACAACAATTACCATAATACCAAACATACTTTAAATAAGATTAGCCATATTATTTGTAGCTTCCTTTGTCAACATAACTTTTTTCTACATAATTTTATGGTTTATTAATGCATTCTCATTAGCTTGATGTCTTAACACACTATGACAATAACAACAAATCCTGGAAACTAAACCGAAACTATGACTTGATATCTATTTGTTTTAACATGGGAAACCTTTGGTACAAGTTTTGGGCATGGCCAAATGGAAGGAAGTGTTCTTTTAGTTTCTTTTTCATTTTTTCTAAATCCCTATTTTCTACTTTTCTTGCCTCTCTCGTTTCCCTTTTTAACTATTCTCGCTAAGCAAAAACTCTACCTTTTAATCTAATCACAATCAACATCCCTCACATCTATTTGAGGAACTCTTTATATTAAAAAAATTATTTTACTCTATTCATTTGTTTTATGAAATCCTTTACTTGTGAGGTTTTCGAGAATTCAAGGATTTTAATGTAAAATAATTTTTTTTTAAATTTATTCCTTTTCTAATTAAGAGGTTACATTTTATGATCATGCCATTAGTTTTTAGTATTGGCTAGAACCCATGATTACTCTTTTAATTTTTGT
The DNA here is from genome assembly GCF_000495115.2 of Populus euphratica. Lineage (NCBI taxonomy): Eukaryota > Viridiplantae > Streptophyta > Magnoliopsida > Malpighiales > Salicaceae > Populus > Populus euphratica. The sequence continues at coordinate 8,489,130 of NW_011499845.1, read as the reverse complement.
TTTATAAATCCTTATTCTCTAACCTATGAGTTAACTTTGTGATCTATCTTTGAATGTTCTTCGTGATGAACTTCTTGATATTTCTCTTTCAAGAAGGCTTCTTTTTATCTTATCTTTAACCATGTCTTGATCTATGACATCTTTTTACCATTGTAAATAATAGCACATAACAAGCAACAAATTTTTAAGTAATTACAACACATAAAGGTTAATTTGATCATTTCAATTGATTTAAAATATTTGGTTAATTAAGAATAATTTTAGTAATTCTTAAAATAATAAAAGCAAAATATAAAATTAAGTAAACTATACAATACTGAAGATAATTTTCTCTTTAAAAAATGCTTTTACATAAAATATTTGTATTGTTCTATAAATCACATACTTACTTTTGTTTAAAATTTTATAAAACTGAAAATTTTAATTATGGAGTATTTATAACATAAAAAAACAATCATAAGCATTATAAATTTTTTATCTTAGTAATTGTGAATATCTGAACTAGTTTAAATATATTTTAATTAATTTTTTAATTTTTTAAAATTAATAATTAAATAAATCTATAATAATTTCAAAATTTATATCAATCAAACCAACAATATTAAGACAGCAAAATAATTCACATACTTTAACCCCTGTCCATCTTCAGGAAGAGAAGTGACGATCTCACGCCCGCTTCCTAGCTAAAGAGTAGAGTCCACTCCCTTGCCTTCCGGCTGATTCAATATGAGATGATCATTTCTTGAATACGAATTCAGCCCTCACGCGCAAATATCGAACCGAGCGAGTTCATCATATACGCTGTCCCTTATCGGTGCCAGCCCATCGATGACATGCCTTGATTGTTCCCTTTCGTTCCCAGGCACACGCGCTGGATGCGGACATTGAATGTCCTCACCGATCAACCGCGCTTTTAACTGGTCCCTTGTGAGATGACTTTTCTAGATCAAAATGGCAGGAGTTGGGTCCTGACATGTGCCTACTGAAATACCTAGCAAACATCATAAGTTTTTTTTTTATTACTATTGATATTGGTTTGTCAGGTTATGTGATTGAACGTGTCAAATTAATGCGGTTAAATCGTGGCTGAGTCCAGTACGGTTACTATGCCGTGGTCGCTGCTCAGCTGAAAAACCTAGAACAACATTGGCCGCAGATTCTTAAATGGGGTGGGGATCCACTAGTGACTGTGGGGAGGCCACGTAACCCACTTGACCATGTGAAGACAGCCGAAGCCACGTGATCCAATCAGCCTTTTCATTAGATATAGATGACGTGGAAGCAAAATGCCCTCTCCTCTCTTGCCCCATCGGCTATATAGCAGCCTACCAAACCACTGTCAGATACATTAATTATTTATCATTACAAAGCTAGTTATTCCATCTTCAACTCACTCGTAGTGATATCTCTTGCTGAGCGTTGCCTCTAGCATTAGAATAGCTTTCACAGTTTAGATATTTATTAAGTTTCTTAATCACAGATCGAGTGATAAACATTGTTCTAAGTGATGGCCACATCAACAGTCATGCAGACCGTCCTCGCAACTCCAGCGGCTAGTAGTCTGGTGAAAAACCGGTCTCGAGTGAGCAACTTTTTTTCTGCTACGTATGTGCCGCTACGTGGCAGTGCTAGCAAACGGGTGCAGTGCAAGGCCGAGCTGGTGAGTAATTTGGAATCCATCTTGACTTCCTTTGTATATAAATTAGGTAATGGTTCTTAGGATAGTGTTAACAATTGATTCAATTTGCAGGATGACCAGAAGATGTCAGCAGAGCCAAGTTCTACTCCTAAGCCAAAGGTACAGGATTAATTATACGACATGAATTATTTCGGAAATGTTTAATTTTAACAATTTAAGTTGAGCATGGACTTTGTGATTGCATTTATATATACGTTCTAATGTAAACGCACGCATGATGATGATTAACAGGTCAGCACAAAATTCGCTGATTTGTTGGCATTTAGCGGACCCGCACCAGAGAGGATCAATGGCAGACTTGCCATGATAGGCTTTGTCGCTGCAATGGCAGTGGAACTGTCCAAGGGCCAAGACCTTTTTTCTCAGATATCTAACGGTGGAGTCTCGTGGTTCGTCGGAACAAGTATTCTGCTCTCTGTCGCGTCTTTGATCCCACTATTCAAAGGGGTCAGAGCGGAATCCAAGTCAGAGGGCGTCATGACATCTGATGCTGAGATGTGGAACGGTAGATTTGCCATGTTGGGTTTGGTTGCGTTGGCCTGCACCGAGTACGTCTCGGGTGGAACCCTTTTGTAGTTTCTATTTTATGTATTATTCAAGCCATAGATGTTAACATGGATACTTGAATCAATGTAACTTCTGTAGCGAGATATGTAAGATCTGTTAAAACAGTTAAGGTAAAACATAAAACAAAAGGTTAAATTTTCAATCATCTATTTTGTACCTAGTGGTAACTTAAATACATAAAAATATATATAAAAAGTATATGCCGGTTTACTTGAAAAATTAATTCTACTTTTAATAAATAATTTTACATAAATATTATTTAAAATCGTCTTTCAAATTTATAAAAGATAATTATAAGTATCGAGAGTTTATCAAATACAAAATAAAAATGATAGATATAATACATCTTAGTAAAAATATCTGTTATCTGCAAGGAATAAGAAATAAAAAACAAAATAATATAGTCATGCTTGAAATAAAGACGAGTAAGATAATAATCAATTTTAATATACGTTATTTGTTTATGAAAAATTGAATTGTGTGCAATCTGAATAGAACTTTGATTGTTACAATATAAAAGAGTAAGATGAAAAAAGAAAACTTTCATATCAGCAAGTAACCAACGTAACTAAACAATCTCTTTTCATAATAAATATCATGACATGATATTCTACTTCAGTAAATAATTGAGAAACAATAGATTGTTTCTTGAACAATAGGTTGTTTCTTGCTCTTTCAAGAAATAAAAAATACACTTAAAAAGATACAAGACCCGATAATAGATTTGTGATCGGTAGGATCACTACTATGATCAGCATCAGATTATGCATGCAGATCCAAAAAGAGGTGGATGAAAGTAAAACACTCTAAAATTATACCATGAAGATATCGCAAAATACAAAAAACAACTGCCTAGTGAACAGTAGTAGGAGAAGCAACAAACTGACTAACAATATAAACATCATATGTTATATTTTGATGAGCAATGGTAAGATATACCAAGCTCCCAATACTAGTACGGAATAAAGTAGGATCTATCAGAAGTAAACCATCATAAGAAGGGTACCTTGCGTTAACCTTAATAGGACTATCTACAATCTTGTTATTAGTAAGTTTAGCTCGCTCAAGAATATCTGCAATATATTTTGATTAAGAAAAAAGATAACCTCAAGGTGAGTATGATACCTTAATACCCATAAAATATCGAAGATAACCTAAATCCTCTATTTCAAATCATCTAGCTAGCTCTCTCTTCAAAACTAAAATATCATCAATGTCATCACCAATAATAATTATGTCATCAACATATAAAGACAAAATGATACGGTCGACATCAATATACTTAATAAAAAGAACAGAATCATAACTACTAGAAACAAAGTCAAGAGATGAGATCACAATAAAAAATCTCTCAAACGAAGCACAAGGTTATAATGCTTTTTTAAGCTTACAAACATATTCAGAGTGATATAAAATACTAGAAGGGGGTGTCATATAAACTTCTTCTTAAAGATCTTCATTCAATAATACATTTTTAACATCAAGTTGAGAAATATATCACTGATGAATCGAAACTACGATAATAAGATTATGAATAGTAGTCATTTTCGCAACATGAAAAAATGTGTCCTCATGGTCCATACCATATTGTTGAGAGTATCCTTTTGCAACCAGCCTAGCTTTGTATCACTCAATAGACCATCAAAATTAGTCTTAATCTTATACACCCAACGACAACCAACAACACTCTTACTAGGAGGTAGAGGAACCAGATCCTAAGTATCTGTCTTATGCAAAATAGAAAGTTTTTCATCTATAATTTGCTGCCAAAAAGGTTCATGAATTGTCTTTTTATAAGAAAAAGGCTCAAAAAGATAATGAATAGAAGTTAAAAGAAAGTAAATGATGAAGAATAATAAGAATAAGCAAAATCTAGTAGTTTCATGGACTTACGAATATGAATGGACTGATTTAAAGGTGAATCTATAATCTCAGATGAAGCTTGAGTGGCGGTAAATGACAATGGAACTTCAGTTGTGCTAGAGAATAAAATATCAGTATCTATAGAGTTATAAGTTCAAATTGATAGAATATGGAGAGAGGTATTATTATCAGAATCCTTAGAAAAGGGGTCTATAATAATAAGATCAGGTTTAGTCATGCTATGAGTAATGCATGGAATAGAAAAGAAAGGTACATGCTCAAGAAAAATAAAATGACGAGACATATAAAGTTTTTAAGTTATTAAATCAAAATAATGATACCCCATTTTACCTTCGTCATAACTTAGAAAGACATGAATAACGAATTAAAAGGATAACTTACTACATTTTACATAAGGACGAAGAATAAAATAAGTATAATTAAAAACTCTAAATAAAGAATAATCAGAGACATAACCATATAATTTTTTAAAAAAATATAAACCCGAACTGTGAGAAGATGGAATTGTATTAATTGAACTTACAGTAGTAAGAACAACTTCTCCCCAAAACTCACTAGGAACAAAAGCAGACAATAAGAGACAACGAGCAGTTTCTACAATATGTCTATGTCTTCTTTTAACAATATCATTTTGCTCAGGATTATCTGTACATGAAGTTTGGTGGATGATTCCATCAAAGGCAAGCAATTGATGAAATTTACTAGAAGTGCATTCCCCACCCAAATCACACCTAAAACATTTGATCACAATAGAATGTTGAGTTTTGATAAGAGTTCAAAAAGCTGCATATATCTCAAAGAATTCAGAACGATATTTCATTAAATAAACCCAATAGTAACGAGTATGATCATGAATAAAAGAAACATAATATCAAGACCCTTCTTTTGTGGTAATAAGAGAAGGTCCCTATACATCAGAATGAATCAAGTTAAACGGTAAGGAAGAAACAAAAATACTTCGATTAAAAGGTAAAACAAAAAATTTTACCAGTTTATATCCACTACAATTAGAAATGTCACAAGTTTTTAAATTTTCTAAAGCTTATATGGATGCTAAAAATCTTAAAAAAGAAGATGAAACATGTCCTAGATGAGAATGCCATAAATAAAAACTAAAAGATGAAGGACTTAAACGAAAAGAAGGTAAATCAACAGTAGTACTGGCAACAACGGGAACTGAGACTTTTAACACATCTAAAATGTATAGTCCATTCTCTCTACGACTTGTCTCAATCAACTTTTGAGATTGCAAATCCTATATATAACAAAAAAAGAGGAAAAAATGACTAAATAATCACTAGAACCACATATTTGACCGGTAGGAACAAGAATCAATTTGAGATTTGAAATAAGATAGACATTATAAAGAGACAAGTGAGATGTGATGATAGAAGCAACACCAGCTAAGGACTTGTGAGTGTCATCAGCAATCATAATAGGAATGGAAGGCAAAGAGAAAACAAATGTAAAAGATGAAGAATCTGAAGACATATAATTTGAAGTACCAGAATCTAAAACTCATTCAGAATGTGACATATCTAAGAAATTATGAGGCAACTGACTTATGAAAGAAGAAGCGGGTTTTGTTTATGGTTGCAAGGAGATAAACTTTTGGAATTGCTCAAGCAAAATACTAGGATTGTTAATAAAGCATGAAGAAGTTACTATTGCAGTATTGTGGTGTGGTGGTTTATAACCCTAAGATCATTTCTGAGCATTAGATTATGATTTGCTGTCAAGTTTTCAAGTTTGATTATACTATCTCAACTTAGAACACTGAGTTGTTCAATGACCTTTCTACTTACAGAAAATGCACACTTTGAAGCCAATCCTTGTGTAAGGCTTTTGGTGGTGATTGGAGACTTGCTTAAAAGATACTGCTAGTATAGAAAAATTCGAAGCAGAAAAAATATCCTTTTTAGAATATGATTGAAGATGTATTTCTCCAACCAATAATTTACTGACAATCAAGTCAACAGAAGGAAATGGAGAACGATGTAGTATTGAACCTCTAAGTCCTTTGTAATCACTGTGAAGTGCTGTTAAAAATTGTACCAATCATTGTTGCTCTTTACGCTTAATATAAGCACTGCATACCTTTAATTATACCAATTCTGTAAGAGCCAACTGATCCCAAAAATCTGTCATGGCAGAATAGAACTCCTAAATACTCATATTCTTCTTGTAAAGAACTCGAACGTCATTCTCTAATTGATACTACTTTGAAAATTTTGATTATATGAATAACCTTTGTAGATGATACAAAACCTCCTTTATTGTCTCATACTTTGCCAACTGCATATCTTTGTAGATGATACAAAACCTCCTTTATTGTCTCATACTTTGCCAACTGCATATCTATGAAATGCTCAATGAAGTTGTTGATCCAAGTAATGATCTTTACATTGTTTGCTTCTTATGTATCTATTAAAGTTGTATCTCTTTCCTCGATATTTTTGGGTACTATATAAGTTCCACTGACATATCTTTTTACCTTTATTTTTTTTATTATAATAACTCCAATATGAATAGTTCTTCCCATCCAACCTCATACTCACAAACTAAAGCAAATAATCTCTTTCAATAGCTATAATCAATAATCGCAGAGAACCAGAATGTAAAAGCAGTGAAAAATAAAATATCAAATTGTAGAAACTGAACAAAGATTGCAGAAAATGAACAAAATATCTTCTTGAAAATTTACGATTATGCCAAAGCATAAAACAATTTAGCAAAAGCTGAACGCAAATACCAAATTAAAAAAACTGAAGGGAAGATGAAATACCAAAATAATTGCAGAAACTGAATAAAAATATCAAATTGCAGAAGCTGAAAGGAAGACAAAATACCAAATTTTGCAAAAGAAAAAGATAAAGTTGGATCCGCAAAAGCTATATTTGAGATTAAACCTCGTTTCATAAAACCAGCTCTGATATTATGTTCAAACAATTAAGATCAAACACAAAAATAAGGCTTAAATTCTTGATGATCTGTTTATTACGAGTGCTTGGTGTTAACCTAAATATATATAAAAAAATATATAGATTAAACTGAAATTTTTATTATACCCTTAATAAATAAATCTACATAAATATTATTTAATAATATAATTTTTCAATCATATATATATATATATATATAAATTACAAATAATACTTCTTAGATTTTGCATCTCCTTCTTGATGTTATGCTAGCTAGGAACATGCCAAGATTGAAAGCCATCGGCGCATCAATAGGATGATATTTGAGACTTCTAACGAATCATGGGTCTTTCTTGCAGCGACCGATTACAAATGTTTGACCAATTACCCTTAATGAAAATGGTAGATTGAAATCCATTACCCATCCAGTTTAGGCCATTTAAAATCGCTTTTTTTTTTTTTAAAAAAAAAAGAGAGTTTATTTAGGAGGATATATTATACCGCACCCGCTACAGGCCAAACAGAACTCTTTCATTGAAGCTAACAAAGAGAGAAATATGTAGGAGGAAGATAAATCAAAATAAAGTCTAAAATTATCAATCCCTTCGAAGCTAATAAAGAGTAGTTAACTGCTCATAACAACGTAATTACAAAAACCAGGCACGCAAGCAAACAAGCATTTCAGCAGGTAGCTGTCTACGCAAACCTCCTTGTGTTGTTTTCAGTTTTATTACTTGATTAGGAAAGACTCTGTCTGCATCAGCTTAGTAAGAACGAAGCAGCCAATTAAAACCTCTAAATTTGTTGGTGTGGTAGTTAGTTTTATCACTCTATTTTTTCTTCATTTTTTTGGATTTTGATTCACCTAGTGGATTTCACTGAAGATTGATCTCACACTTGCCAAATTAGGTAGTCAATTGGTAACAAATTTATGGATTGGAGACCAAAGCTCGATCCACTAAAAAGAGCAAAGAGCATGTGACCTAAATTTTTAAAACATGAAGTAGGCATAATTATAATGTATTGCTATACAAAACATATACCCAACATACCAAGTCTATTGTCTAGCTTTCTCTTCTAACACTAGTATACTGCCTCAACTCTCTAAGGATATATTTAAGATTATGGTGTTGGCGACGGTTTTATTCACTTTCATGCTTCATTATTGTTTTCCTTCCATGGACAATATGAGCTAAAATTATTTCTAGATCAAAACCAACTTTAATCACAATCAACAAAAACCTAACAACTAAATAGTGGCTAAAATTTGAAAAACAAATGCTAAAAAAAACACATTATCTAGCTAAAATTTTAATTTTGAAGAGGTAATTTTAATTCAAAACAATCTATCAAACCGTAACAAATAAGAAATCCAATAAAAACCTCAATATCATTGGACACAAATTCAAGCTCGGTAGAAAAAAGAAAACCAGACCTAAAAGCAAAAAAGTGTTCCATCATATAAAACCGAGTCACTGACTTACTAGCCCCAAAGCAATCAATGATTTTAATGTAATTTGACCTAATGGCTAATCTAAAATTATGCCCAGCTTGAGCTCGGCTAAAAGATTTATCAATGTTCCATTTAGGTGATGACACTCTAGTAATAGTTCAAGCAAGCCAAATAATCATTCAAGGATTGAATAACCCTGTCTAAAGATGGCTTTGAAAGGGTCAAGATGAAAAGAAACTCAGTTCGACTGACTGAGTTGATTTGTGAGTTTATGGCCTTTGTCTCTGTTTTTATGGGTCGACTCAGTATCTGGTTCTCATAATTGGGTTCTCTTCTATTTCTCGGGTATCTGGTTCTCATAATTGGGTTCTCTTCTATTTCTTGGATGTCAGGATTCGGGAGAAGTTAAAGTGAATTGACGATTTCTTGAGAGAAAAATAATGATAAATACTTTGTAAAATAATTCCATGGGACATTAATGGAATTGAAATCCATGGAATTGGAATTATAAGAATTGGAGTCAGGTGACAGGGGAGTTGATGAAAGGAGAAAAAGAATTTTTAAGTAAAGCAAAGCAATATACGGTTTGTGATGTTCATCATAGAATTTTTAAAGAAAGCAAAGCAATATTATAGGTATTTTAGTCACCAACCCTAAATCCGTTGCATGTAAGACAATTAAAATAAGGTTTAATCTTGAATTAAATGAGTTTGTTCTAGCCAGTCTAAAAGAAGGTTCACGATATTGTTTAGTTGTTTATATGATATAATAAATACAAGGTTAATTTGATCATTTCCATCAATTTAAAATTTTTAATTGATGGAAAATATTTTATCTAATTCATAAAATAATAAAAATAAAGTGTAAAATTAAATAAACTATAGAATTGTCAGGATTATTTTCTCTTTAAAAAATGCTTTTACATAAAATATATGCATTGTGCTGTAAATCACAAACTTACTTTTACTTAAAATTTTATGAAACTTATAATTTTAATTATTAAGTATTTATAACATAAAATAAAAATATAAAAAAAAAGAATCATAAGTAATGTTGTTAAATCATGAGTTGACTTATAAAATCATATAATTTTACATGTAAAACTAAAAACTTGAAAGCTTATAAAATTAAATTTGACGTGATAAACTAAGTTAAAATCAATAAATTCAGATCAATTTTACATGTTTGAAAAAAATATAACATTAATTTACTCCCATTTGCTCTTTTTCAACCCTAGCACCAACCCATGCTTCCACTCTCTTTCTCTCTCTCTCAAAACACCTTGTTTTTTTCACTTTACTTCATCTTCCTTTTATTGTCTCCTTTTGTGCTCTCTGTTTTGACATAAATCATGTTAGTTTTCTTAAATTTCTTGTTATAACATTGTCTCTTTCTCCTTCTCTATTAGCAACGACAGCAAGCATGATCCTTTGATTATTGTTTGAATAATACTGATAACATCATATTAGATAGAACAAAATTCCCTTCTATATTAGCAAATTAATTGGGTTTGATTTTCCATTCCTATCATTTTCTCCCCAGCTTTATACTCGCCACCTATTTGTTTAATTTACTGGCCGAAAACGCTACATCTAAATTGTTCTCCACAAAGTAAAATATATCTTCTTGTTTAATGCAATCAATGCAGTAAACTATAAAGATTGTTTTTAATAAATGGACTTGTGGAAATCTAATGTAGAAGCAACTCCCACCGAGAGTCATAACCATGACCAATAGAAAGCATAAATTGTTTTGGATTTTGTCGCAACTTTGTGAAGTGGTCAATTGATTACAAATGATAGTCTAGGCTTTTTTAAAATTCAGAATCCATGAGGGGAAAGAAATTAGGTAGAAGGTCACATAAAAATGCAATTAGATTCACAGTTATCATCTTAAATTTGAAACATGTAATTAATTAATTATTGAATAATTTTCTTTAATGCAACATTATAAAGATGTTATAAAGATGCTATCTTGTAGCCTTCTGAAAAAAATAAGGTCCTCCCTTGCAATGACAATAAAATACCTTCAAAATAACAATCAAAATATTTATCTATTTATTTTAAATATTAATGCCATTTCTCTCTTTCTTCTTGTGTTGAGTTTTGTGTTTTGATTAAACATAAGATGCATTATTTTGTGTTCCTTTTTTTTTTCTCATGAGAAGTTTTAATAGGAAATAAATCTATAATCAAATCAAATACATGGAGAGAGATGTGAATAAAAATTTGATATCCCTCTATTTTAGCTAACAAATAAAGTAATTAATGCAAAAATTTAAAGGAGTTGAGGGTTTGCACATGATTTTTATCAAGTTTTTTATTGAGTTGCAATGTAAAGTAAATGTTTGGAATTTTAATTATAGAGTTGATTTAAATTGATTATTAAATTGCAAGATATATAGCATTTAAAAAAATTGCTAGTGGTAATAAAGTTGACGTGAGATGATAATATAATATAGATATTAATAAGAATTCAAAAAAAAATTAGTATAATTATTGTTAAAAAAATTTAATTAAAATATTTATTATTTAAAATATAATTTAGCTTGTACTTGAAAAGATGTTGATACTAGAAGATATAAGAAAAATGCTTTTGAATGTTTCGGTAATAAATCAATAATTAATTGAGAATAAAAAAACGTTTTTCAATATATCAACGATGAAGATAAGAAGGGAATTAAATTAGCTTAGTTGACAGAAGAAAGAGAGCAACATTGAAATCACCAATCACATGTTAAAAAAAGGATATTTAAGAAAAAACATGTCGACAAATTGCAAAAATTTTATACATTAGTACGATTTAATTTAGCTGTGTTATTTTGAACGTGTCCAATTAATGCGGTGAAATCGTGGCTGAGTCCAGTTCGATTACTATGCCGTGGTCGCTGCTCAGCTGAAAAACCCAGAAGAACATTGGCCTCGGATTCTCAAATGGGGTGGGGTTCCACTAGTGACTGTGAGGAGGCCACGTAACCCACTTGATATAGATATAGATGACGTGGTAGTAAAATGCTCTCTCCTCTCTTCCCCCGTCGGCTATATAACAGCCTACCAAACCATCGTCAGATTCATTAATTATCATTACAAAGCAAGTAGCTCCAGCTTCAACTCACTGCTAGTGATATTTCTTACGAACGTTGACTCTAGCATTAGAATAGCTTTCAAAGTTTAGATATTGATTAAGTTTCTTAATCACAGCTCGAGCGATAAACATTTTTCCAAGTGATGGCCACATCAACAGTCATGCAGACCGTCCTTGCGTCTCCAGTACCTAGTAGCCTGGTGAAAAACCGGTCTGGAGTGAGCAACTTGTTTTCTGCTACGTATGTGCCACGACTACGTGGCAGTGCTAGCAAACGGGTGCAGTGCCAGGCCAAGCTGGTGAGTTTGGAATCTATTTCGACTTCCTTTGTTTATAGTTTAGGTGATGGTTCTTAGGATTGTGTTAACATTTGATTCAATTTGCAGGATGACCAGAAGAAGTCAGCAGGGCTAAGTTCTACTCCTAAGCCAAAGGTACAGGATTAATTATACGGCATGGGTTATTTCGGAAATGTTTAATTTTAACAATTTAAGTTGAGCATGGACTTTGTGATTGCATTTATGCTTACACTTCTAATGTAACCGCACGCATGACTACGATTAACAGGTCAGCACAAAATTCGCTGATTTGTTGGCATTTAGCGGACCCGCACCAGAGAGGATCAATGGCAGGCTTGCCATGATAGGCTTTGTCGCTGCAATGGCAGTGGAACTGTCCAAGGGCCAAGACCTTTTTTCTCAGATATCTAACGGTGGAGTCTCGTGGTTCGTCGGAACAAGTATTCTGCTCTCTGTCGCGTCTTTGATCCCACTGTTCAAAGGGATCAGCGCGGAATCCAAGTCAGAGGGCGTCATGACATCTGATGCTGAGATGTGGAACGGTAGATTTGCCATGTTGGGTTTGGTTGCGTTGGCCTGCACCGAGTACGTCTCGGGTGGAACCCTTCTGTAGTTTCTGTTTTGTGTATTATTCAAGCCATATATGTTATAACATGGATACTTGAATCAATGTAATTTCAGTTGCAAAATATGTAAGATAAATTTTCAATCATATATATAAATTACAAATAATACTTCTGTAGATTTTGCTTCTCCTTCTTTATGTTATGCTAGCTAGGAACATGCCAAGATTGAAAGCCGTCGGTGCACTAATAGGAAGATATTCAGACTTCTAACGAATCACGGATCTTCCTTGCAGCGACCGATTACAAATGTTTGACCAACTACACTTGATGAAAATGGTAGATTGAAATGCAATGCCCATCCAGTTCAGGCCATTTAAAATCGCTTTTTTTCTTTCTTTTTTTTTAAAAAGGTTTATTTAGGAGATATATTAATTGTCATTTCCTTCGAAGCCAATAAAGAGTAGTAGAGCATTTGCATGTATACATCCAATCTAACAAAAACACTAGTATAACTTAAACCATAGAAATCACTCTCGTCATGGAGGTAAAAGATCAAGACATTTGCATGCCAAGAGTATCAAACAGAGATGCAAATGGCAATCTAACACGTGACCCACTGTGCGCCTTCCCCTCGATATCCATACGATCAACTGAAAGCATGGCACTACTCTGTAATATGGCAAAAACATAAAACATATCAAAGCAATTTGAGAAAATATTATTGAGTAAAATCATCAATTGATGACATTTCAAATAATATTAAGTTTTTTAATATGAAAATATATAAAAACTAAAACAATAATTAAAAAAATTTTATTTGATATTATTTGATTTAAAAAATAAAAAATCATCTGCTCATCCTGAAGCATACTCAATTTTATATTTTACTTTTATTTTCTTGAAAAATATAGAAAACATCCTGAACTTATAAGTTCATGACACTTTATATACCATTAAGAAAAAATAAAAATAAAATAATATTTACAAACTTACCATTGTATTTTAATTAATGACTAAAGAATCCATAATGTATCAAATGAATAAAAATGAAACCAAACGTTACTCTCATGAATTCTTTAACTACTTAATAGCCATTATAAGAAAAATACGAGGGGATTTCATAAACTTGCCTACAAAATCTAATCAGTTCATTTTTATTTTTCCAAATTATTATGAAGCTCTTCCATTCCATAAAATTCACAATGCAAATCTTGGATCCCTTAACGAACCACAAACATTTTGGAAATTTAGGTTTATTAACATCAATGCTACATTATTGTTTTTCTTTCATGGACAACATAAGCTAAAATTAATTCTAAATCAAAACCAATCATTTTAATCACAATAAAAAAGAACCTAACAACCAAATAGTGCCTGAAATATAAAAAAATATATATAAAAAAAAACACCTTATCTAGCTAGAATTCTAATTTTGAAGAGAGAATTTTGATTTTGAACGATCTATCATACCATAACAAATTGGTAATCCAATAAGAGCTTCAATATCATTAGACACAAATTCAAACTTGATGGAAAAAGAAAATTTAAGTATTATAAAAATACAAAGAGAGAAAGCAAAAGCATGATCTTGATTTAGAGATCAAAATGTCTAAATGCATGACAAATGCCTCCTTTTATAAACCAAAATTGAAAACTATTTATTTAATGACTAATTGATGAGTGGGTGGTCAACTCTTGACTTAGTGACAATCCTTATCTTCTCTTGTCTACCCAAAACATCATTGATAACGTCAAAATTAGAACCATTTAAAAACATGAAAGTTGTTGAAAATTATCTTAGCTTTTCAGGAAAAAAAATGAAGGTCATTTAGATTTCTAATACTCTAGATATGGGTCAAACACTAAACAGTGTTCGGGTTGCAGGACAGATTCAGACTTTTTCATTGTTGCTACAATTTGGACTTGAAAATAGCCTTTTTGAATCTTGAGCTCCTATGAAAGTTGTAGGTCTATGTCTTACCTTTCCATCCATATAAAATAGACCTAAATCCGAGATCTACAGCTCCAGATATGACCCAATTACCAAACAGTGTTTCAGTTTGGACTGTACCAGCATCTCTTTTCTAAGTTTGGCCATCTCTTTATCCTTTCAATTTCAATTCTTAAACTTATCAATTAATCCTTTTATTTATGTGATAGGCCTGCATTTAAAATGAATATTTACCACAAATTAAAGGCATCTTATATTATTAGATATATTATTATAAAACATGTTTTAGTTGAGTTATTGATACTTCAAGTGCAAAATGATGATATAAAACCTTGATAAAAATATACTTTTAAGTACTAATCACTTTTCTTGACAAAACAAATCCTTCTTTTTGCTCTCTCCTTTTCCTCTGTCTTTTTCTCTATTTTTTTCATCCTTTTTGTTTCTTCTTCTCTACTCTGTATCCTTTTTTTCTCTCTATCACGTTCCAGTGAAGGTTTTTTTTCTTCTATCTCCTAGTATCAAAGAAAAGCCCCTTTTCTTTCTCCTTATTTTGCCTGCGTCTCTCCACTCTTTTCTCTCCCATTTAGGTTAACAAATGCAATGCATATATAGTCTATACACAGCTCTTATTGGAAACAAATATTACATTAATTTTAGGGTGTAATCTCGAGTGATCAAATAAAGCAAAATAGGAGACTAGAATATTCTGATTAATTCTTTGATCTCAGTAATTACTTTCCATATTAACACATCATACTAGCCATCTATGTTAAGAATAAAATCTCGGCTATTAGATGATGGTGGGGTTCCTCTCTTCATGTCATTTTGTAGCTAACATAGAGGAGGCGCAAAATGGTTTCCTTTGCTAGTGTTTTCTTATAGCTGCAATTCTGGCATGACAAAAAGAGGGGGTTGTCTTGCACATGCCAATTAATAGAGGAGAAATTCAAAAGAAAAACCAGCAAGAATGGTTGTGTAGAAAGAAAAAAAAGAGTTGCAAACGTGGAAGGGGTTGTTCTCAAAATGACAATGAACAATATTATGCTAATTAAATCCAATGGGGTTGTTTTATTCTGCCAAGTTCCAAATGGTGGTGTTTTTGTTTTTTTGTTAGAGTGAGATATATGAAGGTAAAGAAACGACACTGGTTTTGTGAAAAGAAACAAAATAAAATCCAGTGCGACAGCCAAGTAACAGACATTATTGTGATATTTTCTGATCCAATCCTTGTTTTTTTAATTCCTCTAACGAGATTGATTCACTTTCCAAAGTTTGAAATTTGTCTTTAATTAATCCAATAAATCCTTAAAAAATCGAGTCCCTCAAATCAAGACCTAAAAAACTTGAGTTGGAATCTTTCTTGTGACAGGATTCTTTGTTTTTCCACTAGATGATCAAATGAGAATATCTTGAACTTATGATATCGTAATTAAGTGATACAAAAACCTAAATTCATCTACCCATATCGATCTTCAATTTCCATGAAGGGTTCAAAGTGGGATCAAATCTTTTTGAAGAACAAAATTGCAACAAGACTCGGCTGGAAACCTTCTCATTGCAGGATTCCCTGCTTTCTTATTAGATATTCAAATGGGAATATCTTAAGCATTTTACTAAAATCAGGAGATTCAAAAACCTAAATGCATCTACACGTACTGGTCTATAACTTTCATGAAGGATTCAAAATGAGATAAATTTGTTTTGAAGAACAGAATCTGGTCATAACCTGGCTGGTCAAAACAGATCTCCAGATCTGATTTCAGAAAAATAATAATGTCAAACATCCCAATCCAACTGAGAATCTATCATAAGAACAGTGAGCCTTAAGATCCAATAAAGGTGTAGGTTAATTTTTTGACATGACATGAGTGACAGAATAAAGTTAGGATGATTAGATATTTTATGAAACCAAGTCAGAATCAAAGCCTAAGTTGGAACAAGAAATTACAACAGTAGCAGAATCAATTTTTAGTGCAAATTCTGAGGGATTTATCCAACCTTAAAGACCAGATAAAGAAAGAACAAATTTAGCTTTATAAAGACTTCTAACCAATCTAAAAAAACTAATGATTTTGACAATAAAAGGGGAGGCTAAAAAAGGTTTGAAAAACATTTATTTCTTCTCTATTTTTGTCAATATTCCACCAAACATGAGTTAAACTCTTGTATTCGGTTCAAAAAAGGTACACACCATCTCCAGCATGTGGAGCCCAAAAATAAGTAACAACAAAGGTCACATAAAAATGCAATTAGATTCAAGCTTGTCATCTTAAATTTGAAACATATAATTAATTAATAATTGAATAATTCTCTTTAATGCAACGTTATGGAGATGCTATCTTATAGTCTTCTAAAGAAATTAGGTCCTCCCTTACAATGACAATGAAATGCCTTCAAAATAACAATTAAAATATTTATTTTTTATTTTAAATGTTAATGTTACTTCTCTCTTTGTTCTTGCTCTTGAGTTTTGTGTTTTAATTAAACATAAGATGCAATTTTTATAATTTTTTATTATTGTTTTTTTTCTCTTTAGAAGTTTCAATGGGAAATAAATCTATAATCAATTCAAATACATGGAGAGAGATTTTAATAAAAAATTGATATTCCTTTATTTTAGCTGGCAAATCTATATAATACAGGTTGTAAATTGGCATTAGACAATAGAGTAATTGATGGTAAATGGTCTGTCAAAATTTAAAAGGAATCGTTTCTTGAAAATAACAAAGTAAATGAGTTGATCTATCCAAAAAATAGAGAAATCAATGTGAATAAAATAAAATAAAAATTAGGGGTTTGCACATGATTTTTATCGAGTTTCTTATTGAGTTATAATATGAAGTAAATATTTCAAATTTTAATTATAGAATTGATTTAAATTGATTTTTGAACAGCAAAATACATGATATTTAAAAAAGCTATTAATAGCAATAGACTTGACATAAAATGATAACATAGTATAAATATTGACAAGAATTCAAAAATAACATAGTATAAATATTGACAAGAATTCAAGAAAAGTTCATTGCAAATATATTATCAAAAAATTTTCAGTTGAGACATTTACTATTTGAAAGATTATTTGGCTTCCTTTAAAAAAGATATTGATTCATGCCAATAATTACCGGAAACTACAAAAAACATACTTTTAATTGTTTTGGTGAGAAATCAATAAGCAATGAGAAGAAAATAAAGAATCTCTAATATAAGTGATAAAGATAAAGATGAAAGGAATAAAATTAGCTTACTGGACAGAGAAAAGAGAACTGTAGGAGTATAGATACACAAACTATAATCAATCACCTTTTAAAAAACAATATCCCGGAGAAAAAACATGTCGAGAAATTATAAAAAGAATTTATATTACTGCGATTACTGTGTTATTTTGAACGTGTCAAATTATTGAGGTAAAATCGTGGCTGAGTCCAGTTCGATTACTATGCCGTGGTCGCTGCTCTGCTGAAAAACCTAGAAGAACATTGGCCTCGGATTCTCAAATGGGGTGGGGTTCCACTAGTGACTGTGAGGAGGCCACGTAACCCTCTTGACCATGTGAGGACAGCCGAACCCACGTGATCCAATCAGCTTTTTAAATAGATATAGATGACGTGGTAGTAAAATGCCCTCTCCTCTCTTCCCCCGTCGGCTATATAACAGCCTACCAAACCATTGTCAGATTCATTAATTATCATTACAAAGCATGTAGCTCCAGCTTCAACTCACTGCTAGAGATATTTCTTACGAACGTTGACTTACTAGCCCCAAAGCAATCAATGATTTTAATTCAATTTGCAGGATGACCAGAAGAAGTCAGCAGGGCTAAGTTCTACTCCTAAGCCAAAGGTACAGGATTAATTATACGGCATGAGTTATTTCGGAAATGTTTAATTTTAACAATTTAAGTTGAGCATGGACTTTGTGATTGCATTTATATATACGTTCTAATGTAAACGCACGCATGATGATGATTAACAGGTCAGCACAAAATTCGCTGATTTGTTGGCATTTAGCGGACCCGCACCAGAGAGGATCAATGGCAGGCTTGCCATGATAGGCTTTGTCGCTGCAATGGCAGTGGAACTGTCCAAGGGCCAAGACCTTTTTTCTCAGATATCTAACGGTGGAGTCTCGTGGTTCGTCGGAACAAGTATTCTGCTCTCTGTCGCGTCTTTGATCCCACTGTTCAAAGGGATCAGCGCGGAATCCAAGTCAGAGGGCGTCATGACATCTGATGCTGAGATGTGGAACGGTAGATTTGCCATGTTGGGTTTGGTTGCGTTGGCCTGCACCGAGTACGTCTCGGGTGGAACCCTTCTGTAGTTTCGATTTTGTGTATTATTCAAGCCATTTATGTTATAACATGGATACTTGAATCAATGTAATTTCAGCTGCAAATATGTAAGATAAATTTTCAATCATATATATAAATTACAAATAATACTTCTGTAGATTTTGCTTCTCCTTCTTTATGTTATGCTAGCTAGGAACATGCCAAGATTGAAAGCCGTCGGTGCACTAATAGGAAGATATTCAGACTTCTAACGAATCACGGATCTTCCTTGCAGCGACCGATTACAAATGTTTGACCAACTACACTCGATGAAAATGGTAGATTGAAATGCAATGCCCATCATACCAAGTACAGCTAGAATTTTAATTGTGAACAGAGAATTTTGATTTTGAACTATCTATCATACCATAACAAATTGGTAATCCAATAAGCGCTTCAATATCATTAGACATAAATTCAAACATGATAGAAAAAAAAAAATATTATAAAAATATAAAAAGAGAAAGCAAAAACATGATCTCGATCTAGAGATCAAAATGTCTAAATGCATAGTAAATGCCTCCTTTTATAAACCAAAATTAGAAACTATTTATTTGATAACTAATTGATGAGCGGGTGACCAACTCTTGACTTAGTAACAATCTTTATTTTCTCTTATCTGCTCAAAACATCATTAATAACATTAGAATTGAAATCATTTGAAAACATGAAAGTTGTAGGAAATTGTCTCAGCTTTCCAAGAAAAAAAATGAAGGTTATTTAGATTTCTAGAACTCTAGATATGGGTCAAACACTGAACAGTATTCGGGCTGTAGGACAGATTCGGACTTTTTCATTGTTACTATAATTTGGACTTGAAAATAGCCTTTTTGAATCTTGAGCTCCTATAAAAGTTGTAAGTCTATATCTTACCTTTCCATCCATATAAAGTAGACCTAAATCCAAGATCTACAGCTCCAGATATGACCCAATTACCAAACAGTGTTCCGGTTTGGATTGTACCAGTATCTCTTTTCTAAGTTTGGTCATCTCTTTGTCTTTTCAATTTCAGTTCTTAAACTTATCAATTAATCCTTTCATTTATGTGATAGGCCTGCATTTAAAATGAATATTTACCATAAATTAAAGGCATCTTATATTATTAGATATGTTATTATAAAACATACTTTAGTTGAGTTATTGATACTTCAATTGCAAAATGATGATATAAAACCTTGATAAAAATGTACTTTTAAGTACTAATCACTTTCCTTGACAAAAAAAAATCCTTCTTTTTGCTCTCTCTTTTTTCTCTGTCTTTTTCTCTATTTTTTTCATCCTTTTTGTTTCTTCTTCTCTACTCTGTATCCTTTTTTTCTCTCTATCACGTTCCAATGAAGGTTTTTTTTCTTCTGTCTTCCAGTATCAAAGAAAAGCCCCTTTTCTTTCTCCTTGTTTTGCCTGCGTCTCTCCACTCTTTTCTCTCCCATTTAGGTTAGCAAAAACAATCCATATATAGTCTATACATAGCTCTTATTGGAAACAAATATTACATTAATTTTAGGGTGTAATCTCGAGTGATCAAATAAAGAAAAATAGGAAACTAGAATATTTTGATTGATTTTGTGATCTCAATAATTACTTTTCATATTAACACATCATCTCAGTCATCCATGTTAGGAATAAAATCTCAACTATTAGATGATGGTGGGTTCCTCTCTTCATGTCATTTTACAACTATCACATAGGAGGCGCAAAATGGTTTCCTTTGATAGCGTTTTCTTGTAGCTGCAATTCTGGTATGACAAAAGGAAGGGGTTGTCTTGCACATGCCAATTAACAGAGGAGAAATTAAAAAGAAAAACCAACAAGAATGGTTGTGTAGAAAAAAAAAAGAGTTACAGACGTGGAAGGGGTTGTTCTCAAAATGACAATGAACAATATCATGCTAATTAAATCCAATGGGGCTGTTTTATTCTGCCAAGTTCCAAATGGTAGTGTTTTTGTTTTTTTGTTAGAGTGGGATATATGAAGGTAAAGAAACGACATTGGTTTTGTGAAAAGAAACAAAATAAAATTCAGCGCGACAGCCAAGTAACAAACATTATTGTGATATTTTTTGATCCAATCCTTGTTTTTTTAATTCCTCTAACAAGATTGATTCACTTTTCAAGGTTTTAAATTTGTCTTTAATTAATCCAATAAATCCTTAAAACATTAAATCGGGTCCCTCAAATCAAGACCTAAAAAACTTGAGTTGGAATCCTTCTTGCGGCAGGATTCTTTGCTTTTCCACTAGATGTTCAAACGAGAATATCTTAAGCTTATAATATCATAATTAGGTAATACAAAAACCTAAATTCATCTACCCATATCGGTCTTTAATTTTCATGAAGGGTTCAAAGTGGGATCAAATCTTTTTGAAGAATAGAATTGCAACAAGACTAGGCTGGAAACCTTCTCATTGTAGGATTCCCTGCTTTCTCATTAGATATTCAGATGAAAATATCTTGAGCTTTTGATACTAAAATCAGGAGATTCAAAAACCTAAATTCATCTACGCGTACTTATCTATAACTTTCATGAAGGATTTAAAATGAGATAAATTTGTTTTGAAGAACAGAATCTGGCCATAACCTAGCTAGTCAAAAGAGATCTCTAGATCTGATTTCGAAAAAATGATAATGTCAAGCATCCCAATCTAACTGAGAATCTATCATAAGAACAGTAAGCCTTAGGATCCAATAAAGGTGTAGATTAATTCTTTAGCACGGCATGAGTGACATAATAGAGTTAGGATGATTAGATATTACATGAAACCAAGTTAGAATCAAAGTCTAAGTTGGAACAAAAAATTACGATAGCAGCAGAATCAGTTTTTTAGTGCAAATTCTAAGGAATTTATCCAACCTTAAAGATCAGATAAAGAAAGAACAAATTTAGCATTATGAAGACTTCTAACTAGTCTAAAAAAACTAATGATTTTGACAGCAAAATGAGAGGCTAAAATAGGCAGAAAACAACTGAAACAAGGTTTGAAAAACATTTATTTCTTCTCTACTTTTGTCAATATTCCACCAAACATAAGTTAAACTCCTGCATTCGGTTCAAAAGAGGTACACATCATTTCCAGCACGTGGAGCCCAAAAATAAGTAACAACAAAGGTCACATAAAAATGCAATTAAATTCAACCTTGTCATCTTAAATTTGAAACATATAATTAATTAATAATTGAATAATTCTCTTTAATGAAACGTTATGGAGATATTATCTTGTAGTCTTCTAAAGAAATTAGGTCCTCCTTTACAATGACAATGAAATGCCTTCAGAATAACAATTAAAATATTTATTTTTTATTTTAAATGTTAATGTTACTTCTCTCTCTCTCTCTTACTTTTGAGTTTTGTGTTTTGATTAAACATAAGATGCATTTTTTATGATTTCTTATTATTGTTTTTTTCTCTTTAGAAGTGTCAATGGGAAATAAATCTATAATCAATTCAAATGCATGGAGAGAGATGTTAATAAACATTTGATATTCCTTTATTTTAGCGGACAAATCTATATAATACAAGTTGTAAATTGGCATTAGATAATAGAGTAATTGATGTTAAATGGCCTGCTAAAATTTAAAAGGAATCATTTCTTAAAAATGACAAAGTAAGTGAGTTGATTTATCCAAAAAATAGAACAATCAATGTAAATAAAATAAAAAAAGTTAGGGGTTTGCACATGATTTTTATCGAGTTTCTTATTGAGTTGCAATGTGAAGTAAATGTTTCAAATCTTAATTATAGAATTGATTTAAATTGATATTTGAACAGCAAGATACATGGCATTTAAAAATGCTATTAGTAGCAATGGACTTTAACATGAAATGATAACATAATATAAATATTGATAAGAATTCAAGAATTGTTCCGTGCAAATATTATCAGAAAATTTCCACTCGAGACATTTACTATTTGAAAAATTATTTGACTTGCATTAAAAAAGATATTGATTCATGCCAATAATTACCAGAAAATATAAAAAATACACTTTTAATTGTTTTGGTGAGAAATCAATAAGCAATAAGAAGAAAAGAAAGAATCTCTAATATAAGTGATAAAGATAAAGATGAAAGGAATAAAATTAGCTTACTGGACAGAGAAAAGAGAACTGTAGGAGTATAGATACACAAACTATAATCAATCACCTTTTAAAAAACAATATCCCGGAGAAAAAACATGTCGAGAAATTATAAAAAGAATTTATATTACTGCGATTACTGTGTTATTTTGAACGTGTCAAATTATTGAGGTAAAATCGTGGCTGAGTCCAGTTCGATTACTATGCCGTGGTCGCTGCTCTGCTGAAAAACCTAGAAGAACATTGGCCTCGGATTCTCAAATGGGGTGGGGTTCCACTAGTGACTGTGAGGAGGCCACGTAACCCTCTTGACCATGTGAGGACAGCCGAACCCACGTGATCCAATCAGCTTTTTAAATAGATATAGATGACGTGGTAGTAAAATGCCCTCTCCTCTCTTCCCCCGTCGGCTATATAACAGCCTACCAAACCATTGTCAGATTCATTAATTATCATTACAAAGCAAGTAGCTCCAGCTTCAACTCACTGCTAGTGATATTTCTTACGAACGTTGACTCTAGCATTAGAATAGCTTTCACAGTTTAGATATTGATTAAGTTTCTTAATCACAGCTCGAGCGATAAACATTTTTCCAAGTGATGGCCACATCAACAGTCATGCAGACCGTCCTTGCAACTCCAGTACCTAGTAGCCTGGTGAAAAACCGGTCTGGAGTGAGCAACTTGTTTTCTGCTACGTATGTGCCACGACTACGTGGCAGTGCTAGCAAACGGGTGCAGTGCCAGGCCAAGCTGGTGAGTTTGGAATCTATTTCGACTTCCTTTGTGTATATATTTTAAGTGATGGTTCTTGGGATTGTGTTAACATTTGATTCAATTTGCAGGATGACCAGAAGAAGTCAGCAGGGCTAAGTTCTACTCCTAAGCCAAAGGTACAGGATTAATTATACGGCATGAGTTATTTCGGAAATGTTTAATTTTAACAATTTAAGTTGAGCATGGACTTTGTGATTGCATTTATATATACGTTCTAATGTAAACGCACGCATGATGATGATTAACAGGTCAGCACAAAATTCGCTGATTTGTTGGCATTTAGCGGACCCGCACCAGAGAGGATCAATGGCAGGCTTGCCATGATAGGCTTTGTCGCTGCAATGGCAGTGGAACTGTCCAAGGGCCAAGACCTTTTTTCTCAGATATCTAACGGTGGAGTCTCGTGGTTCGTCGGAACAAGTATTCTGCTCTCTGTCGCGTCTTTGATCCCACTGTTCAAAGGGATCAGCGCGGAATCCAAGTCAGAGGGCGTCATGACATCTGATGCTGAGATGTGGAACGGTAGATTTGCCATGTTGGGTTTGGTTGCGTTGGCCTGCACCGAGTACGTCTCGGGTGGAACCCTTCTGTAGTTTCTGTTTTGTGTATTATTCAAGCCATATATGTTATAACATGGATACTTGAATCAATGTAATTTCAGTTGCAAAACATGTAAGATAAATTTTCAATCATATATATAAATTACAAATAATACTTCTGTAGATTTTGCTTCTCCTTCTTTATGTTATGCTAGCTAGGAACATGCCAAGATTGAAAGCCGTCGGTGCACTAATAGGAAGATATTCAGACTTCTAACGAATCACGGATCTTCCTTGCAGCGACCGATTACAAATGTTTGACCAACTACACTTGATGAAAATGGTAGATTGAAATGCAATGCCCATCCAGTTCAGGCCATTTAAAATCGCTTTTTTTCTTTTTTAAAAAAAAAAAGTTTATTTAGGAGTTATATTAATCATACCGCACCCGCGACAGAGAAACCAGAACTCTTTCTTCGAAGCCAACAAAGAGAGAAATATTGAGGAAGAGAAATCAAAATAAAGTCTAAAATTATCACTTTTTTGAAGCCAACAAAGAGTAGTAGAGCATTAGCATGTATACATCCAATCTAACAAAAACACAGTATAACTTAAACCATAGAAATCACTCTCGTCATGGAGGTAAAAGATCAAGACATTTACATGCCAAGAGTATCAAACAGAGATACAAATGGCAATCTCACACGTGACCCACTGTGCGCCTTCCCCTCGATATCTACACGATCAACTGAAAGCATGGCACTACTCTGAAATATGGCAAAAACATATAACATATCAAAGCAACTTGAGAAAAAAAAAATTGCAAAAAGAACTCACATTGCATTTTCTAAGGCTTTGCAGTAAGGAAAGTCAGAGAAGTGTGTTTTTCCTTTAGAAAGAGAATCTGCAGTTGCATTTTCATTGCTTCGGTCTGTCATGGACTCATCACCAACAACACACTTAAGAAAATAATTAAGTATAAACAACCCATGAAGACGGCAGTCTGCCAATGGATTTCTTGAGCCTTCACCAGTTGAACTGACCAAATAATTGAATGGCAATAAAACAAAAGTGGCTGCAAAGCAAATATATAATATCAACAAAAGCATTGATGGTAAACAAAAGCTAAAAAAGGTCACTGAGTTTCTAATAGTATCTTTGAAAGGGAATCCATGGGTTAAGAAAAAAATATATGAAAGCTAACAAAAATATATGAATCGAATTAAGAAAGAAGTTTTGGAGAAATATATGCTCCGCTTTAGATGAAGGAGAAAATCACAATGCATTAACACTAATACCCTCATTCGTAGTCTGGTAAATATGACCCAAACTTGAAAGCATAAGGCAGGCAATGCGAACGAGACAAAATGAGAAAGAGTGAATAGATATTAGAAAATTCCACATAGCAGTCCTATGTGGTTCAAGCCTTTTTTAGGCGAGAAAACTGACTAGTTCAAGCCTATTTAAATAAAAGGAAGCTCTAATAAGAACATCATACGAGCTGCAGAAACGGCTCTTTGTAAAACTCCAGGCGGCCTCCCGCCAGAAAATACTGGATAAGATGCACTGTTAAATGGGATACAAGGCTGCACTATATAATTAAGTAACAATCTCCCAACAACCAAATTAACCAAGAACTTTCCAGCAAATTATGGAAGACGTCCATAAAAAGAATGCAAGACCTAAACAATTCTGAACTTAGAACAAGAAATAAAGCCAAAGGTCATCCACTAACCTGAACCATGGCTGCATCAATAAAAGGTTCGTGTCACTTGGTCCAGGAGATTGTCAGCACAGAAGTTGGGCTGACATTGCAATAAGCATGAAATTGAGCTACTCGTGATGTAGAAGGTATGTGTTTGAACTTGGAACAAAAATAACGCATTTTAGAAGATCAAATTGCACAAAATCTTAATATAAGGAGCATGGTGAGAAATCCATGGTGTATCTTACTTCAACAGAGCCAATGAAGTTAAGTACACTATGCATGACAAGATTTTCGATGTTTTGATCTACACATGTAAGAAATTCAGCATACGTACAATGATTTACTTGTACTGGAAAGCATAAAGCATAGCTGTCAAACAAACACTTCAATAGAACTGAAAGCAGAGAGTCTAAAGTACACAATTGGCATTCTTGGGGCTTGAATAAATATATTTTATCAGCAAACACTAAGATCTGTCCTGAAATTATTCCTTGAAAGTCCAAAAGTTCAAATCTAACCTTCTTTTGACCTCCTTTCCATAATTAATCTGCTGTTTGAGGATTTGTAGCCAACCACAAAGGCGTGAGTTCAGCGATTCTTCATCTAAATGTTTGAACTTGTTTAAACTTTCAGAAACTTCTATGACAATTACATTTCTTTGCATAGCCTTAATCCAAATCTAGTTTGCAATTATAGCATAAAACTGTAGTTTATTGGTACCCATTTCGCCATTAGATTTTTTTCCTAAGAAGAAAAGATGGTCAAACTACGCCGATTCGATAACAATAGTAAAAGAGAACAGGTTAAACACTTAAATGTTGCAGACTATGGATGCTTTGAAACAAAACTACACCCTGACATTCAATTTGCACTACTTACCAAATAACAAAAATGAAATACCTGTGTTGAAATCATTAGGTGCTAGTTCGCTTACATTCAATGACAAATACAACTCCCCGATGCTATTATTGCTTTGAGCATTTTCAATTAAATACTTCAAAAAAAACAGATGAAATGTAAACTGCATTAACAGCTTTGGCATAAACCTCCGAAGGTGCAGCAGAATTCGAAGCACACTCTTGCAACCACTATGATAAGTGAATCAAAATCTTCTTCAGATGCCTAGTATAACAATCATTTTGTGCTGCACAAAAAAAAAGTAAAAAATACATAATTTCTATAATTATAGTTCCAATAAACAGAGAATCGAATGCAGTAAAAAATGATGAAGATGAAAAAGAGAGAGAGAGCATGGTTAGTGTGCGAATAAAGTAACAATTAAAGCAAATGCAGATTATATAATGCAGGATAAGACGTTAATGAACGGAGGGGGAGGTTTCGTGATAGATTGACCGAAGAGCTTGCAGGCTTCATGAAGAGAACCTATAGAAAACGTCTTCTCACCGAGAAATGAACCGATTAAATACTCGGCCGTGCACTGAGGGCAAGCGCCGGAGAGGCGAGGCGTTGAAGGCACCGCTCCCATTGGAATACTTCAGTCGGTTGTTTT
Source organism: Populus euphratica (assembly GCF_000495115.2). Classification (NCBI taxonomy): domain Eukaryota; kingdom Viridiplantae; phylum Streptophyta; class Magnoliopsida; order Malpighiales; family Salicaceae; genus Populus; species Populus euphratica. The sequence continues at coordinate 8,461,768 of NW_011499845.1, read as the reverse complement.
TAGAGAGCGGGGTCAACATTGGTTAAAAGGCGAGTCGGGCCCCTTAGTTGGCATCGCAGAGGTAGAGGCGGAGACCGAGAGAGTGTTGCTGTGGGGTCAACTTTCTTTTTTCTTTTTTTTTTCATTGTTTTTGAAGCTGTATTTTATTACAATTTATTTTTTAAAAAATATTTTTTAAAATTATTTTAATATACTAATATCAAAAATAAATTTTAAAAAATAAAATAAATATTTTTTAATATATTTTTAAATTAAAAACAACACTATTTCACCTCATTATCATCTTCTAACACTCAAATGATACTTTCTGTTGCGATGCCAGCACATAGGATGCTATTTCATATTTGATATTTTTATTCTCCTTTTTTGTTTATTGATGATATTAACTACAGGATTGAATAATTAATTCTTTTAGTAGAGCTTTAACTGAATTACATAATGGGATTTTTAGAACGTTGACGGGTTAGAGTTTTCATAAAGTCACTTGTGATGATCCAAAGGAATATTTGGACTCTCAAGAAATGGATCTAAACTGTGTTTTACAAGTGGCTTATCTTTAAATAATGGAAAAGACCTGGGATATTGGCTGTAAGTTTAATGATTTAATTATATTTAGTTGCAGTGGAGTTAATTATGACCTTAATCAAATTCCTTAGCGTCGCGATTTATTTGGATTTTTATCTCTCTTTTCCTGCAATTGCAATTCAAGTTCGTCTTCCTTACTCTAAAAAGGAGCGAGGAAATAAAAAAACAAAAGCAGTTAATATTCTGGTGTTTGTCACGTTAATCCTCGCCAGTCACTTTCTGTTCGGTTTTTCAGTTATTATTCTCTTAAATTAAGCAGCCAATGATCTTAATTGTGGAAATTTGATCCTCGTTGGACGTGCATGCCACCAAATTAATGTCATCACCGTTGACTTGAGTTTATGATTGACTAACCTTTCGTGAATTATACCTGTACTTAGGAAAATGATAATTAGTGGTTGTTTTTTAAATTATTTTAAAAAATATTTTTTATTTTAAAAAAATTATTATTGATGTGAAGATATAAAATTAATTTTAAAATATTAAAAATAATTTTAAATAAAAAAATAATTTTGGTGAATAACAGTTTAGGGCAATGTTAAACACGCTTAAGATAATGTTTTATACTATAATAATAATTATTTTTTAAAATATTTTTAATTTATAAATACATTAAAATAATATTTAAACTTTTTAGATATATAAAATTTAATTGTAAAGAAAGATCATGGTAATATTTTTTTTTTCTCATATTGACAATGACTGGGTCATCTACGAAAATTAAATTTATGTTTTATTATTTTCAATTACTGGCCGAAGCACTTATCCAAAATTCAATAAGGTTTCAAGGTAAAAACCCTCGCTAATGGACACCGAAGTTAATAATCTTGTTTTTCGTAATTTCTTAGAACTTGCTGGTTGTTGCGTGGTGTGCTTCGTTTCCAGAAAATTCCAAGTGTTCATGACGCTTACCTACACGTACAAATTCTTCGTCTAGTAAATATCGTTCGACGGCGGGGGGGTTGAACGGCTTCAAAAGCCGACTGTTGATGACCATATTCAACCAATTTCCTGTGTAATCTACTATACTAGCTACTACAGCGATCAATTTGCTTCTTATCAACTTTGTTGACTCCTAACTTGGAACTAAGATTTCAATAAACTAATATAATCATGTATTGAAGCGATCCACATGCTTAGCTTACGGGAAAAAAAAAGAAATTATTTTGATATATTTTTTATAAAAATAAAAGAGAAGAAGAGGAAGAGGAAGAGGAAGATTACAGCTGTTTAATTAAGCTTTTCGAATTATTATTTATTTAAAAAAAAAAAAAAAGAGTTTCTAATTGTGGACTTAGAAGTGGAAATGGTTGACAGAGTTTCTATTTGTGGACTTAGAAGTGGAAATGGTTGACTTTTGATCGTAAAATTTACCTAATAAAGAAAGGGCTACGCCAATTTAAGATGGAGCATCCTTAGTAAACTTGACATTTAAGACATCAGCGAACATCAATTTAATTCACACACACGTGTGTGAGGGTTCACTTTAATGTTTCAATTTGCGCACAACCAAATGGACCCAAGAAATTAAATTTATTTCCAGGAAGAAGAGCACTGCTACTTAGGGATGTTAAAAAAAACTAACATATCTGTAATACTTGCATGGTATGATTCGACCTAGCTTTAAAATCTGATCATGGGGAAATTATAAATTATAAAAGTTTAAAAAACCTAAAAAAATACATATTATAGGTTGGGTAACTAATTAAGTTTTTTAAAATCCGGTCAATGTTACCCAACTACACATGTATTTTTTTTATCTTTATATTTCATAACTTATAAATTAGATATTATTTTTAATTTATTTAAAAATGTTTTGGCTCTAATTTTTTTGTTAGTGGGATTCTATTTAAATTTATTTAACATAATAAAAAATATTTGTCTTTATTGGACGAAAGATAGATATTACAGGTAGGGTAACTCATCAAGGTTTTTGAAACCGCTCAACGTGATCCAAACTCATATAGCATATACCTTTTTTAATCTTCATTTTTATAGCTTGTAAATTGGATATTATTTAACATAATAAAAAATATTTGTCTTTGTTAGAGGAATGTCATAACTAGAATTTAACAGTGATATAAAGTATGAAAATTAAAATTAATATTAAGTTGACAATCATATTGTAAATCCATCTCTAAATACAAACTCATGAAAATTAACAATATAATCCTAAGATGTAGATATTTATAATAATCATATAAAAATTAGTCAAACACATCTATCTAACTAATTTAAATCCAAAAATATTTAAATAGATCAAATTTAAACTTTATAAAATTATAAAAAATTAAATAGAATACAATCATATATCCAAACTCAACCCAACTGTATACAAGAAAATACTCTGACGCTTTCATTCCTTCTCTCTTTTAGTAAACAAGTTCGATACAATTCCAAGCTTGTGCTCTTTAGGTAGCTTGTAGATAACTTGCATGCTCACCGGTGATTTCATGTGTATATAAGACTAGTGATTAAAAATAAAAAAAGATGATCATGAAATTGTATCATGGTTTTCCAAGCTAATTGGATGTCAATATTGATCACATAATTAAGTGGCAAATTAAAGAGATCAGATGAACAAGTGATTATAATCATTGAATAAAATCAGTTAATATTCAACGAAACCTAGAAAAGAAAATGATCATTTGTAAAATATCCCAGAATGAAAGCTGTCTGCATCTGTTTCTGAAGAAACGACTGCAATATATATATATATATATATATATATATATATATATTGCTTCCCCTCTTGTAATACATTCTTCCTGTCTCAATATTACTGGCAGGCTCCTGTCTATAATACCAAATCAAACCGATCTGAAGATACAAAGTCAGCTTTTGTCAGCCAGGCTATCTGACTCAAACCCCCAAGAACCAAAAAGTTACATAAGTAGAAGAGTTTCGTACTCCAGCGAAGCAACAAGGAATAAGCAGCAGTCAATCTCAAGTCCTCTACTCTGTACTGGAACCCGAGTAACCACGCTGCTCAACCAACACTCAACACATCTTCCTCATCTTCACCTTCGCTACCCAATACTGCTATTTCTTCGTCAATATCCTCGTTCAACAAATCTTCCCAGAAACCCTCATCAATTTCGTTACCTTTATTTTCATGTTCTTCTCCTTCCTCAATACGTTCCTCCACCAAGTTGATCAGTTGGTTTTCACTTAGTCCTTGCATGTTCATTGCCGGATTGTGAAATTCTGGAACGTCAAACTCGGAAAGATCACCAAACTCCTGATGTTCAATCTTAACAAATGTTCCTACTCCCTCGCCATGGCCGAATTCTGCAACCTCAAAATTACTACGCCCTTGATCAATCGGTCGCCTTCTCTTTTTACTAATCGCCTCTTCAAGTTCTTTCCTCATTTCCTTCTGTTGGGCTAGTTGCTGCACAAAGTAGGGATTTTGCATTGCCCTAGCCAAGAAACTCATCATCTGTTGCTGTTTATTCTCAGTCCTTTTAAGTTTTTGTTCGATAAGTTGAAGGCAAGCTTTAGTAGTCTGTTGTTGTTGTCTAAGCTTCACCAGTTCCACCATTAGTACTTGCTTGTCTCGCCTTAATCGATTCACTTCCCCATCTGCTCCAAATGTTCCAACTTCAACACAAGCCTCTAGAGCTTGCTGAGAAGTTTGTGTCTGAGGAGCTTTTCTCCTCCTAATACTCTTGAGAAGATGTTTTTTCCCTCTGAGAAACCCTTCATTAGCAAACTCCCATCTATCTGGATCAACCTTTCTAAACCCCTACACCATCCAAATCCCATCCTCTTTGATCAATTCCAAAAAAAGGCTAAGATAACCAAAAAATGGATTGCAAGCTAGTACTATCCGAACTCTCAACAACAGTTTTCAAGAGCTACAAGGGATGCAATGAAATTTATGAGCAATAATTAGGGGTTTAGAGAGGTTGAGTTTTTAATGAACTTCCATTCCATTCATCAAACAGTCACAATTTTTTGAACAAACCAAATGTGGAAACACTACAAATGCTTAACAACCTAATAATAGCTTTGTATATTATTTTATGTATTTGATCTCAGGAGTGGCCCTTTTCAAACTATATATTAAAATTGGACAAAAAAGGGACCAATTAGAATTTTTCTGAATAGAATAATATTTTTTTTCTTTTGAAAAAAAAGAGAGAGCTATGAATTTCTAGCATGTTCTTGAACAAACCAAGGAGTCACATCTAGAAAGGGAGCCCACTTAAAATTACAGGAAGATGCTTATCCAAAAAAACCAATATCCATCACTTCCTTAATTGTTTTCCTACTTAAATTAAGCTGATAAATCTGAAGGTTATAAGGAAAAAGTACTTACATATGTGTTAAGCTGCCTAACAAAGCTAGAGAAATTGTTGTGCTTGAAGAATCTAGGGAGGAGACTCGTGGAAAAGGCTTGGGGATCCCAAATAATAAAGCTGTTGTTACCTCTACTCCAAGAAACAATATGGTTTGTGCTTGCATCTTCTACTATATCATAAGTTTTGGTGAGAAACGGTGGAGGAACCGAGTCACGGAGTCCCTCCATTGGTTGTGGAATAGCTGTAGATGCCATGCCTGATGAGTTTGTACTTGAACTAGCTCCTGTAAACTCCCCCTTGATCTCTCGGCCGCGATGATTCCTGGTTTGGAAAATGACCTCACTGAGATATAAAGACAAGATTTGAGGTGGTTTCTCTTTTTTCAGGTAGATGTGCAGACAGAGTTGGTATAAAGGCCCAGTCTTGAGAAGAATACAGTTTGGGATATTTAAACTAAATTTGAGAAAGCTATTGAAAATGGGAACTATCACTCTTGAAAGAATCAGAAAAGAGAGGAAGAGAGACTGATGACGAGTTGGTGCGAGCTTTGTGCGAGGCAGGAATGACAGTAATGAAAAAACTCGAAGGAGGTGTAAGGAGCTGGGGAATCAGAGAGGTGTGAAGGTTAGGCTTTATTGATCGGTTAGTCCTTAAATAAGCTGATGAGATTATTTTTTTGGCCTTTTCCTTCTTTTCAAAGCATGAGAGCACAGCAGTCAGCAGCCTGAGCAGGTGACGAAGACATAAAAGAAGCAAAAAATGACAGTGTGAGATACTTTGCCCCCCACATCTTCTCCTTTGAGAAAGTACTCCCGTGGCACGCTTTTGTATTGTCAATAAAGCGTCCAATATTGTTAATTCCGTTTTGTTTTGTTTGAAATAATCAAAATAATTCATACTAATTTAAAAAATAAAATAAAATAAAATAAAATAATATTTATTTTATTTTAAATCTTGATTTATTCTAAATTTTTAAATTAAATTTCAGTCAAAATATTCTAGTTTTATTTCATATATTCCATGTCGATCTTAAAAAACTATTTAATCAAATTAAATGTGGTTTAATTTAATTAATTAACCATCAAAGTATAAAAGGTTTTTTTATTGTTATTTTTAATAAAAATAATATTAAAAATTATTATTTATTATTAATATTTTTATTGATAATAATATTAATTTTTTAAAATTAAATTTTCACTAATATATATAATTTATATTTATGTTGTTTTTTTCATGTTTATACCTTATAGGAATTTGAGCAAAATAAAAAATACTTTAGATATCATTAACCTTAATAATATTGACCTAATTTTATATTGAAAATATTTATGTTATAATATTTATTTTTATAATATTTTCATATTTTTTTTAAATTTAATTACTTTAAATTAAAAATTTATTTAATCTTGACTGTGAAGAAATATTTTAAATTTTAAAATTATATTTATTTGATATTATATTTGTATTGTATAATTTATAATTAATTTATTTTAAATTTGAATTATATTTGTTAAATACACACACCACAAACACATATACATACACGAACGGTACAATCCTGAAACAGTACGTTAAAACACTTCAAAACTAAAATATATCATCATAATAAAAAATAAAATACTTACTAAAACAAAATTAATAATCTTAACTCGACATAAAAAAGTTCTATCCTAACGTATAATTTTACTTGGAATAATATTGATTCTATAGTCATTTCTGGGACACATGCCTGACCAAACAGATCATGAAACAATAATGCATGTAAAAAAATGGATGATTCAAAAAAAAATTAAAAAAAAATTATTATCAGATAACTTGATTTTATGATTTTATTAAAGAAAATACTTAATTAAAAATTAATAAATAATCAAATAATATATAATTCAATTCATATACTTTTAAGACTCTTGAACAATTTAAATTTTTTTTATATGGATTCATCTAGCATATGAGATGGTTTTCTTTATTTTTATTTTTTATGTTTTCATAAGAGATATTTGATATGCATCTTAAAGTAAATAAAGCTTATGATATAAAATTTCCATTGATTTAAGTTTAAATAATTTATAACAAACTTTGCAATTCAAAGTGTTTAATTGATTTTCAACTTGGTATCAATATTTTAATTTTGCGTTTTTTTTATTTTAATTCATAGGAGGCTAGGGAACCCGATACGTTTTTAATGGTAAAATTTTATTGTTAAGATTTGAATATATTGACAATTAAGCTATTCACGTGTAATAGTTTAAGCATTAATGTTTTGAATTGCGGTTCGGGTGTTTTTTTTAAAAGGTTTTTTCTTTGAACAAAAAAGAGAAGAAAATAGAATTGTTATTTCTTAAAATAGTTTTTAATTATTTAGACATCAAAATCATCTCAAAACATCAAAATCAATAAAATGAAATAAAATAAATAAAAACTTTGAAAAAGATATTTCAACCAATTAACAAATAGCAAACATCCACATAAGAATACAAGTATAGTAACATTATTATTACAAGTTTTTGTAACAATAGAAGATTCTGGAGCAACTCTTTTTCTTGACGCGGTTATTATGAGATAGGGACTCCATGGGAATGTTCTGGAACGGTCTGGTGTAATGGAGATGCAATGGTGCTGTCTGAGAATGGAACCCAGTCTGGATGAATAGTGAGTTCGCAACTAGCTTTGGTTTTCAGGACAGTTGCATCCGTTGATGTTTTTTTAGATCATAAAAATGGATGAATAAAATGAAAATTGCAAAAAAGAAAAGGAGTTATGAGACCCACCCTCGTGTCTTCTATACACGTGTACCAGTCTTGATAATAGTGCAGCAATGAAACTGTTCAGTGCAAAACTGACAGTGACCTTTTGACGGAAAAATAAATTAAAGAAAAAGCCCGGTCCAATTTATTTTTGTGCTGCTAAAACAATATTTTGATAAAAAAAAATTATTTAAAATTATCTTAATGCTACCATGAAACATTCGAGTTCTAGGGAATGCTTGTAAATATATAAAAATTAAATTTTTTATTATTATTTAAAATTATCTTAATGCTACCATGAAACATTCGAGTTCTAGGGAATGCTTGTAAATTTTTAAAAAATTTAAATTTTTTATTAAAATTTAATTTTTATATATTTTAAATTATTTTGATGTGTAAATTTAATTTCAGATTTGAACCTTCTATTTAAAATTTAACTGGAAAAAAATATTTAAAACATCTTTATAAGAAAAAAAAAGAACATTCAACTACGAGGCACGGTATCCCTGACTAGTAACTACTAAATTACTGAAAATCCGATTAGCGCAGGGGGGCCTGTAGCTAATTTGTATCTTTTCTCTTGAAATGGAGAGAGATATTACTATTACTAAGTTATGGAATCCTTTTATTTTACCTTAAATATCTAAATAGGTTAGGGAAAAATTAAAAAGAAAGTTTAATTATATGGTTTTATTTAGGGTTGTAGTTGTGTTGTGTTTTTAAAAAAATTAATTTTTTTAATTTTAAATTATTTTTTATATTTTTACATGGTTTTAATGTGATGATTTCAATACAAAATTTGAAAAAATAAAAATTTTAATATATTAATAAATAAAAAACAATCTAAAAAATATCCTCCAACAACTTTCAAATAATTAATATATTCCGTGGACAGGCACACCAGGCGACTTTCCGTTTACGATCCATCCTTGCAGTTTCTTATCTATCAAGGGATTATTTCAGATATTTTTGGGTTTAATTGTCATTCTACAAGCACAAGGGTAATACTCTGTTTGCCCTAAGTTGACAATGACAGGTGTAGGGTAGTGGGCTATCCACGGCATCATACCAAAAGCCAATCGTACACAAGCACAAGAAGATATTTCAAACTCGACTGTCAGCTGACAGGTGGCTCGTTTTACTAGCAAGAATGGAGTATTAAACAAATGCGAAGACTGTGGAATAAAATATTGGAGTTAAGGGGAGCAAAATAATAAAATAAAAGGGCTTCAGGATGAGTGTAGAAACGCGTGGAATGTACCCGACACCAAATCTCGAGAGAGGATGACTGGGGCCGATCAGATGTAACTTTTGAAACGAATTATTGCGCTCCGAATCAATTCCTGATTACATAATTCACTGTTGATACGCTTTAGGTTAAATTATTTTTTTAATAAAAGTAAAACAAATATTTATATATGCTAATGTTTGAATTTTGTTAGATTTTAAATTGCATGGAGATTAATTAATATGATACAGATGATTTTGTAACTTCAAAAGAAATTTTGTAAAAGTATAATTTAATTTAAAAAATTTCAAGATGATATTTTTTTACTATTAACATAACAACATATTAGATTGACTTGCGTTAACATTTGAAATTCTTATCTCAGGTTATGAGATTAGGATAATTTTATAAAAATTAATATTAACATAACAACATATCAGATTAGGATAATTTTATAAAAAATTAATTATAAAATTTAATTTTTAATTAACCAAGTGTTGACGTTGAAGAATAAAAATGAAAAAAATTAATTAAAAAAACTTTAAAAAGCGAATCGAGTTAATTTGTCATATCCACAATCCAGACCATTAGATCGAGATAACCTTATATAAAGTAAATTAAAATAAAATATAAAATTCAATTCTTAATCAATTTAATGTTGAAGGATAAAGATAAGAAAACAATTAAAAAAATATAAAAAAATAATTTGGGTCAATCTACCAAACTCATCACCAAAGTCATTAGATGAAGATGATCTAGTAGAACAAAAAAAAAAAGATTTAACCTGTCAAATATGTAATTTTCATTATGAAATTGAAATAACCCCTTAGAAAATAAATCAAAATAAATTATAAATTTCAATTCTCAATTGACCATATCTAACTTAATATTGAACGATAAAATTTGTATAAATTTTAATTAAAAAATAACATAAAAATGAGCAAAGTCAACTTAAGATAACTTGTTATGTATTATTCATGAGTTATGAAACTAAAATAATCTAATAAAAAACAAACTAAAATAAATCATGAAGCCTAATTCTCAATAAAATACAATATTAAATAATAAAACCTGTGAAAAAATCATAAAAAAAGAAAAATATTGAGTCAATCAGGTTAACTCGCTAAATTCACAATTCAAGTTATGAGATAGAAATAACCCAATAAAAAACAAATACAATATTGAAGAACATGCGACTTGAATCATAAACCTTTTAAAAATAATATTAAAAAACAAGAACAAAGTTAAAATATCAAAACTAATATCTCCAGTTATAAGACCAATATATTTTCATAGAATATAAATAATAAAAAATTATGAAACTCAATTACTAACTAATTCGATATTGAACGATAAAATTAAAAATAACTCAAATTAAAAAAATATAAAAAAATCTAAATTAACCTGTTGAGTAATAGAAATCAAACAAAATAAATTATAAAATTTAATTCTTAATTAATTTATATTTAATAACAAAAAAAAAATTAAAAAACTTAACTAACTATATTAACATGTTAATATCATTCGTGTTATAAAAATGAGATAATTAAATAAAAAAAATAATATTTGAAGATATATAAAAAAAAACACCCGAACATATAAAGCAAAAGTGAGATTTTTTGCTTGAAAACCGAAGTTTTAGTTTATCGTATAGTAAAATTTTTATGACAAGTGTGATTGAGAACAGGGTATTTTTGTTTTTAATTTTTTTTGTTTTGATATATTTATATTAAAAATTAAATAAAAAACTATAAAAAATTATTTTCATGTGTTTTTTTTTTTAAGTGCATCACACACAGCAACATCAAACTCAATCAGAGCAATAAATTAAAGTGAAATTATTTAAGGGCCTGATATTTTAATCTGTCGAAATTCATTCAACATCCTTATCGGAACAGTACACGTCAATACTCTCAAAGAAACAATCAATTTAACCGAGCAACGAGAGCCAAAACTTAAGGGATGATATATTCAATACACCCTGTAATCACCAATCACAACCACGGCCATCTTCCACGTGCAGAAAAAACCAAATGCACGGGGGAAAATCATGACGGGAAAAGACAAAGTGTGAAGTTGATAGAGTTGCATTCAAGCAAGAAGAAATTACACAGCACAAGCCCAAGCACAAGAAGCCCAAGCACAAGAAGCCATATAGATTATAGATAACCGAAGGGTAACACGCCTCGCATGGATATAATTATCACAGTTAGGAAGGTTTTAAATTCTGCTTTCCAAGACCGGGTATTTTATTAAAAAAATATGATCATGCTAATATTTAAGTTTTACTATACACCAGCGAGAGCAGATTTCACGCAGCAGCATCAACAGCACGATCACTGTGGTCCTTGTTAACAAAAGCTTGCACATACTCTTTCCTGCAATACGACCTTTTCTTAGACTCAAGGGAACGTCTGAATATCCTCTTATTGCCTAGACATGTACAACAAGAGATGTCAAAAATATAAGGAAGAAACAAACCTTGCAGGTAGATGATCATGTGGTCGATTAAAAGGAGTCCAAACTGGATCACCCACAAACAGCCTCATTGCCTGAAGAAACATGTCGTGTTAGAATATCATTTTTATGCGTTGGTTAAATATCAGGCACAGTTGCACAAATACCATATGACTCTAAAGCAGCTACGCGCTATGTAATCGTAAAACTCATTGAGCATAATAACATTCATGCCAGGAATCATGGTGGAAGCACTCAAATGAGGTCAAATACCAGAATACCACTCCAGCGTTCTCCTTGTGGGAAAATATTCAAATAACAAAATTCTAATGATGGTTCATGTACTATAGCCTCAATCATTGAAGTAGAACAGTATTGCTGATTTGATGTCTCAATGATGTTCACACCACTTCACTCTAGTTGCCTCTCAAATAAATCATTTTGCAAGCTCTTAATGCACAAAAATAGCATTGAACATAGCATAAATATCATCTTATGTGCGTAGCATAGCAAGCATCAGTGGACATGCATGCCTTAAACAACAAGTCTAAAAATGGTGCCATGGTAAAAATCTATTGGAGGTGCATCCTAACTATACAACATGTCAACTTTTTTTAGAGATGGGAATCTACCAGAATCCCATACCTAGAATTTGATCTAAAGCCTCAAGCCCCCAAATGAAAAATCATTCCTTAACACATACTTTGCAAACAGGTAGTAACTACTAAACTATAGGAGCATTGGTCATCAATATTGAGATCAGTGCCAATCATGACACTAAAAGTTATAATTTCCACCATAAATGTTCAGAGTTGATCACTGGGGAAGGTGAACAGTTTCATGACTAAATCCTAGTTCCCAGTGAAATGGGATAGGGAAACAGAAGAATTTTTTCACTTATTCCCTTCTCCATTCTTCCACAAGGAATGAGCTCTATTGCATATGTTTTCTTATATACCTTGATATAGTTATCTGTGTCCAACGTGAAACGGTGGTAAATTCCTGCAGGTAAGACGATCATTCCACCTTTCTTCACCCAAACACGAATCCAGTGGTCATTATGATCCCTGACATCAAAATAACCTTCACCGTGTAGAGAAAGTAAGAGGGCTTCCATTGGTAGCCAAAATGAATGTTGGTGTGTGAGTGTGGGGGATGTAGAGCCAAAACCAATCTTACCACTTCCACCCAAACAGTAGCGGATCTCCTCGTCAGTGTGAAGATGTTCTTCGAAAAAACTCTTGATCTTCTCCTCATAATTTGGCAGTTTCTCTGGGCAAACTTCAATCAAGTCCTGAAGAAAAGGTCTTATTTAGTTAAACTTGTTCCTTTTGTGCACATTACTAAGTGTCATGTTTACAATATCTGACTTTTGATTGTAAAGAACTGTTTCCCAGTTGTTTCTAAAGTAATTGATAAACTGCAGACTTCAAATATAAGGAATAACATGACATGGCAGTCATAATGATTGGAGCACATTTCTTCAAGTTTGCTGAGTTAAGATGACAAACCACATAGGAATATCCACGCTCTTCACGTATCTTCTTCAACTCCGCATCTGTTTCATGGTTGTCAGCATCAAGCTTCCAACTTAGTACACCAAGCTCTGCAAGGCAAGGCATAATTGCAAATGTTATGAAAGTTACAGACTTTTAACAATTTGATAAGCCCATTCAATTTTAACTTTAAACGATTCCTACCAGAAAGTTGGTCCAAAGACACAAATTCCTTGGGCTCCCTGTGATGAGGCAGCCTCTGGTCTTCATCACTATCATCCATGTACCATGCTTGAATGACTTCTTCTCTGGGATCCTGGGTGAAGAAGATGCAATATCACCACATGTTCATTTTAAGAAAACAAGGGGAAAACATGGGAACTCATAATTGCAGCTATCAACATTTCTCATATTGTAGGCAACCAGTCATCCCCCTAACCTAACCCAAGCCACATGTCCAAATAATATAAGGCCACAAAGCACAGAAACTAAAAATCAATAGAATAAATTCATGCAGACAAAACATCAAAAAATCCGTATACAACCTATCAACCATAATAGCATGAATAAACGTCATACACAAAGTGCTTTGAATTTTTTCTTGGTGACAGTTCTGACAAAAGATAATGCATTAGTCAAGAAAAGAATAATATAGCTCCATAAAAGAATATGAAAACAAGCTTTTTTTGCAGTCATTCTTGAAAGTAAAAATCCAAAAATAAATAAGAGAGAACCTATTTGTCAATGACAACAAGGTGCAGCAAGTTGACAAGATTAAAATAGACAATTTATTTTTCTCTATTTTAATGGAGTAAAAAGTACTGGAAGAGGAGGGTGGTGAGGTTGGAACTAGGGTTGTCAGTGAGGAGAGGAGCCTCATTGTGAAGACCAACCTCAATAAGACTCTTGTTTTAGACCAGGCGGTGAAAGTACAAACTCTCACTATCTATGAGCCTCCGTTCCATGCTAGATTAAAAAACAAGGAGGCACCCATATACACAGATACCAAGGTCATAAATAAGCTTAGACTTCAATAAAAATTAGTTACAAGATTGAGTCAAAGCTTGTCTTTAACAAAGAGCTAAGATTATCGATTCTAACTTATACTACCTCCCATCATCCAAAGACTTGATTTGCCAACATAATTCTATCTTACCTCATTTTTGCCACACATTGTTGATGAAAATAACTTTTGAGTTAAAATTCAAGTTCAAAAATCATCTTCCAAAAAGTCGGGAACAATTGCTGGTTTAACATTGCTGCCGTGAACAGCCAATAAGACTTAGTCAATGAAAAATTAAAATCAAACCATATAAGGTTTACTCTGCATGTGAATTTGGTCCCAGTAAATCTAAATACTGATGGCAGGATTAGAAAAGTGTGTCTCTCTCAAAATATAGCTTATGCACGGATATCCTACATCGCCATGCTCTCATATGGGAAGGGAAACAATTTCCCGTATAAATCTCTACTAACGAAAACAGGCACCACCAGCGCCGGCAGAGCATTCGGGCAACGGCTTAGGAACTCTACTTAATAAATAAATAAAAAACTTCAAGAATAAATAAAATATATTTATGAATTATTTTTTATTAAATGAAAATTCTCCTCACTTATTCAAGACGTTAAACAGACATAAAAAAATTAAAAAACATATATTTTTTAAATATTTTAAAAAGATCAATTTATAATTTTTCCCAATAACTCCCTCGATTACCCGTCTCCACTAACGCTACGTTTAATCACCCTATCTAACTTAACGTGAATACTAGTCCTTCAACCTAAATTGATCGCATCGCATCGCATCACCCATTAACAACAAAATTCGAAAAAAAAAACTCTGGATTTCCACATAGGCCAACCACAAAATCTACACAATTTCGTAAATCTTTAAAAATTATTCTTAGCTGTGTACAATCTCGAAAGAAGAAGAATAAGATGTAAGAATAAGAGGCAGCTTACCTTTTCCGGTGCAACCATGTTTCTTTTCTGTGCTCTCTTTCTCTGTTCCTCGTCTGTTTCGGCTGTTTGTTTGTTTCCCGACGCTTTGAGGCCACGCTGAAACGGAGGTATCTAAAAGAAAAAAGGGGGGGTTTGAAATTATTATATCAAACGTGGGGTTCTTATTCATGAATTGGTGAAAGACATAATTGACCTTATCTAGAAGAGGTGGGAGGAGGGTGCGGCAGCTGGAATTTACGCGAGGAAGAGAAAATATCGCTTACAGATTATGAGTTTATGATTTTGTTGGTCCAGGTTAATTGAATCTGCGAACTGGCAATGCAGGGGCATTTTAGTCATTATAAATAGTGGCGGCCTTAGAGGGTGTTTGAATGGGAGGTTGATTGTGTTTTTCTAAATAAAAAACATATTTTTTTAACTTTTAAAAATATGATTTGTGCTTAAAAAATATTATATTTTTAATAAAAATAGAAGGTTGCTTGTGTTTTTCTAAATAAAGTTTTTAAAAATTTGTGCTTAAAAGATATTATATTTTGATAAAAAACCAATTCACTTCCAAACCAAACACACCCTTACTGGGGCAGGTGAGGCGGACTGGAAAAATGGAAATTCCCATGCCCTGTGACCTGAATGTTTTGATTTGATTTATTTACGAAAGAGATCTTCAACTCAATTAATTTCAATGCCATCATGTCTTGCGTAAGCAAGCTTATGCAGAAACTGGGCTCTTGCTTCGATTGGGTATACTTTTCATTTCTTGGAATGGGTCAATCTGCCAGGTGCCCAGGCCTTTTTAACTAAACTTGTTTTTTGACTTGGATCATTGTTAGAATAGATTTCGGTTCCTGTCCGAAGGAGGCACAATGGAAGGGAAACCAGAACAGTTTAATTCCAACCCCATAACTTGAATTCAAAGTCATTGATAGTTTCCGTTAGTTTTTCTATGTTCTGCTCAGCGGATGATGAAACAGAGAAAAGTGAAGTCTTTGTGAACAGTTGTTCACTTGTTTGTGTCATTTCGTTGGCTTTGGTTTTTCTCACATGTCAATTGCTAGAGTGCCAAAAACTAGCAAGCAGCAGCAGGAATAGGGTGAGGGCATCCCCGTGCTGCCATGGCCATTTTACTTACAGCTATACTGGGGTTTTTTATGTCCTATAAAGGGATCTTCGTAGAACTTGCAGGGTGGAGGAAGTTTGGTCCTGCTCCAATTTATTCAGAAGTTGAAGACAATTTGTCCAGGAACTGAGTTCGCTACATTTCAGAACCATTTCGTTATCATTGTCTCGGGTGGTTTCTTAGAACGTACCTAGGATGTTGTAGATTGTGGAGCTAATGGAAACAAAATTCAAATTATAAGATTCTGATTGTCAAAACTGACAGCATTGGAGTCTCATCAAACCAGTAAATGTCATTTTGCAGTGAATCAATTTCCGGAGCTCAAACTCTCTCCTACAAAAAGAGCACTCTAATTAAAACTCTCCTGCCTATGACAAGGACTTCTATGGCTATAATGTTACTCTTGCTCTCCGTGTATGTTCTGATTCAAATTGGACAGGCAATTCAGAAGGAGATCTGTAAGTAGTTACTGTGTGTTTCTCGTAACCAACGTTATTCCATAGAGGTGAAAGGATGCGACTCGCAATATCCAAATCCAGCACTGAAGCACACTCTAGACTTTAAGCAGATTCAGAGTGTCCATTTTATCCAAGATTTTTAAATTCTAACAAACTCAAATCTTAAATATCTACTCTGCTCTGTTGCTCACTCCAGTCCATAGGAACACAGTAGTGAATTAAATTCATCCCGAAACTTGAAGAAAAGAACTACCAGCTCGATCCTTGACTGGTGCTCTGAAGTCACAACAGTAGTAGAATGCCAGAATTTGAAGCTGTACCTCAGATTCGGATGCCCCACATGTAACAATTAACAACCGATTTGTCCTAAAAATTTCTACATTTTAAAAATCCATACCTTACACTGAACTTTACCAGCATAAGCATCTCAAGTTTCTGATAATTTAATATCACCAGAGGGCATATGTCGCACCATGCAAAAAATTGAACATATGCAGAGACATGTAGTAGCACAACATGGAAATTAATGCAATGTGCTTCAGCATGAAAGAAATAACACTAAATACAGGATAAGTAATTACTGACATGCAATTTCTGTTAAATACACTGGACGTTTTCCATCGCGATAGCCACATGCTTACTTTCATGATATATATTTAACTTGTCTAAACCATCTCATAAATGCGAGAGATGGTATCAAACAAGAATAGGAATACTGCATCATACATGCTAAAACGATAGGTACTCAAGCACCTCAATAAGCTTCAAGTGCCACGCCACCCTTCTCGGTCACCATACTCTTAATATACTCCTTCCTTGCTGGATGATCTTCCTGTGGGCGATTATAAGCTGTCCACACTGGCTCTCCCACGAACAACCTCATCAACTATATATTATTGCCAAGAGAAGAATCTATCAGCCAATGCTCTGAAGTCACTACTTTATTATGCTATTGCCAAGTATATCTTAAGCTGCCTTACCTTAACATAGTCACCGGTGTCGAGAGTGAACCGATGGTAGATCCCTGCGGGCAGAATGATAAGATCACCCGCCTTGATCCAGATACGAATCCAACGATCATCTTTGTCACGAACATCAAAATATGCACTTCCTTCTAAGCAGTAACGTATCTCTTCATCAGCATGTATGTGCTCCGTATAGAAGTTCTTAAGCTTCTCCTTGAAGTCAGCAACTTTCTCTGGGCAAATATCAAGCAAATCCTGCAAAAACGGATCCTAGGAAGATTAATTATGGCGTAATAGCTAATCCAGAATAGAATGGAAGTCGAGTTTAGGCGGCATTGTTTGAATGTCGAATGCTGGCATAACAAAGAATGGCATAGCTTGGTAGAGAAAGGAAAACAATGAGAAGGGCAAGCAAACAATCTTCAAATAAGGTTCCATGAGATTACTGGTGCCAGAATCCGATCCATAGATAGGTGACTTTCACCTTATGAATTCAATAAAATTACCCAAAAAACGCCTCTAAAATGAACCAGAATTTTTTTTCAAAAATTAATCTAATAAAAACAAACTTTATCTTCATATCCCCGTCTGATGTATAGCAGGGGCCAAGAAAAATGAACTTGGGCTCTCATACCAAAGCCTAGCATGCTTAGACTTAGATAGCACATCTAAACCACATTTACCTCTTGTGGGTTTGGGCTCTCACACCAGAGCTTAATGTGCTTCGGTCTAAGTAGCGCACTTAAATTCACTTTCATCCATCGTGGGCATGCGCTATCACATCAAAGCCTAACATGTTTATGTCTAGATAGCATGCTCAAACCCACTTTAACCCCTTATAGGCTCGAGCTGTCACTCCAAAGCCTAGCATGTTTGGGTTCAATCATACACTCAAACCCACTTTCACCTTTTGTGAGCTTGGGCTACTTGCCCAAACCCACTACTTGATAGAGAATTTTTTTTGAGACCCCATGCAGATCCTTTAATATTTTATATTGATTTAACATGTATCATTTTGAGTATAATACAACTCAAAATATTATAGGGGTAAAATTATACTTCAGACCCTTCACTTCTTAAAATGATAAAACTCATGAGAAATAAATACATCATGAGACCTTTAGTATAAAGATTCACAATTTTTTCATTCTTTACTGTATATATATTTTCAGAATATTATTGTATTTTTTTCTATAAAATTATTAACTTTACAATTGAAAAGTCCTCGTATCCATAAAAAAAATATTTTACAGATACCAACTACTAATCACTTAGAATACTAGATATCACATGTTATTAAGTATTAATTTTTTGAGTTTTTCATATTAAATTATTAGATATCATAATTATAAATAATATATCAAATTATTTGATGTAAGATATCAACCAATTATTTAACATATTATTTTTATTTTTAAACATCTTGAATTTTGAGTCGCATCACTGCAAAGCATGGCTAATTTTCCTAGGAAAGAAACCGGTTAAACATATTGAACCTGGTATTTTTTTATTGTTTACACAACATTATCAACCATTTAACAAACGTAACCAAACGGTAAGAAATTTTTTAACTGTTTTGATTCTATTGTGCAAATGTAATAAAAGAAGACAAAAGTAAAGTAAAGAATTAAACAAATCAGACATACCATGTAATTGTATCCCCTTTCTTCCCTAATCTTCTTTAATTCTTCATCGTTCTCGTAGTTCGCTGGGTTCAAGCGCCAGTGTAACACTCCCAACTCTGTATTTAAATACAAACACAATCCTGAGTTAGTGTGAGAGAAAGACAGAAAAGAAACCAGAAGAAGGAAACGGAGATGGAGAGAGATTTGACCAGCCAAGTAGTCAAGGGAAACGAACTCTTTTGGGTTACAGTGACGAGGGAGTCTTTGGTCTTCTCCACTAGTTTCATCCATGAACCATGCCTGCATGTGCATATTTAAGTATAAAACATTGACTATTAGTATAATCTTCAAATTTGACATTAATTTTTAGAAGAACTTACCTCGATAGCCATTTGGGTAATTGTCTAGAATACTGAACTTGAACTCTCTCTCTCTCTCTCTCTGCGACCTACTTGGATTCTATGAGAAAAATCGCGTAGCTTCTTGTATGAAGCTTTATAGAAAGAGAGAGATGGCAAGGTGAGGGAGTTGTGTCGTGATTTGTTGATTGGTTCTGGTTTCTTCCATTATTTGGTGGTTGCCAATGCCTTGCGTAGAATTCCATTTCCTCTTGTTTATTTTGTGGTCGTCGTCGTCCCACAAATTGTGTACGTTGTAACCCCCCCAATAACATCTTGTTTGGCGTCTTCCATCATGATCAACCAAAGCATCCCGGCAGGCAGTTTATGTCTTTAGCGACACTACTTATATATATATATATACACCTTTCAATGTTAATTTTATTTCTCGTTTCCGGTATTTCAAACAAAAATCATATTAGAAATAGAAGAGGAAACGATTTCTCACACAATTTGTTTGCTTGTTTTGGATCCACCCACTGGCTCCCATCTAACATTGCTGCAAGTTGTCTCACCGATACGATCCTTCATAAAAACCATTTTACTCATATTATAATTGACAGGCTATAAAGAACAGGAGGACGGGAGAGGATTCGGGAGGAATTTAGGTCAAAATTTAGCCAATGTAATCGTGATATTTTACAGGTAAGATTTTAATTTAATTTTTAAAAAAGGCGTTGAAAATACGAGTGTATTTTTTAATATTATGAATATTTTTTGTTGAGAAACAAAAGGCTGATATCTACATTTAATAAAATAAATTCATAAATATATGAATTGATAAATTAAAAAAATAACTGTTAATAGATTTATATGTGAATATTTTACTTTGACTATCGTTTCTATTCTACACATCTGCTTTTATTTATTCATATGGATTATTTTTGTTCAAGTACAAATTATTTTTGTTTTTTAAAATTCAACATGCAAGTACAATTTATTTATTTAAAATATAAGGCAGAGTCATTTCAAGATAAATTACAGTATCTTATTAAGGTATTGTGAAATTATAAAAACAATAAAAAATACTATTTAAAAAATAATCTAAACAATTAAAAACAATAAGATAGGGTATTAATTAAGACTCAAATGAAAAAAAAACGTGGCGGAAGGTTCAAATTTAAACCTAACAAGATTATTCTATTAGAAAGATTAAAAATCTATACAGTCAAGTAGAAAAAAATATATACTCTCAAATAGAAATAATAAAAAATCAAACATGTATAATAATACCAAAAGGAAATGCGTATACGTATTTTAACATTAACATGAAGCTGGCTTGATGTTTGATTGTTCATGACAGGGGGCGTATGCGATTCAAATGACCGCTCCGAGCTTGGGAGGATTCTGCGCTCAGCCCAAAGTTTTTATATGTTCTTCGTCTACAAGCGAAGCGAGTCCGGGTAGCTGACGGAGAAATTAGCTATGTATAATAATACCAAAAGGAAATGCGTATACGTATTTTAACATTAACATGAAGCTGGCTTGATGTTTGATTGTTCATGACAGGGGGCGTATGCGATTCAAATGACCGCTCCGAGCTTGGGAGGATTCTGCGCTCAGCCCCAAAGTTTTTATATGTTCTTCGTAGCTTGGGAAAATTCTGCGCTCAGTCCGGGTAGCTGACGGAGAAATTAGCTGTTTCAAAATTACCTTTATAGATGCCATGCTCGTGTCATTGTCTTACGATAGTGTTTGTAACTGACATAAGAGGCTGTTCTTAAAGTACTATTTTTAATGAATTGATATGATATTTTTTAAAAATAAATTATTTTTATATTAATATATTAAAATAATCTAAAAATAAAAAAAATATAGTAAAAAAACATAATTTCAAATGGTTTCTCAATCAGCTAGCTATTTGATCCACTATTGTTTAATTTTTTTTAAAAACAAAGTGAGTAATATGCTATTTTAATATGTTTTTTTACATTAAAAGATTTAAAATGTATATTAAATGTTTATCCAAGTATCTAAACAAATAGATTCATAATTATTAATAAATAAATAATCGTCACTAGTAACTAAAATAGAAACTCAAAAAATTAAAAGTTTCATGTGTATCAGGATATTTAATTTCATAAAATAAAACATTTATATGTTTGTGCCAACTGAATTTTTTATTAATAACAATAAAAATAAAATTTTTATGTAAGACTAGACATATTATAAATATTATTTTAAAATAACTATTGTTTTATAAAATAAAAATTCTTCAAAAAATTAAATACAAAACAAAATGATTGTTTAAAAAAATACTCTATAAAAAAAACTTATAAAACTCGCGGCTTAAATCATGAGATCTCAATAAACCGGTAAAAAATACACTAAACATGGCTAACAAATCAAAATTTTTTTTTATTAAAAACTAGTGTAAAATTATAAAAAAAAAACGAGATAAAAAAGATTCATAAGCGTTTTAACTCTTAAAACTCGTGACTTATAAGCCTAATTTTAAATAAATTAAATATTAAATAATGAAACTTACAAAAAAAAATCAATCAAATAAAAAATATATAATTAAAAGATGAGGGATAAAATCAAAATAAAATAATGACTTAAGATGCATCGAAAAAATTTAAAGTGGAGGGTTAAATTAAAAAGAACAAACTCTAACAAAAAATATAAAAAATAAAAACTAAATTAAAAAATATAAATATTAAAAAATATAAATCTTGATTAAATCATCTAAATAATAGATGAGTCACCTAAAAATATCAAATTACCCTCGTAACCAAAACTCTCTCTTTTTTTTTGGAACAAAATAATCAATTCACTGTAGATCCACAGCTTGTGTCCATTGATAAAGTGAAATGTGAAATGGACACACTCTATGAAGTTTATGTTAACTAGTAACGAGTTTAGCGGTGCTCTAAAATTATATACATACAAGTAAATCTGGAGTTTAAATATCATTTTTTTCGATGCACGGCTAATATCAAAGAAAAAAAATACCCTTAATTCAAGCACACTGTATTCATAGAATATGTGGATGTGCATGTTGCAATTTACTGGGCTCTGCCACTCTAGAACATGGGAAAGCAGTGGTAGCTGGTGAATTGATCTCGAATAAATTCTGGCCTTCATACGAGGCCCGCAATTCAAAAGGTTGTATGGTGGGTTCTCTAGCATCCAGAAGCCCACACCGAAAAGGAAAGCACATGCTACAAAATTCCTTCAAATTCTTGCCCAAAATTGTACCAAGACACAGATAAACAGGCTAAAAGGATTTGCAGAATCCCTTTGCTTCTATAGTAGCATGGATACTATATAGTACCCAAGCATGAAGTGTCCCTTTCCATTTTCTAAACCCGATGTATCAAATCTAATGTCTAAAAAGCTAATGGTTGCTTGCTGCCATACTTGTACAGGTGGTAGGTCCACCGTTCATCACTAAGCTATGATCCGCGAGAGCGTTCACAGGATCATTGAGGAGCGCCCACTTCCAGTTGCCTTCAGGCCTATGATTTACCCTATAGATTCTATATATTAAAGTGTCTTATTTTTAGTTCACAACTAGAACAAGTAGATTTAAAATAAAATTAAAAAACGGAGCCCACATGTTTTGCAACAGTTCCCTGGTTTTACTATTTTCTTCCATGCTTTTCCAAGTTACTATTTGGTATGTTGACCTTGTAAGCTTCCTTGATGAGACCCTAACCATAAACCTGACTTCTAGCCAGTCATTTGTAAGTCCTGAACCTGCCTTGACCTTGAGCGTTAAATGCTACCGAACCTGAAGCCCCCCTCACCATTGATGACTGATCAGTGAGCTGAGAGTGACACTGAAAATACCAAAACTCCACTGCAAGGTTTAGGCCCGCCCTTACAGAAAGTTCATGGGGGTGGGTTCATTTAATCGAAACTGGCCTCGCCTTACCTTCTCAATAATTTTACCCCGACAATAATGTCATCAAAGAACAGAACACCGTTGTTGGATGTTGTTGGGTATTGTGGGGATCCCACACCCTGCTTTCTGGGCCCCATCACATATTTATTAGCCATCTGTACTGTAACATACTCTCCCTAGTCTCTTCTCGAGAGAGATAAAACAAAGGGTTTCTGAGGCGGGGAGGGGAGAGCGAGAGAGATGGTTTAATAATGAGTCGGGAGAGGCTTGAGGGCTTGAGGCTTGACTGAGATGTTTGTCCCGTACGGGACACCACTCCCTCTACTCACACACGTACGCAACCTCGCGGGTGCTGTTGCCATCAACCTGAACATCCCCTTCTTATGGAAATATTAATATTACCTTTTATACTTGTTTTCCGGATTAAATTTAGTTCTCGCACTCCACTTTTAGGAATAGAGTAATTTAATTTAATTTAGTTCGTAGCTGAAATAAACAAGCCAAGCTTAGTCCCCGTATGAACAGACTGTCTTAGCCCAAACAGTGTGATATACGCTACGTACCTAGTGATCTTATTAGTAAATTTTTTATATTAAGTTTCTATGGTTAACTATCTCAAGAAAGAAGATGTGTGATTAATAAATTTAGAAGAATGGAAATTGAAAAGATATCAAAGAGAACTGTCGAAGAAAAAGAAAAACAAATTTGGAAAATAAGGAATTTGATTTTACTTGTTTTCCAATCACAGTTATAACTAGTGATTCCCCCCCTTTTCAATTTAGAAAAACTTGTATTTAATTTTGAACCCATGACCTTCTATCTTTTTCTCTCAATTTTCCATAAAAATATCGAAATACATTTACACTGAATAAATTTTAATCCTTCCATTTTCTAAAATCCTTCAACTTCTCTGCACAAGTGTGATTTGAAATCTTAAAAACACCTAAATTCGATCCGAATTAATTCTCAAATCTATCATTAATTAACATGGGTTGGTGCATTAAAACAGTTCTTCCATCCAGCCTTTCCCTAATAATTTATCATGGACACCGTCCTCATTTAGGTCATCCGAGGATAGAGAAGTTGGTATCAACTAAAGGAGCTCACTCCAGCTGTATCCCTTGAGTTGAGAAGTGATTTTTCGGCTAAACTCGGCACCGGGCAGTTAAAAATAATACAGAGTGTCGCCATACATTTTGAATTTACCCTATGCCAAATAAGTGGCATTTTATGTAAATAAAACAGCGTAACATGGATTCTAATACTATGTCACGACTATTCAGAGACTAACAGATCACACCCACTCCCACCCCTTGGCCAAGCAATGAAACAAAACTCTCTCATGTTTCTCACCTTCTCTAATCTTTCCGGTGTGTGTCCTTGACTTGGACTAATCGTTCCCACACGCAAAATTTCTGCAATAATAGCAGGAGCCCTTTCTTAGCATTAAGACTCCACACCTACAACATCCGAACCGACACACACACTTGGTTTCTAAGTTGCAGCACCTCCACCTCGGCGATGACCCTACTACGCCACCGTCACCACTTCTTATCAACACTCACATTCCTCACTTTTCTTTTATTTTTTTCTGCCCCAGCTACCACACTCTCCCAACTAGGTAAGTATCACTCCCTAAAATCAAGTTCTAGACTTTGAAAACTTAATGATAACTTGGTAGAATTGGGTACCCTTTTTCTTTGATATACAGGTAGTGGAGTACTTCAGCAGGGAGGGGAGGGGAGGGGAAAGGGGGGTGGGCTAAGGGCTTTTCAGCGAGTTCTGACTCAGAAGCGACTCGGTGGACCAGGTTCTTCACCACCTTCATGTAGATCCAAGTGTGGAAAGTGCTCGCCATGTAAGGCAGTTCACGTGGCAATTCAACCTGGTTTGAGTATGCCATTAGAGTATTATCCAGAGGCTTGGAGATGTAAGTGTGGCAACGAGCTTTTTATGCCTTAAAGATAAAAGCAAGAAAGTACAAATTAAGCAAATACAACGAAAGAAATGACTCTTTTTTGTCATGTTACTATCTTAGTAACGTAGCTCCCATTGGCTGGCTATGGAGGTGGGTGCTTTTATGTGTTTATATTATGATTTTGCCTATTGGACAGGGAGCTTTGGGAATGAAAGTTGTTGTGGAGTTGAGATTGCCAAGAGGGATCCTTCACTCTTGCTCTCTCTCTCTCTCTCGTTAATTAATGATGTTTTCTTTGTTTTTATCTTCTTTTAACTTGCATTGATGCAAGCTTATTAATTACCAGACATACTGGAATTAAGTACAAGAGCTGTAATTAAGATGCTTGTTAATTATTAGACATTTTGGAATATTTATGTAGAAAAGCTGTAAGATGAGCTTCTTTATAGGAAGAGTAGTTGCAACGCCTCATTTATTCACCCCCCCCCTATTTGTACGGATACATCTTGATATTTTACCACCATGTCTGAGTAGACCATCCTTAAGCACACTATGAAGGATTTGCGTTTAATATTTCTTAGCTAGCTAGCCAAGCTTCTGTGTACTTACCGTATATATTTGCATTTCATTGTAGTGTTTCTTCTAGCTAGGAAGCAGACAACAAATATATGATCGCAGTGCCATGTGGAGATTGGAGGAAGGGACATGTGTGTGGAAATGAAAACAACAAGGTTATAGGATGTAGATAATTACTAGGCTAGAAGAATTGGAAGCAAGGTCGGCACAAGAAAGAGAAAATATAGGGCACCCGCTTGTTTATTTATTCTCATTAATTTCTCTGCAATGGGACGACCCCTCTTGAAGAGACTTCTCTTCTGTGATCTCCTGAGTTTTTCTGTGCAAGGTAGCACCGTGAAACAACACGGTTCAAAACTTAATGATTGCGAATACTATGTGGGACTCTCTTTAAAAAATTAAAATTTACATTTAAAAAAATTCATAACTTTTCATCTCACCTTCTAATCGCACTTAAATATTAAATATTTATAGGAGTTTTTGAATGTTATTTTTTTTGTATTAGCAGCTGTATTATAATGCAAATCATCGGATCTTTCAATAATAAAAATCTTGTTGAGGTCTTTTAATTTCAGTAATTTAAAGATTTTTATTTATATTTTTAAAAATTATTTAATTAGTTTCACTAATAGTTATGAATTGATCAACGGTTAAGCTAAATAATTAAAATTTCACCTTGTCTCATTTTAGAATAATATTTATTAAATCTCAATATTCTAAATCACGACAATATAAATTATCAAACTCGGAAATAAAAGTTTATAGTAACTAACGCCAATCTAAAACGAGACAAGTAAAAATATTTTAACGAAACGTTTTTTGCTGCAATGGTAATTGTGCAATTGTTTTTTATTTTGTCGGATAATTTCCCGATGTGTCCGTGTAAACAACCCTTTCTGAATCTCCAAATTCTCTCACCTGGAGACGAGGACGGTGACAGAGATCTTTCATTCATTTTTCACCGAGGAATCAAGCTAATCAATTACCTACACTAACTGATGTCAGATGTAGTTCTTTGTGTTCGATAGATGTTGGTATCCACTAAGGAATTAATTGAAGTATATATTATTCCTCCGGCGTGGATGTTCAGTGAAATGGAAGGAATGACGTACTGGGATTTGCTTAAAATGGTGCGAATGGAAGTGACTCGTGAATGATGATTTCTAGGAAATCAATCAGATTTCATCTGTTTTACTTGACAACTGATGCAGCTTCTAAATTAATAATTAATTTGTTGATATCATCATGTGAGTTAAAGGATTGAATTATGGTTAACAGGAGTTTAAGGATTGAATTATAAGTTTTAAAAAATGAAGTAGCTTATTACAATTCAATTCAAACACCAGGGACTAGAAAAGAATTCACTCATTTCTGTTTTGTTCATTTATGAAAGGCTCCTGCTTTATACATTGGATTACAAAACAGTGCCCTGGAATATTTTTTTTATTAATAGATATATTTACTTTAGTTTATGTGTATTGTAATCAGGCCTTAAAATTAAACAAGATGGCTCCAATTAATCATTTAAAATATAAATTTTACTATTCTCTAACATTATTTTTATCAAATAAAAAATTAACATATTTTTTATAAAATAAAATAAAATGATAAAATTTGAATTAATAACTTTCTAGTTAATAAGACTTTCATACTATATTAAAAAATTATCTTAACCTAATAATTTAATTTATTAAATAAAATTTTAAAATATAATTTATATTATTATATAAAGCTATTGACTGACCCTTGCGTTTATTTTACTACACAAATACCAGTTAATAATCACAACTAGGCTTTCAAAAACTCAGTTTATTCTTTTTAAATGCTTAGATGCAATATAAATGCTAAGGGAATAGTATTAGTAATGTTTATCATGTACCCTCAATATTACGAAATTGTATGCAACGAGAAAACAGAAGCACTTGTCATGATGACAATGATGAAGACGATTGCGTTCTCAATTGACGTGATGTTAAAAATAAAAAATAAAATATCATTTTAATAAAAAATATTTTAAGAAATTATTATTATTATATTCTCAAAAATCATCAGGGAAAAAATAAGAGGAAGAGGCTGGGTAATGAACTTCTCAAGCGAAGTTGCCCATCCAAAAATAGAAAGAGAAAAAAAAACCGCTAAACGATTGTCACTATTTCAATTTCTCAACAATATAATCTCAAAGCTCCTCGTTTCATGCCTTTTATTTACTCTTTTGCAGACTTACCTGGAGTGAAGATTCTGCACTAGAAGTGAATTTGTTTTGCCACTCAACCTGTATTTACCATGATCCTGCAATGAAGAGCCCTGAGAATTACCCTGCGCGTGGAATGTTCATTAACCAGAGGACAGTTTGATTCCCAAGTTCACCTTCTGTGTGTCTTCGGAAATATTTCCTGTTTCAAAATATCAACCCATCCAAGCTTCGTTTTCACGTTTGGCTATGGTGTAGATAGTAGATGGAAGCCCCCACCACACACCATCTGCTGTTGCTTCTTTGCAGCAAAAGAATATCGGCATAGCTTCTTCCCAGATTGTAGATGACATGTGCATAAAAATTGTTTCCTTCTGATTCTTAAAGTTTTTCACTCCCTGTGTGGAGGAATCAAAACCTAAAATTCACGAGGACTGCCAACGTCTCCGCCCGTAATTTTCTTCTGTTCTAGCATTACTGTTTATATTACTTCCGGTGATAATTCTGGGCACATTCATGTAAGCGGCCAAACAAGTCGACTTCAGGTGTTACAATATTTAACTTGACATAACTACCAGTGTCAATGCCACGTATATTTGTTAAGAAGAATGTATAAATTCTTGAGATTATACTGAAATTTTAAATTTTAAATTTCTGCATTAAATCTACCTTTGGAGAGGTGGAGTGTGGTTGGAATTTAAAACTGAGGAGAAGGATCGCTAATTTGAAACCAAGAGAGAGGAACGGGAGCCCTCTTGCGTTTCGTTGCACGTAGCAATCTCATCTGTTCCATTAAAGAAGGTTAGAAACGAGGAAAAAGAGGGAAGGTGAAAGGAAAAGCCTCTCAAGCTCTGGCTTTAATAGGCCCCCGCTGCTACCCTTTAAATCAATCAATCTGATGGACGATATTGTTTTTTAGGAGTTATCACGGAATTCCACTAAAGTTTCTGCATGATGTCTTGTTCCTCTGTCTGATGACTCTGATCACGACACCTGACATTATATAATTAAAAGAAACCACTAGGGCACTGTAGAGTTTTTTACTATGCCTATAAACTCATTCAAATGATTGATTCGAATAGTAAAATGAGAATTTTACCTTTGTAAATATAGCATGATTGTAATTTAATGGTTTTTTTTTTTTTATCTTCTCTCCTTCTTAGTTCAAGGCTTTCCCTCCATATTTATTTTGATTTTTTTTAATTATTATTTTTTTATTTTAAATAATAAATATAATTAATTTTTTTAATTTGATCCTCCTTTTATATTTTTACCTTTCAGATTTTATCCTAATTTTTTATTATTATTATTTTATTTTTAATCATTTTCTTAATTAAATTGTCTTTTCAATCACATTTCTTGATATTTTATATTATTTTTTTAACTGAATTATTTTTTCAATTACACCCCTAATATTTTTTTCATTTTATTTTATATCATATTTGATTTTTATTTTTTTAATTGCTAAATATTTTGTTTTTTATTTAAATTTTATTTTCTATTTCATCCATCATAATTTTATTAATTGAGATTTTGTTAATCTAAATTTTACTAAATAATTTTTTTTGAGTTTACTTTTTATAGGATAATTCCAATCCCAAGACTCAGGTTATGGTTTGAAATATCAGTTTAGATTGGCTTAAGTCTTTTTCAGGTGTTTTTTACAATTGATATTTCTTATTATATCCTTCTATGTAGTTATCTTGATGTTATTTGCTAAATCACGTGTTTTGTGAGGGAACCAAGTTTGATTAGGGTTTTTTTTTTTTGTTTATTTATTGTTATCTATTTTTTAAATTATTTCTTTTACTCACCAGCTGTTAAAAATTAGTATGTGTTTTTTTTTTAGGATTTGTGCTTATCTGATCTGATCTGATCTGTTTCCATACCTTACCTTTCTCCGTCAACAAGAATGGCGTTGAAAAGCAGTTCAGCTGATGGCAGAACCAGGAGTTCTATACAGATATTTATCGTTGTTGGGTTATGCTGTTTTTTTTACATCTTGGGTGCTTGGCAAAGAAGTGGCTTTGGCAAGGCTGACAATCTTGCCATGGAGATTACTAAGAGTACAGGAGATTGTAATGTAATCCCGAATCTTAATTTTGAGACCCATCACGGTGGTGATGCTGGGTCCAGTGACGATTCCGATTCAAAACCCAAAACTTTTCAGCCTTGCCATTCTCGTTTTACTGATTACACTCCTTGTCAAGATCAGAAGCGTGCTATGACTTTTCCTAGGGAAAACATGATTTATCGAGAGAGACACTGCCCTCCTCAGGAGGAGAAGCTTCACTGCTTGATACCAGCACCTCAAGGTTACGTCACCCCATTTCCTTGGCCTAAGAGTCGTGACTATGTGCCCTTTGCTAATGCACCCTATAAGAGTTTGACTGTCGAGAAGGCTATTCAGAATTGGGTCCAATACGAGGGCAATGTATTTAGGTTTCCTGGTGGAGGCACACAGTTTCCACAAGGAGCAGATAAGTATATCGATCAGCTAGCTTCGGTTTTACCATTTACCAATGGGACAGTCAGAACTGCATTGGACACTGGTTGTGGGGTATGTTAAGTTCTCCATGCTTCTGTAGGAAATTGTAAATCTGCTTGCAATACTTTCGCATCTGTTTCTTATTTTTCATTTTTTTTGTGTCAAGGTTGCCAGTTTGGGTGCGTACCTCTGGAGCAGGAATGTCATTACCATGTCATTTGCTCCAAGAGATTCACATGAAGCGCAGGTTCAATTTGCCCTTGAAAGAGGTGTGCCTGCTGTTATTGGTGTTTTTGGTTCTGTAAAGCTTCCATATCCATCCAGAGCCTTTGACATGGCTCACTGCTCTCGTTGCTTGATTCCATGGGGAGCTAATGGTAAGAGCCACTTCATATCAACGCATTGGCTTTCTTTTCTTTTGCCCCTTTATCCTATCAGGTGTTTGTTTATTGCCTTTACTTACGACAGGAGTATTTAAGGTGATGAGTTTTTCTTCTTGCAGATGGGATGTACTTGATGGAAGTCGACCGAGTTCTCAGACCTGGTGGTTACTGGGTGCTTTCTGGACCTCCCATCAATTGGAAGAATAATTACATATCATGGCAGCGTCCCAAGGAGGAACTTCAGGAGGAACAGAGAAAGATCGAAGAGACTGCCAAACTTCTTTGCTGGGATAAGAAGTATGAAAAGGGTGAAATGGCCATTTGGCAAAAGAGAGTAAATGCTGATTCCTGTCGTGCTAGACAAGATGATTCCAGAGCTACCTTTTGCAAATCTGCAGACGTAGATGATGTGTGGTATGGCTCTGTAACTGAAATTTCTCTTCAAATTATTGGCTGAACAGTGCACCATACTCCCCCTTTATGTGATGATTTTTCCTTGTGCTCCATATCGTTGAACCTGACGTATCAGCATTTTTCTCTTTTGTGCTTTAGATTTATTCCCAATTTTTGTGATTGTTAGGTACAAGAAAATGGAGGCATGCATCACTCCATATTCTGATAGTGGTAGCTCAGATGAAGTAGCTGGTGGGGCATTGAAGGTGTTTCCAGAGAGGCTCTATGCTATCCCTCCTAGAGTTGCTAGTGGTTCCATTCCTGGAGTTTCTGTTGAAACATACCAGGATTACAATAATGAATGGAAAAAGCATGTAAATGCTTACAAGAAAATCAATAAGCTTATTGACTCTGGACGATATCGCAACATTATGGATATGAATGCAGGGTTGGGAGGATTTGCTGCTGCTCTTGAGTCTCCGAAATTGTGGGTTATGAATGTGGTGCCAACCATAGCTGAGAGAAGTACTCTGGGTGTGATATATGAGAGAGGATTGATTGGAATCTATCATGACTGGTAAACCTTTGATTTCTGAATCCCTCTTCTGGACTTCAGCTTTTAAATGTTTTTCATAGTATATTTTCTTCTTTTTCAAGCAATACATCTAATGTTTACTATTTTTATGTTGCAATGTGGGAGAAATTTAATTCAGTATTCTGAATCTTTAGATGGTGCCGAATATGTGTCCTGTGAAGTACCCTCTAACATTTGGTTCCAAGAAAATCTACTTTCCAATAACAAAATTTGGGTCTTCTTCCAGTTCTGAGTTATGAATCACTAAGATGTGTTCATATGCTGACCAGATTCATTTTCTGTTAATTTTCATTTCAGGTTTAATAATTTATGACGATGAAGTGCTTATTTATTTACAATGTCCATCTGTCTTATTTATTTACAATGTCCATCTGTTACAGGTGTGAAGCTTTTTCTACATACCCAAGGACTTATGACCTTATCCATGCCAGTGGAGTTTTCAGTTTGTACAGGGACAAGTAAGTAATGCTTTAATTCGTTATGTTTGCTTAAATTTACATCAATTCTTTATTCATCATTTATGCTTTGCCATTGGTGTTTCCCTGCTCCTCACCATGCCAATGCATGATGCCATTTTGTTTGTAGTTGGTGCTCAAGTACAATTAGCTTCTTTCTGTTTGTGTAGTAGGGTATATGTGCAGATGAGATGTTCAGGAGTATCCAGTTTTAAGTTTCTTTAAGCCATTTCATCATGTATTTGTCATCATCATGTATAAGTAGAAAATATAAATGACATTGCATTGAGCTTATTTTTTTTTCTTTATAAGAATTATGCCTCGCCTTATTTCTGACTGTTAGTGAAATGTATAAAAGCAACTCAATTAACAAGGAAATGCGAGGTGGCCTAGTGGTTGATAGCATTGTTTACATGTTTGAAATCCACGTCCAAGTCCTCAACACCTTTTCCATATATTCTTTCAAATACAAGAGACAACTGTGTTTTTCCTTTCCTTTTTTTTTGAACTTTATAAACAAATGCTCAACCAAAACAATCTGCAGATATCAAGTAGTCCATGAACTACTTAAATGATAATTTTAGTTTGAGAGCGAAACTGTCTCCTGTAAGGGGTGGATCAGGTCTCTTATAACATGTGATCAACAATGAGGCAATTTTGGCGTGAGATTATACATTGCAACAAGACTTGCTGGTGTGCTATAGTGGACTAGATCAATTTGTCCTTAGTTATTGTGTAGCTAATTCTGTTTTCCTAACATATAAAGTCAGATGTGATCAGCCACTGGATGAATTTCCTTGATAACCTTGTGATGTATTGGCATTATTATTTTTTCTACCATTGCACAACCCCTATCTAACATTGCTTCACCATTTGTCCAATTGTTAATTGATATCGAATAATAAGCTATAAAGCTTTGAAATGTATCCTTGATTTGACATTTTTAATTGAACTCGATAACATCTTCTTATGAGCTGAACCTTGGTTGCTAAAGTGTGTTCTAGGGTGCCTCTGGATGAATTGAAAGGTGATTTAATTTTTTTTCCCCATGTGTTGGTATGACTTTCATAACATTTTTGAAATTTTCACACAATTCAGCAAAGTTTTTTAGACTGCATGGTACATTCTTAATATTCAGCACCTAATTTACTAAAGAATGCAGAGTGAAAACTTGGGGAGTAGTTTATAGGTCGGGATTGGATTTCAAGAGTAATGTTGGTGATGCAGGAAAGCAAAGTTACAAAATGGAAAAAGTAAATAAACCCTGGATTCCTTGAATCCATAAGGAAGATAGGAGACCTGGAGAAACACTAGGTAGAACAATGCTTTGCAAAGTTTTCAATAATATGTTTTATTCATCAATGGCAATGCTCCCCAAATTAATGTCTGTGCACTTAAATAGGCACGAAACCTAGTAGAATTTAATACAAAATAGGTAACCAGGAATTTCCTAAACAACAATAAAACAAGGATAAATTATTAGATCTTCCTAGTGTATTGTTCCCTTAGATAATCCTAGTGTATTGCTCACTCGCATGAAAATAGGACTCAACGGATAAAAGTTACTTTAGGGATAACAAGCTAATCTTCCTCAAGAGCTCACATCGACATGAAGATTTGGTTCACTATGGTAACTATAATGGTTCCTACTTTTATGGAGCTGTCTAATGAATTTTCTTAAATAAAAATAACTAAAGAGAAATACTAGCCAACTAAACTCGATAACAGTTCTTTATCAGTTAAGCTTTTAGGAGATAAACAAATTAGCTAGGATGGAATTAGGAAAAAACAAAACAAACATTGCATCACACCAGGGCTCCTACTCTTGGGAACATCACACCTAAGGGAAGATGCATCACAGATGTAACCAAGTCTAGCCAAATTGTCATTTCACACCATTCTGAACATCTACCAGATGTCAGAAAGTTCAACTGACATCCAGTTCAAAAGCAGGTTGGACCAAAGCTTGGTTCCCCAACTGAATGTCATGATAGGCAGTGAAGAAAATTCTAGAATTAATGCAAATACAAGTAAGGGCATGCTAGAATCTCCCTCATTATTAAAAACTGGTTTCTTGCATTGCCAGAACCCCCAGTCGGCATTCTACATGAACCCTCACTTGGCATTTTGGCCCATATTTGTCTGGGTGAATGCTGACATCGTGTGTCCAGCATTTGAAATAAGCTGCATAGAGAACTCAATCATGGTGACTTAGAATCAGCATACTAAATTTTAAGGACTTCGCAGCACTCTTAGATTGAGTTTCTGTTTGTGTCTGTCGCACATGTATTTTGTTGGCAAGTGTCTGTGTTAAGACCAACAACTCAACTCAAAGTTTTAGTCTCAAGCAAGTAGATGCTGGTTTCCTTTCTCTTTTTGTGTCACTCTATTTTGTCACCCATGCCGGCTTTTTTCTTCCTTGCTTCTTTTCAATTCTTACTAGATAAAATGTAATTTCCATTTTCATCTCTTTCACACCAGTGCAACCATATTTCTATATCGTACATGGCTGAATTATCTGTGACAATCTTTCTGTATTTTGAAATTGAAACATTTCCACTGCCTGTGGCAGAATCAATTGCAGTTCACTTTTCTGTCCGATTCTGTACAACTATACCGTATTATGTTTCTCATGCCATTGTTACATGTGTAAGCTGTAATTAAATGATTGCAGGTGTGACATGGAGGACATTCTTCTGGAGATGGATCGTCTTTTGCGACCAGAAGGTGCAGTTATATTCCGTGATGAAGTTGATGTTCTTGTTAAGGTGAGGAAGATGGTAGGAGGAATGAAATGGGATACTAAAATGGTGGACCATGAAGATGGTCCCCTAGTTCCTGAGAAGATATTGGTTGCTGTCAAGCAGTATTGGGTTGGAAACTCAACGTCCGCTCAGTGAATGATGAATGGCAATTGGTGAAACCTTCTCTCGTCTTTAGCTGGCAATGCTTCGATGTACAAGACATGACATGTATGGATATGTTTAAGCATGGGTTTTTGATTCCTTGGCGAGTGCTGCGGAGCATAGGGAGGGGGGTTCTACACGATTTAACCGTATAATGTTTTACTAGCTATTAATAGCCCATGCTGTATTCTAGTGGTAATTTATAGATGCCTACGAACCTGTAAGGTTTTTGACATCAATATTTTTGTTCCCTTTTCAGTCTGGTATTACGGCCAAATGGTTATGAACACTGGCTCTCCCGAATTCCTAATTATGACTGCAGAAATTCTAGAAAATGTTATTGTCTTCTTAGCATTTTTTTTTGTGTTAAAAAATAATTTAGTTTAACCTGTGGCATGTCATAGGTCACCAATTTAGTTACTATTCTAAAATGTATAGCATTGATTTGGTATTGTGATGGTTTTTATAATTATTATTAAAAAATAAAAATATTTTTAGTTATGGTTTTAAAAAGGTACGTATAAAATCTATTTTTACTTATAAAATAAATGAAATTAAAGTTGATCTATGTAAAAAAAAACATGAAATTTTAATTTTTACAAAATAAATATTTAAAATACAATTACATATGAGTTCCAGTGCGGAAAAAAAGTTATTTAATTAAGTAAACAATTTTTCATCAAATGGTATAATCAGTGTACAGCCGATATTTTAATGCATAAAATATTTACATTAAAATATTAAACATGCTTCCGTTCCAGATTTTGTAACTTCCACGCTTAAATATTCACTATAGTTCGAGAATTATATATGTTGAGATAAAACGTAAGAATATTTTCACGGATAAAATTACATCCCATAGATATCGTGCCTCCCATGAAGACAAACAGGGGGGCTTAAACATATCCCTGAGTCCAAACCTCTTTTTTTTTTTTTTTTACATATAACGGGGAAGATTTTGCTATGCAATCTCAATATTGTTCAAAAAATCTTTTTTTTTTTTTTTACATACAACGGGGAAGATTTTGCTATGCAATCTCAATATTGTTCAGTACCTGAAAATGTTAAAAAAAAATTTCGACTCTAGACAAAATAATTAATAAAATAATGCCACGCTAGAGGTTGATACAACTTTAAATTAATTGATATTTTCAAAACTAATTGAGAGGGGAAATCATTATCCTCTCGTGCTAAAGTATTGTTCATTGCAACAATATTTTTTTCTTTTCTTTAAAAGTCCCATCTGCTAGTATTATATTTGTAATGGACCGTGATTTTCTTGACTTGTCATGGAGTTTTTCTTGAAGAAAAGGAAAAACCCTTGCATGTTGTCCCTATTAATGGAGTGACTGGTTAAAATAGCACAAACACGTAGGGGCTGAATTGCAAGCATTTTTATTGATTGCGATACAACTAAAAATGCAACCAATTTTAAAAACATGCTGCTTCTCAAAATGTTTCTTTAACTATAGTATTTTGTGATTTTTTCTAACTATGATATTAAAAAAAAAAAGGAATAAAACTCTTGTTTCCATATAAAAAGCAAGTTTACTTGGCGCATTGGGTGAGGTAGCTAGAGAATAGGACGAGATAGGGTTGGCCTTGTGGCTCCAGATCGTGTTCAAATCCCCAAGGATGTCTGGTCAGTACAGCATGTCCATTTCCTTCAGCACGTTCTCTTAGCTTCGGGTTCTCTGCGAGAGATCAAAGCAAGATAAAGAGAGATGATTTTGAAGTGATATTTGATTTGACATAGTTGCTAGGGTTGCCGGTGGATTAGGTGGTGGTGTAGCAGCAAGACTAGACTCCATAGTTGTTTGATATTAAAAAAAAAAAAAACTTAATTGATGATTTTTGTATTTTAGTTGTAAGGACACCTGTACATGTAGAATACAAGATTCTTCGCTATCTAGTTTTCTTGATTAAACGCTGCGGACATGTTGAGAATATATTTAGCATGGAGTGTTATATCTTTTATGTGATATATATATCATGAGAAACCTAATAATATGAATATATCTCGTACTAAAAAAAAATAATATGATAACTGTGTAATATATTGAGAAACCTAATAATATGAATATATCTCGTAGTAAAAAAAATAATACGGAACTGTGTATTATATTAAGTGTTTTTCTTAGTCGTGGTTTTAAAAAATAAGTTCAATAAAAATTTATAAATTTGGTGTTTTTTTAACTAAAACTTAAAGAGAGAGTCTTCAGCTGTGCTAATATTTTTTTTAAAAAAAACTTGTTGATTCACTAATATTATTAGAGTAAAACACAAACCATACCACAAAAACAAATAAAACCTGAGGCTGATACAAGCTTGTTCGCACCTATCTTCTGCGAACAAGATCTTCTGCATGACGATTCCATTTTTCATGTTTATAGTTTGTGTGAGAATGGTGATAAAACACAATTTCTCAGATAGGTAATTAATATGAGTGAAACAGGTCACGTCACCCAACGACCCCATGAGTGTAGTTTTCTTGTCGACGAATTACTTCTAAGCTTGGATCCACAGGAACGTACGTTCAGTGAATTGTTCGATGTTGTGGCGGAAGTAGCAAGATTTGAAAACATTTTTCCTGTCGAAGCTATGTGCCAGCAACAAGGCATACTGCTTGTCATAATCTATGTATGAAGTTGAAGATGGAATTGCAGATTTTATAAATCCAATTTTCAAAAATTCAGTCAATACAAACCATACTGAAACCGTATTTTAAAAAAAATAATTTTTTTGTTTAAAATTAATTATTTTTTATTTTAAAATTGCTTTAATATGGTAATGTTAAAAATAATTTTAAAAATAAAATTATTATTATTTTAATATTTTTTAAAATAAAAAATGCTATAAAATATTATCCTGGTTTTTATAGTAAAAGCATGCGGTTTGAGAGGCGCTGGCTCGGACTGACTGAAATTAATTTGTTGTTGACCTAAAAAGCGCAAAATTGAAGGCTGACACATGATAAATTAAAGCCCATAAAAATTCATAGTAAATTCCATATAATAAGAAAAAATGTCAACATCATTATTATCCTCACAAAACAGCTCGTCAACATTCATAAATTCAGAGAAATGATTCAACAGTTTGAAGCTCCCGAGTATGCTTTCATAACTGCAACAACAGCCCCTCCAATGAATCTCCTTACAGAGTCCCTGGACTTCAGCGCAGCCTCCTCCCTTTCTTTCTTTTGTATCATTATTAAAATATAATTTAATTAGTAATATTTTATATTTATTTTTTAACAATTACAAGTTTGAATTTTTTATAATCATTATAAATTTAATGATAAATTAAAGCCCATAAAAATTCATAGGAAATTCCATATAATAAGCAAAAATGTCAACATCATCATTATCCTCACAAAACAGCTCGTCAAACATTCATAAATTCAGAGAAATAATTCAACAGTTTGAAGCTCCCAAGTATGCTTTCATAACTGCAACAAGGGTCCCTGGACTTCCGCGCAGCTTCCTCCCTTTCTTTCTCTTGTATCATTATTAAAATATAATTTTATTAATTATATTTTAAATTTATTTTTTAATAATTACAAGTTTAAATTTTTATAATCATTATAAATTTTTATAATTATTAATTTTAAGATGTATAAAATAAGTTAAAATATATACAAATTTTTAAAAAAAAAAGAGAGAGAAGAAGATGCCCATAATCCTTAAGAACAAAGTAACTAGTCGCCCGGTCCTTTACTTTCTCTATAGAAATCCTCATGGATTACACCCTTAGGCGCACCAGGAGGGAAACAAAGGGTTCCTCTTCAGCTCACCAAGCCAGAACCTATGACCCTAACTGCCATGCCAAGATCAAACGAACGAGGAGCATATGCGAGTACTGGCGGTGGGGTTTGTATCCCTTTATCCTTTCCATTAACTGGGTCTGCTTTGTCAAGTGCTAACGCAAAAGCTGTCTTCCCACCTCGACTATGGCCTACATGGCCTAGCCTGCTTAAAATCTGGTTTGCTATAGACAATTTGTGGTTGCAGCCACAAGATATAACTGTCAAGTATAGAGAAGAAAGATGCAATGAGCAACCAAGTAGTTTTTGTTTTTCTGGGATCATTGGGGCAGCATCAATTTTGCCTTCTAATAAATTTTTTTCTCGGATCATTGGGTTCAAATTTCTTACCATAAACATCCCCGCGAAACAACGTAGTTTCTTACAATAAGTATAATTTGATGGAATTCATAATAAAATATGTATAAAAATACTTAATTGAACATTTCTTAAAATCAAGGACAATAAAATACAAAAAAAATATATAGAGTCAAAACTAAGAATTTCTATTTTATTAAAGGACTAATTTAATCTAAAAAAATATAAATTGATCAATAAGATTTTAATACTATATTAAAAAATCATCTTAACCTAAAAAATTAAATTATAAAAAAATCTTAAAAATATTTTTATACGAACGCATATTAAAATGAATTCTCAGAATACTGCAAAGAAAAACTAAAAACTTTTTGAAGAGTGGCTATGGAGGTGTAACTGGAAGTAGAGGTGAAGTATTTGCGACACTGCATGTAGTTCTTGATTCTACTTTTCGAACCTCTGTTGTGCACTTCCCAGCCTCAAACACATTGGCAGTAACAGTTGCAAGAACTGAAGAGGAAGACATGGCTGCTGTTTTAGGCCACCTTTCTCTCTGAACCTTTTGCATGTAGTCTCGGGTGTCAAGGGAGAAGCTGTTTGTGTGGGCCTTCTTATGGCCTTCGTTCGATGAGAACTGAGAAAAGAGTCCTGTCTGTCACCTGCTAGTGCTAGTGGACACTCCACTTGCTGGTTGAGTCTTTTTATCAGTGGGCTTAAGGCCCTTCTAGGTTTTTCTGTGTTGGGCGGGGAATGTCATGGGCCATTTTGGACAAAGAGACGCAGGCAAACTCACCTTCCACCTTGCTGTGAGGATAATCACCACCATGACGGGCAAAGCTAGATAAAACTTGACCTACTGCATGGGAAAAAAAGCCCTTGATTCAAATCATATTATTCGATAAATTCTAATGACATTCTGACCTCTCTCTCTCTCTATATATAATGTAATTTCATGAACACTCTGAGCTCTCTCCAAAATTTAATAAACCAAAAATCATGATTCTTTACGTTTTATTTTTAGCAAGAACATTATTTTCAAGTCAATTTTTACATATGTAACCTAAAGTAAGTTTTTTCATTGTAAACAATACTTTAAAAAATAACTATAACTATACACAAAGCAAGTTGTAAATCCATGAGATTGGACCTTGAGCTGATCTTCTCAGACCCCTTGCACAAATGAAATATAATTAGATGTAATACACTGATTTTCTAAGATATTATATATATATATAAGGCTATTATTCTGAGTAAAACCTCTCCAACGCACGAAAATAGAAGAAAAGCTTAACAAAAATAACTTTGAACTTCTCTTCCCTTTAAAAATAAGCAGTCTTAACCTAATAATTGTGTATCAAATACTTTACTTCACTTCACTTAGAAAAATAAAATGATAATAATAACAATAATTAACACCAAAAATAAATATTTTCTTCCGCGTGCAAACTCAACTGAAAAACCGCCCTTCCCCTCTCATCCTATCCGTCAAAATCGCAACGCGTGAAGGGACCAAGAGAATGAATTTCAACTATCAAGCAAACAACTCCCCTCCAAAGGAATGAATTTCAACTATCAAGCAAACAACTCCCCTCTATAAAATCCTAAAATATATATCATAAATTCACAAATAAATATATGAAAAAACCCTAATAAACCAAATCTTTGTTCCTTCACCACCTTCTGCATTACTTAGAAATCAACCCTAAACAATAACGCAAAATGGAATCTAACAATAAGAAAGGATTTGACATGGAGGCCGGTATAAGTAATCAACTGTATCCAATGATGCAAGAGCCACCGCAGATACGCTGGGCCTTTATCAGGAAAGTTTACATGATACTTGCCATGCAATTGCTTCTCACGGTTGGTGTTGCCGCCACCGTCGTCTTTGTCCCTCCAATCCCGCGCTTCATTCTCCATACCACACCTGGCCTTGCCATCTACATCGTCTCCCTCATCCTTACCCTCATACGTATGTCCTTTTTCCTTCTCATTCTTCTTTCTATATTTTGTATTTATGGGTTTTATTTATTTGGGGTTTTGTTTTTGTAGAATTATTTCTGTGATTTTTAACTAATGAAACTGTGGTTTTTTTTTGTTTTTTGGTGAATGGTTTTTGTCGCTATTAATGCAGTGCTTTGGCCATTGCATGTTTATTCCAAGCGTCACCCGTGGAACTATTTTTTTATGGCGCTGTTCACTATTTGCATTGCGTTTGCCGTCGGTCTTTCTTGTGCTCTCACAAAAGGTATAATTGCAGTACCCCCGTTATATTATAGAGTTATTTTTTGGGCAATTGCGTGGGTTTTAATTTGTTTGTGTGACTGAAAATTCGAAACCCATGATTAATCTCTCTACTTCAATTGAGCAAGTAAAATGCAAAATAAAGTTTTATTTTGCAACCGAACGGAGGTTTATGACTGCAACTGTTTCATTGAAACGTTTTATCTAGAGAACATGCTAGCTAGCTCATTGAAGAAATCAATCGAAGGACACGTGAAATACAGAAATTAGTGAT
Source organism: Populus euphratica (assembly GCF_000495115.2). NCBI lineage: Eukaryota > Viridiplantae > Streptophyta > Magnoliopsida > Malpighiales > Salicaceae > Populus > Populus euphratica. The sequence continues at coordinate 8,420,033 of NW_011499845.1, read as the reverse complement.
GTAATTTCACTGTTTAGGAAAGGCATATTGTAAATTAGGACATCAAAAATTAATTGGTGATTTATTTAATTACCTCTGCGTGTCTTGTCGATACAGGTAGGCACATTGGAAGTTAGGAGGTTTTTTCGAGTTTTTCACGTTGTTGTTATTGATTTTCTTTGATCGTTTTCCATTTCCATTTCGGTCCCCCACCTAGGGGTCTGTGATTTTGTTTCTGTGCTCGTTGGAGTTATTATCTTAATTAGATCCTTATGCTTTGATTTTGGTCCTATATATTATTTTTATCAAGCTATTGGACGTTCAGGGTGTGTCTGCTCCTGCTTTTTGTGGCAAGAATCAGAGAATCTTAAATGTAGAATCAGGATGCTGCATGTATTACAATTGTCACAGTCGAATGTGTAGTCATGCTATATTCAGAATATTTGTGTGCTTGCTTATTAATTAAATTTTTTTTGAATGAGATTTCCCCTATTTATCAATATAAGATTAAATGTATGTTTAAGGGCATTGTATTTGTGTATGTTGGATTTTTAGAAAGTTTGTTAATTCACGGTAATATTGAAGCAATGCATAGTTGAAAGGGAGTTTGACATATCTTGCGAGCATGAGTGCATATATAACTAGTAGCAACCTCTATCCCAGGACTGACTGATTGTTTAGGTCAAGATGATTTTGCCAGCCAACAGTTATCTTTGAAAATAGTTGCTCTGTTGTGTTAATTTTTTCCCCTTGTATTCTTGGGGCAATGTGAGATATATATATATCAAATATCTAGCTAGCTATTTGCCAAAATACAAGAGACGATGACGAAGAGTAGTCTAAATGGTACAGGTTGGACACCAATGTCTCCCGACATTACTAATGGTAATTGCTTAAAAACTTTGATATCTGTTATCTGAGTGCTGACTGGACTCTCTGTCTGTCACATTGAAAGCATTAGATCATTCAGAATTGCAAATTTCTCATGGCCTTAAATTTTGACTCCAAAACGGTCAGGTATAGAGTTGCTACTGTGGAAACAATTCTGAAAATTGCGAACAATTGGTGACCCCTACTTTTTATATTTGATGGTCCATGCCAAGTGTCTGGTCAAGGTGCTTAATAACAAATATATTAAGTTAAAAAGCAAGTAATTAATGGTTTTTCTTGAGTTTGTTATTAACAGGGAGGATCGTTTTGGAGGCAGCAATTCTGACGAGTGTTGTGGTTGTTGGTCTAACTCTTTATACCTTCTGGGCTGCGAAAAGAGGCCAAGATTTCAGCTTCCTCGGACCCTTTTTATTTAGTGCTGTTTTAGTCCTTATTGTTTTTGGGTTGATTCAGGTATGCATTCAGGGCTTTTGCTTTTATAACCTTGATCTCCTCTGTCTCTTTTGTTTGCCTTTAAACGAATACATTGCAATGCAGTTCCTTTTCCCTCTTGGAAAGTGGTCACTGATGATATATGGTTGCTTGGGAGCGATCGTATTCTCTGGTTTCATCGTTTATGACACTGACAACCTGATCAAGCGTTTCAGCTATGACGAGTACATCTCAGCAGCAATCAACCTCTATCTGGATATTATCAATCTCTTCCTCGCTCTCCTCAACATCTTCAATGCAGTTGACAATTAGACTCCTCCTATACCTTTTACTGATAATATCTTTAGTTCCTCAATTGGATAGTGGTATATAAACTTATGAAATACAAATCTTGCTGTTATAGCCTACATATAACTTCAGTCTTCTAACACTAACGAGTAGCATTCCTCTATGCCTTTCTTGAACCCCCTTCACGTGTAGCCTGTCTGCAGTTTTCTGATTGTATTGTAGAATTGATCAGACTTGTTTGGTATCAACCGTGATTTGTTCTCTATTCTCCTTTTTCTCCATGCTTCCCTTTATGTGCGTGCTTGGCTTTTTGGGTGAGATTATTGTGGAAATTGAAGTCAGATGGCAGGCAAGTCAAAGAAGAGCCAGGTTTAGTTGAAGAAAGGGCGATCCTCTTCCTCTTCTTTTTCTGTGTTACAACTGGGTGGTTGAGAATCTGACAAGGAAATTGCTAGGTTAAAAGCAACTGCTACCTGACATGTAATTAGTAAAGTACTTAACCCACAGATGATAAACATTGCTTTTTTCTTTATATTAATCTCCATTTAAGTGAGCCGCAGAGAGAGAGAACTGACATTTCCGAGTATATTGAATAGTTGTTCATGCAAAATAAGGATCGAAGCATCGCACGCCATTTCATCCTGTATATGCCTCGAACAAGACATGGAACTTACAGAAAACATTGTCTCTATTGTCAATACTCCCGCTTTCTGTGTGCAGGCATTCGTTCTGTATTCCATCACGAATAGTTTATAATCTGCTGTATAGATGTAAACTGTAAGAACATTAATATTGACCAGCGGGACGAGTATGGGAAATATATGGAATCAGATTTCTTATAAATTGTATTCTCAAGGATATCAAAGTATCTAACTATATAATTGAACAACTTCATGATTCAAAAGTTGAGGAAACTTCCTACGTAAGAGAGAAGTTCTAAGATTGTTAGTGTTAGGATACTGGCATGTAAACCCGACAAGACAAAACGTAAGGGACAAGATAAAATGAGAAATGACACACAAGAATTTACATGGTTCACCCAATTTGGCTACGTCTACGGGCAAGTATAGAAGAATTTTACTAAGTAATGTGGGAATACAACTTCTCTCTTATAATAGGAGAACAACAAAAATCTCTCTATTATTAGGAGAAAACACCTCACTTACTATCTCACAAATACCTCACAATTTTGTGGGATTACTCTCTCCTCACCCTCTCTTCTTTCTCTCTTGTGGTGTGTATAATGCTTGGATGCATTGCCTATTTATAGGCAAGCATCCATGCAAAAGACAAGGGCAAGGTAGGTAGCACCAAATTTGTGCCTAACATTGTTGACAAATTGGTGCCTAACATTGTTGACTTTGTCAACAATCTTAGGGTGATTTCACATTCTCCCACTTCAAGACTTTGATGAGTTAATCAAGTCTTCACACTTGATTATCTGTGCTTCTTCTATCCTTTCTATACTTGCAATCTTCATGCTGCTTACGTTTCTGCTAGGCCGTAAGAGGATCTGCACCATATATACTTATCAATGTT
>NW_011499845.1:8416581-8416766 GCF_000495115.2 Populus euphratica | reverse complement strand
TAATTTGAAGTTAATAGGAAGTGGGGTGGAAATTGGCTTACAATCTTGCATGTTGAAGCGTCGGTAAATTTGCCAAATCTTCCTCTTACTTCTGTCTCGGTAAATTTGCATCCCTAGAATCTTGGTTGCTGGTCCCAAGTCCTTCATATCAAACTCCCTAGCCAACTGTGCCTTCAATTCTTGGA
>NW_011499845.1:8416044-8416215 GCF_000495115.2 Populus euphratica | reverse complement strand
ACCCAAGGCTAATTATGAAGGAATCAAATCTCTTATACCAACACCTCGGCGCCTGTTTGAGATCGTATAAAGATTTGTTTAACCTATAAACCAAGTTCTCCTTGCCTATTTCAGCAAAACCCTCTAGTTGGAGCATATAAATTTCTTCTTCAAGTTCTCCATGAAGAAATG
>NW_011499845.1:8415058-8415307 GCF_000495115.2 Populus euphratica | reverse complement strand
CCATCAGCATATCCCAAGAATACACATTTTCTGGATTTTGAATCCAGCTTGCTAACTTCTTGTATATTGTACATCACGTACACAGGATTTCCAAATATATGCAATCAAGAATAATCAGCTGGTTTTCCAGCCCATATCTCCATCGATGTCTTCAACTCAATTGCGGTTGATGGAGATCGATTTATCACATAACAGGCGGTATTGACTGCTTCTGCCCAGAATGACTTTCCTAGACCTGCAGCCTTCAAC
>NW_011499845.1:8391407-8414258 GCF_000495115.2 Populus euphratica | reverse complement strand
TGCTTCACTATATAAAATCTCTCCATCTTTCGAGGTACTCGCAACACATCCTTGAGATTTTGATGACTCTACAGTATTCTCTATACCCTTTTTAAACCAATAACCCTTTTTGAAGTGCCCCCTTTTTGCCACAGTTGTAGCATTTCACAGCCTTCTTACTTCTTAATTTGGCCCTCCCTTGCCTTTGACTCCCACTAGAGCCACGCTCCGTTGATCTTCCTCTTGACACCAACATGATTCTCGTTTTCCATAATGAGAAATTACTCTCTTTAAACCTCTCAATCCCGTACTTTGCTGCCATTATATTCACCGAGATCTATTCAGTTATCACTGTTTCACAGGTCTGTAACGTATATAGAAATAGTATCGTGTGAATAATACTTCACTAAGTAAGTTCCCAGGAAAGATTGGAGGGGTCACAAACGGTCCCGCTTAAAACCCAATCTCCTTAGACAGAACTTCCTAGACTGTATTTAATCACCGCACTGACTTTCTATATACGCCAACAGCAACGTATGTGAACAGTACCGTATGGATGAACAGTACCGTATGGGTGAATAGTGTCGTATAAGTGGATAGTAACCGTATACACGAATAACTTTTGTGTATTAACAACACCAACCAGGAGGCTCTGATACCACTGTTAGGATGCTGGCATGCAAACCCGACAAGACAAAAGATAAGGGACAAGATAAAATGAGAAATGACACACAAGAATTTACGTGTTTCACCCAATTTGGCTACGTCTACGGGCAAGTATAGAAGAATTTTATTAAGTAATGTGGGAATACAACTTATCTCTTAATAATACTTCACTAAGTAAGTTCCCAGGAAAGATTGGAGGGGTCACAAACGGTCCCGATTAAAACTCAATCTCCTTAGACAGAACTTTCTAGACTGTATTTAATCACCGCACTGACTTTCTATATACGCCAACAGCAACGTATGTGAACAGTATCGTATGTGAACAGCATCCATACAAAAGACAAGGACAAGATAGGTAACATCAAATTTGTGCCTAACATTGTTGACAAATTAGTGCCTAACATTGTTGACTTTGTCAACAATCTTAGGGTGATTTCACAGTTAGCACACAAATCTATGATATATGCAAAGCTAAAAATCCCTTCTTCCCTTCTAATACAAACATCATCATCCCCTCCCGAATCAGAATTATTTTGTCCATCGTTCGGATTTCAAATTACGGCCATGTGCCTAAAAGACGTGAAACAAGAAACAAGAAGCAACAACAATTAAAAACGCTTAACCAGTAATCTTCTTCGTGTCTAAAAAGGAAAAAACAAATAAAAAGGACAGCAACTATTGTTAGGTTTTTATCAGGAGAAAAAATAGTAATCACTCTTTATATATTGCTATGGGCTGGATTTAATCTGTAATATAATGGCTGTTAGGACACACGTCGGCTAAGACTATGTTTCTCACAGTTTCTGTTTATATTTTTAGTTTAAAAGAACATTGAATTAATATTTTTTTTATATTTTATAATGATTTTAATGTGATGTTTAAGTGTTAAAAAAATAAAAAATAAAAATTAATATATTTCACCTATATGCATGTACAATCCTATAAGATTTTGTTTAATGTCCAGGTATAAAGATAGAACAATAATACTCATTCATCAGGATGAGGAAGGGGGAGAATTGCCTTCCATTTGCAGTCCGAAGAACAAATTGCACATGGGATATGTAAATATTGAAAACAAGCATTAGACATTAATTTTCCATGCGAGATAGGCAAGTGACCAAGGCGGTTCCAGAGCAGTACCACCACCACTTACCGAAGCCGGCTTTGCCAGTCAAGACCTAATCCACCTTCACATTAAGTAATTGTTAAGATTCTTGATTCACTTGTTCCGAACAAGATCGTTGGATAAAGTGGAGGCTGCACTACTCAAGACAATCATTGACTCCACCACTACATTAATTAAACAAACCAGGGTGACAAGAACAAAAGGCCGACGTGACATAGAAGCACATCGAATCAAGCCGAATCTTTTTCTTCTATTATCATTCCATAGTCAGATTTAAATTCCTTCTCGTTTCACCGCCATCGGTCCGAGATCCTCCTTTCATTTCCCTCGACAGTGAAACAAAAGAGACTTGGATCACATGGTTTTGCGTACTTTTCATTTGCGGCTCTCGCCTTTTCCTATTCAGATACGAAAATGAAGAACCCAAACTATATTCCCCGTAGACCGAAGAGAGACCCACAAGGACAGGCCATCTTCAATTCCTCGTTCTTTACAATATAGGTGCACCAAAAATATAGCCCAACCAAATCTCAAAAAGCTTTAAAAATGTTCACATGGCCCATCTACACACACACACACATATATATATATAATAATCTGTGTATATTTCCAGTTTTCCATTTCATTTGCAAGAGTAACCCCCCAAGTAGATCATTTGCAAAAGTAACCCCCCAGTAGATGGTCACACTCGCATTCTATGTCTGTTGCCCTTCTCTGCTGCAATGGAGAGAAGTCTTGCGACGCCTTGAGTCCAGAGATCATATTCCTTCTGGTTCGAGCACTCAAATTCGATAACTCCCCGTTGCAAAGTTTTCAAACCGAAATACCGCCTTTGCTCACCTCTCTCTAGCAAGTGGCGGCCTGGCCAGGAGGGCATATCTTTGATCACCTCGATCACCACATCTGTAAAATGAAAATTCAAAAGGTGTTTGTGCCACTTTAACTTTTTCTCAAATCCCCAGAATGGAAGAAGCCCTACCTCCTATTCTGTTTTTCACATTATTAGAGAAAGACAAATGCAATGATACTCACTCTTTTTCTTTTTTGTAATGGTCCCAGCGACATGTTTGCTCTTCATCTTCAACATAACCTGCACAAAAAGAAGTTTCAAAAGTTAAAGGTCGCCAGACCAGAATAAAGAAAGTGGTTCCATTTATTTCATCATTTGATCATATCTTTAACTTTGGCACTGATCCCTTTTGACCTCTTTAGATTAGATCCACACTCATCATGGCCGAATAATTCAACGATTTGATATTCCAAAACAGTAAAAGCACGAATTTTGGTTTGAATGGAATCTATAATTACCTGATTCATTTTGTTGACATAAACAGAAACTATCTTCCAGTGAAGGTCACCTGCATTGATCACAGCAACCTCATCAAGATTCTCCTCCCACATCAAGTACCAAATTTTGTTCCAAAATTGCAGTCACGTAATTTTAGAGTTTTCCCAACTCTACCACAATCCGCGAGACAAGAAGATTAGAGAGCCAATATTACAAAGAAATCAAGTTCTAAATTAACTGATAGAGGAAAATATTAGCCAACAAATAACCTTGACAAGGAGTAGCTAGTTACCATCAACATAAACCTCATAAATCATAATACAAAATGTCTCCGTAGAATACCAGCTAATTTAAATAATCATTGTTTAGACATTTTCCAACTTCCATTCAATCTTGGGAAAAATAGAAAACAGAGCTAGATAACTAAATATGCAAAAACAAGTGTGAGCTCAACTAATTTTAAACATGGAAATAATCACCTTTGCGAGTGCGCTTGAGGAGCTCACAACCTCTGGCAAGCAATTCCCTGCTGCAGATGCCCAGGAAATTCTCTTCAGGCACAAGTTCACCACTGAAACTACCATTAGAACTACCATTACTGCCATTTCCAACACCCACCCCTACTCCTTTATCCACTGGAATGACCGCAGCAATATTCCAGACTTCCTTCAATGCCCTCGCCTTCAACGTTGCTGCACCACGTAATGCTGCACCAAAAATCTCGAATTATTTCAATTAAATTGTTGTCCATAAATTTAAATAGATCACGTATAATCGGCATTTATCCATTATGATAAACATAATTTATTACTGTTAAATAAAGGACAACAAACATACCAGTAGCAGCAGCAGCAGTTAATGTCATGATATCACCTGCAGAACGCACAGTCAGCGCAGAATTCAACACAGATGCAAGGCGCTCACGCTCTGCCCCCATGGCCTCTGCTGCCTCCACACATTGTGCGGCCACCAATGTAGCAGCGGATGCCACCGCCATGTCAGTCTTTGCCATTTGCTCATCTTTCCCAGCCCCCGAAGTGGCAGCTGTTGCAGCTGCAATTGCAGCGACAGCGGCAGCAACCCCTGCCACAGATATTGCAGCATGAAGCTGCGCGTTGTGGGTCCGCACCTCCTCCTTTTTCTTCTCTCTCCTGTCCTTCAACCACCTACCAACAGTCTTACCACCACCACCGGCAGCGGCTACTGTGAGGGCATTACCACCAGGAGTGACAGCAGGTGGACGGAACTGTATATTAGGCGGATTGTTGGGTCGACAAAACTGAGAAGAAGAAAGCACATGGATCTATAACTCATCAATTTCATTAAAAAACATCGGTTTCCTTTCTCAAAGTATTTTCTCCTAAAAATTGGGTTCAAGATTTTAGTATTTTCTGAATCATTAAACCAGCAAGTAAAATTGATTGTCTAATAATTAATCATCATAGAGACACATCAGAGACTATCTAAAATTATGGTGGTGGGTTGTTATGATGTTCTTAAAACAAAGCGGGTCCAGACGCCATAAATGTGTTGCTGTGGTTATGCATTGTAACTAATCTAATTCACTCTCTACGGGACCAGCTTGTACCCGCGTCTTCTAAAAACTACAAACGAAGAAGGTGATTAGATCTAAACAGACAAGGGCACGTATATGGTCATTATGCAATCCACGCACGTCGCAAACAATAGTAGTTCCACTATTTTTGATAAAATGACAGAAAAGCAAACACCATCTTACTCAAAATTTTGTTAACCTTGTTGATTTTACAGAAAAATACAAGGAGAAAGAAGAAAAGCCACAGTAGTTTTCTTTGGAACAAAGCAAAGTATACTACAGGAGACATGAAAACAATAGTATTATTGATTTTCATTCTCAAAACAATATTATTGCTTTTCTTATTATAAAAAGATTAACAGAACAACAGATAATAGATTCTTTCTCTCTCTCTCTCTCTCTCTCCCCCTATCACTGGTGCGAAAAAGTATCATTGGTTACAGAGAAAGCCTGAGATATGTTTCGTGGGGGGCCTAGAGTCAGTGGATCAGAAAACGTGTTTTGCACCAAAAAAGATCAAAAACAAACACAAACACACAGAATCGACGAGACCAACTTTATTCAAACTTCGCCTACAATTACCCTAAAAATAGCAACAAATTTCATAACATTAATCAGCTTCGGCCAACTTTAACGAATTACCTTGACATCGTCCATCTCAGATGGAGAGACAGGAGGACTGTCCGTTAAGGACCCATTGAGAGGTCCACTGCTGTGAGAGAGTCGGCCTGAAGTGCGTGGAGATACCTCCTGCTGCATGAGTAGACCCCACAAATCAAGAAATGAAGTAAAAGTTTGGGCAGTTGTAACTTTATTGTGAGAATTGAAATTAATAACAGTAGGGAATAGACTAGTGACTGTGAAGGAGACAGTCTTTGTTTGCGTTTCAAGAGATTATAGCGTGGGAAAAGAAACGATGGTGGAGCAACTGTTAATGTGGTTGATATGGATTTTGAATGAGAGATAAAACCAAAAAGATAAAAGAAGAGTGAAAATGGAGCGTGTAGGGATCAAAGCAAGGTCAGAGTTAGATTTCTCTTATAAAACAGATATAGGCAGGGCAATACAGATAAATTTTACAAATTGGTTCGATCAGAAAACAGAGAGAAGCAAACAAACACCGAAGAAGAAACAAGTGTTATTTTATTTTATTTTTGGCAAAAGAGAACCAAACCAAAGCGTCATAAAGGACAAAGACAGTGATTTGCTTCGTATATTATTAAAGAGAGAAGAACAAAACAAAGACTCAAAGAGCCAAAAAGAAAAAGGAAGAAATCTCACTAACTATCTTTATTCTTTCCATCTCTCTCTCTAAAATATATAAAATTAAACTCACCGACTGTGACATGATTCTCTCCAAGACCATCTGGGATGTCTCGGAGGAAGCAAAAGAAAAGGGGTTTCCAGAAACGGTAGCACAACCCTCTTCTAACTCTCCAATGATATCCTCCTGTATCATACCACCAGCACCGCATGGGATGGTCTTGCCAGAGAAGACCATTTGTGGGGCCACGGCTTTTGATACCTCTAAAGCTGACACACTCCATGACCGTGAAAGAAATTCCATGGGCTCACGTGGTGTTTCCGGTGGCCGGAAAACCGGGTCGGGTCGCCATAGCTCCGTTACGGGTTTGTCCATTGGAGAGAGAAGATGGTGGACGTGTGTTCAGTGTCGAGGTGTTGGTGGTGTGTTTAGTGGGGTTATTACTGGGGAAATGGTTGGGTGTGGGTGTTTTATAGAGGATGGTGGAGCGAGATGTCAGGTTCTTATGATTGTCTTTCTTATTCTTAAAGTATTGGATCGGAGATAACGATAAAAAGGATAAATTAAATTAAAAATAATACTTCAAAAAAAAGAAAGGAGAAAAGAAAAGTTCGGATTAGAGTTTTGTTTTTTCTTTTTTTTTTTAAGAAAAACCACTTATTGTAATTTTTTTAGTTGCTGAGGTAAAATTTGAATTTTAAATAGTGATATAAATCCAGGAGCATGTGTTATTTAAGCTTAACTTCTCTGGTCATCCTAGTCAATGCAAATGATGGTCGTACTCTTAATTGGTAGGCTGCAACTTTAGATAACCATGTATTTTTGTTATTGTAATAATTTTTATGGTTATAATTTAAAAAAATTATTTTATTAAAATTATTTTTAATTGATATTAATTTATTATTTATATATATTTAGTTAAAATTATAGTTTAAATTGAAATCAAATAAAAAGTAATTTAATATATTGAGTTAAATATATTTTTTAATTTGAGGTTATAAAATAATTAATATATATATATATATATTAATATTGATAATTTTTAATTTAAATATTATAAATTTAACTATTATTATTATATAATTAAATAAATAATACTTTTTATTATTTTGTTAATTTATCTACAATTTCATTACATATAAAATTCATTTGATAAAAACTATAGTTTTCATGATTTTTTAAGTATGCAACAAAATCATGTAAAATACTATCATAAATAAAATTGAAATTGTGATCAAAATCCACAAATGATATGTCATCATGTGATATTCTTCTAATTTATATAGTATTATTAAATAATATTAAATATTAATTTTTTAAATAAAATATAATTTTTTTAAAATAATTTTTTTACTAAATCGAACACAATAAATAATAAATATACTGTTCATGCAAATAGTGTTGTATAGTGAGAATCATGACATTGTTCAAACAATGTCCAGATAAATTAATTCATTAGACACTATTTATTTCTTAAAATAAATACTGTCTAAATAAATTATTCACCTAATAATTATGAGAAAGAGCTCTCAATTGTAACAACCAATGATTTTAATCCAAAATAAATGGATCCCACACAACACAACTAAGTATTTTTTTATTATTTAATATTTACATGGTTGGCTTTTAAAGCTATTATGTAAATAATCACTACATTACTATTATGATATGAATGGAAAATAGTGATTCATTAATTTTACCCTTGTTTGCATAAATTGTTTGGTTTTATATTTTAAAAGTATTTTTGTTATTTCAATTATTTTTTATATATTTTTTAATTATTAATATATCACAAATAATTTTTTTTTAAAAAAATATATTTTTAAAAGTAATCAAGAACACAATACCTAACACAAGTTTTTTTCTGATAAGGGAATGAGAGTTTGAGCAGGGTGGCTATTACGTGTCACATGATGCTGGAAAGGTCGTACATGTGTGATGAAATTCGGTACTATGATGGTCAAACTCTCGCCGGGAGCTGGAACTCGTTTGTCACGTCGAGTTACACTGAGTGAAGTTCCTGCATGGAAGACTATTCCAAGACTCTCTTGGTATTTGAGTTAGTGTAAAGTATTTATGAAGAAACTCTTACAGGAACTACATAAAATATGTAGCGTTGAAGAGAAGGAGATGAGGATAAATTCCAGGATTTTCTAAATATGTGAGGTAACTTCCATGGTAGCTAGAGTCCAAGAAGCTTACATGGAGTAGGGCTGTCAAAAACCATTTTGTTCATTTGTTCATGAGATATGAAAAGTAATATAATGTCAACGTAAAAATAAATTGTAAAATTATTAATATTTTTTTATGCATGGTTTATGCAAATAATAAACAATTTTATCAATAAATATAAGATGTGCTTATTCTTACAATAAAAAATTACACCAGGCAATATACTAGGAGAAGAATTGAAAGTGCTCGATCTCTTTAGATATGCATGATCGTTAGTTTTTTAGCTTACATGATATTTTTATCTTTATAAATAATGCATCATGCTTTTTTTAGATATTATTATGCTTTTATAAGTTTCAAATATTATTTATTATATATCAACAAGGAATTACAAGCTTTGCATGAATCAATACAAATGAATAAAGTATTTAAGAATATAACCATTTCATTTTTTTATCTTGGGGTTCGGTTCTTGTTAGGTTATATCTTGTACAGATTATGAGATCTTCTATAGAGAAGACATGGTATTGTAAACTTGTTTGAGAAACTATGATATCCAAAGATAAATTCATGATAGATCAGACTTTTCAATATGACTCGTCACTCTTGCTCGTAGAAATATCCTTGTTGATAAGAATTTTCAAATATTTATTCTATAATAAATATTTTTTATTTGCTATGGATATTTAAAAGAAGATTATTTTTCTTTCATTTTCATACTACTGATGGAAGAAAAAACCATGGATGAAAGCTTTATAGAGCTCATAGTCTGGCAAATAAATTAAATACAACGGTATACAACTTGAAAGATAAAAACTGTGAATTTGGAATCATTGCAAAATCTTAAAATCATGATTTCACTGATCTCACATGATTTTACATATATTTTATTTTTATATGATTATACGTGATAAATATATGCTGACTTTAAAATTAAATTTTACAAGTGATCTCGTAATTCTAACACGAGTTTCGTTACGAAGTTCTATCTGTAGAGAGAGACGAAGAGAGAGATAGCTTTGGTCTTCTCTTGAAAGCAAAGGAGGACCGAGGGCCCGGAAACCACATAACACAAGAACGTGGCAAAGTGACCCCAGGCCCCCAGCTACGGTCAGCCCACAGGAGGTATAAATATTTGAAAAGGATGTTTTGTTGTTTTCATAAATATTTTATAACAAATGTTGTCAACCATTTGTTTCGTGTAAGAAATTATATAGTTTCTACCTTTAGTTTATTTTTAATTTTAAAATTTTATAAAATATTTTACATATTCTCGGTTTGTTTCTTCTACCTGTAAAATCTAATATGATGTCTCTAACTCATGACACGTTGCAGAAACTCTCTGTATGAAATCTGGCTGGCTAAAAAGACTTCAACCAGTCTCCCTCAAGAATATTTTGGAATTACAAGGCGTGTTTGCTAGCTCTGAGAAAAATAATTCCCTAGAAAGACATGAAAGGGAAACCAAGGAAGATCGAAGTTTGTTTTTTTGTTGTTTGTAGCAGTGAGCTGTGGCCAGAAATAGAACCGCCCGCCGGGAGTTGGAACAGATGTCACGCGAAATGCTTGCTACAGAGAAGGTGGGTGTACAACGGTTTTGGTACTACGTTCTGGTGTTCGAAATTTGGTTCCCCAGCAAGGACACTGCTTCGACTTCTCATCATATGCTACGTGTCTATCAATATAACAGTGTAAAGAGTTGCACTTTCATGTATTAATTTAATTAATTTTAGTTATTGTTTTCGAAGGTTTTTTTATATATATATTATAATAATATATTTTAAAAAAAATTGTTTTTAATATTGATAAATTAAAACAATAGAAAAAATAATTTTTTAAAAGTACAATCACACCTCAAAAATAAATGCATTCTTAAATATATTTTTATCAAATCCAAGATTTATATTGAAGATAAAATCTTGTTAAATTATAAATATTTCTAGTAAATAACTAAAACTACTGTTATTCTGAGAATAGAAGTTATATAAAAATGAAATTTACAATTTAAAAAAAATAACTTTTGATCATGAAAGAACTTTTACTTCTCATTTTTTTATTGAAAAAATAAAATGCTTCCTCAAAGGCAAAAGCACGAGACTCGTCACAGAATGTGATGGAAGCCTTCCCCATTCATTTAGCGGGAATCTGAAATGGATATTTCACTGAAAGCACATTTTGAGACCAGCTAAAAACAAATGTTTCCAAATATAGCTTACTTAAAATCCTTTTCTTATATATAAAAAAAACGAGTGAAATCTAGTATTTACGTGCTTTAAGATTTGATGAAGAGAACAAGATCAACGACGGTAACAACAAGATGGATCTACAAGGAGAGATGATTTGATCAACCTCCAAACTATGTATTAACACTTAAAATTTAACATCAAACTACTGAATAAATAAATAAATAAATAAATAACGAGAAAAAAGTGGCTTCAAGCCTTCAGAACTCGACGCCTGTAATTACTTGTTTGTTGATATTAGCATATACGCTGCTTTCGATTGAATTAATGGCATTTTTTTTAGAAGAAAAGGAAATAAAGTCTTTTTTTCATCTGCATATATAGCTAGATAAAACAAACAGTATTTTACACATGAAAGAGAATTAAACTGGTCATGAAATCGAGCGAGAGTAGCATCACTAAAAAAAAAAAACTTTTAATTTTTTTTTAAATTTATTTTTAATGTTGATGTATAAAAAAACAAAAAAAAAATAACAACTCTTAAACCTCATTTATTTACTAGAAAGTAGGTTTTTTCAGAAAATAAATTTTAAAAAGTGAATTATATTTTGATAATCGATAATGTAATAAAAATAACTTAAAAAATACTTTATAGTATTTAGTTATATCATGGAAAATGAGTTAGAAAATAAATTATTATTATTTTATTTTTTTCAAATTTATTAAAATAATGAGAAACAAATCTTACAAATTAAAAAGTTGAATGAGAATAAAATTATAAAAAAAATATAATTTTATAAATTATCTTGAATAAAATAAATAATAATCAAAATAATAGAGATCAAATCTAACAAATAAAAAATTTAAAAAATTTAATATTTAAAATAATAATTATTATTATTTTATAAATTATTTTAAATAAAATAATTAACAATAAAAAAAATAATGATCAAATTTGATAGATAAAATAATTTCAATTAAAAAATAAAAAAAATAAATAACAGTTATAAAAATAAAGATCAACGTTAGTATGAAAATCATATTCTATGTAATAACATTAAAAAATAAATATTTAAAATAATAATAATTAAAAATTTAATAATCAAATTTAATATAATTAGTAAATAATATAGTATTTTTAAATTTTTTACAATTTTTAGAAGTGTTCTACGTTCAAAGTTTAAAAAATCTTTTTTTATAGATTAAATTAAATTGTTTTAACTAAAAAATATTTTATGTTAATAATTTTTTTATTTGTTTTTATGACAATTAAATAAAAATAACTTTAAAAAAATTATTTTCCATACTAACTGGCAACTCCTTTCCATGCACGCTCGAGCTCGAAGACAGTGGAAAAATTGAAGAGTGGACAGAGGGAGAATGGTTACGGAGGGATCTCACGGAAGCAGTAAATTCTGAGCAGGAGACCCCGAAGGGACCTGGAGAGCACCTGTGTGCTGTATCCATGTGGAGCAATTGATGAAACGGGCCACGAGTTACCTGCGAATGAGGGAAGACACCATGAGAACCACCAATCAATAGTGACTGAGTGGTGACCATCAATCATCGGGAGCCACATTTCTTCCACATGTTCGTGCTTCAACCTCATCCTCGTGCAGTTGTCTTTTTCTGGTTATTTAAAATGTGCTTGGAAATGTGTGGCTAATAATATTTTTTTTAGATTAATGTATTTTAAAATATGATTGTTGTTATTTTTTAAAATATTTTTTATTTAAAAGAGTATATTAATAATATTTTTTTTAGATTAATGTATTTTAAAATATGATTGTTGTTATTTTTTAAAATATTTTTTATTTAAAAGAGTATATTAATAATATTTTTTTTAGATTAATGTATTTTAAAATATGATTGTTGTTATTTTTTAAAATATTTTTTATTTAAAAGAGTATATTAATAATATTTTTTTTAGATTAATGTATTTTAAAATATGATTGTTGTTATTTTTTAAAATATTTTTTATTTAAAAGAGTATATTAATAATATTTTTTTTAGATTAATGTATTTTAAAATATGATTGTTGTTATTTTTTAAAATATTTTTTATTTAAAAGAGTATATTAATAATATTTTTTTTAGATTAATGTATTTTAAAATATGATTGTTGTTATTTTTTAAAATATTTTTTATTTAAAAGAGTATATTAATAATATTTTTTTTAGATTAATGTATTTTAAAATATGATTGTTGTTATTTTTTAAAATATTTTTTATTTAAAAGAGTATATTAATAATATTTTTTTTAGATTAATGTATTTTAAAATATGATTGTTGTTATTTTTTAAAATATTTTTTATTTAAAAGAGTATATTAATAATATTTTTTTTAGATTAATGTATTTTAAAATATGATTGTTGTTATTTTTTAAAATATTTTTTATTTAAAAGAGTATATTAATAATATTTTTTTATTTTTTAAAAATTATTTTTAAAATTAACATATTAAAATAATTTGAAAGTATCAAAAATATATTAATTTAAAAAAATTTAATTATTTTAAAAAATATTTTTTAAATATAATGCCAGACGGCATCGTAGACAACCCAACTAACCGGGGGGAGGGGGGTCGTTATGCCCTCCAAGAATAAATTTTACCATCCCTGACTCGAGCTAACCAGGCTCCTAAAATGCACAGTGCACCGGCCCTGCATGCAACCGGTGCCTGATAACGGTAACGAATCTTCACATCTCATCATTCAAAGAGCAATTGTCTGGGGTGGCGGTGTTCACAAGCGTCTAATTGGATGCCGGCATTGACATAAGCCGTTCAAACTCTTAGATCAGTGAAAGACCAGGATAAGAGAATATTTATTTTCGGTGTGGGCTCGCCAGCGTCGACAGGAGGACTGAATTTATTTTCCCGTTGCAGAGTACGTAGAAATCCAGCCTAGATCCAGGGGCATGTTCCATCGATTCATTAAAGTTCTGAGCTAACACTGAATACACTCTCTATCATCTCTCATAAAATATCGTCCACCCCCACCCCAACCCCCTTGCTCCTTTATGGTGCACTTGCATTAATTTGCAGAACCCTCGTTGAAACATTCTCAAGAGATACTCATGAATTCTCTAATTTGAACATGGATAGCGTGTCTTTAACTAGACTGGAGGGCACGGTTTCTCGTAATATGCATCAAATACTTTGTATAAAACACGCATTTTATCATATAAATTGTAAAAGAGTGTCAAATCTATGCTTTCAAAATTAAGGAAAAAAGATCGAGATTACAAGAATTTCTCAAGTATTTTATTTTGCAGTCTAACGTGTGAATTAGCTGGTGAGAGCATAAAAAATGCCGGGCTTTTTATTGGAAGTGAATTAATCTCTAGAGAGTTAATCTCCAGTGTTGCTGTAAAACATCTTGAGCGCAAGGATGACTATGGTTTCGAGCGTTTTTTATTCCCGGTCAAAAATGCTTTTAAAATTTTGGAGTTTTTAGTTTAAATTATTTTTTATATTTCTGGAGAAATTACTCATACCATGTGATGATACGATGGTAATTTACGTTGTATGCATTACGAACAAGGAAGCATACGCGGTAAATAGAAATACTTCTATGATTTTTCATCCCTCTATGTAGATGTATACATGCATGGATGGTATAGAATTCAAATCATCTTTTTTTGTTTTTAACTTGTCAGGATACCTAAGCCCGGGAAAGGAACACACGAAGGAGGAATTAATTACATATATGACTGGTAACACAGTGTACAGTATTTTAAAATTAAATATATATATATATATATATATATATTAATTCTTACACTAATATTTCAAAATATTTAAAATAAATCTAAAAAAATATCAATATAATATTTTTTAAATGAAAAACAGTTTTAAAAACAAAATGATGAACTTAGCTTGGCATCTCCAGGAAAATCCCGGCGAAGCCACGGCACCCCAAAGAGGCTGTAGAGCTTGTTTTTTGTTTTTTTATTAACAATAATAATTAATAACTTGCAGAGATCCAAGGGCCTCCGTGTGTTATTATTACTGGCATGCCATCATCTCCTTTTCTTTATTTCTTGCGTATTCTCTCCTGTATTTAACGAGACCAAGAGTTGTGTCAGCGAGAAAAAAGAAAAAAAGAAGAAAAACATAAAGCTTTTTTTCCTTTTTCTCTTCAAGTCTCTTGATGTTTTGTTTCTTCCCCGTGAAAGAGAACAGCCGAACAAGCAGAAGGGACACGAATGTATGCTTTTCGCGTTTTCCGATTTTAATATTGCCAGGTTGACGAAATATTCTTTTCAATTTAATATATTTTCAACAGAATACTTCCAGAAAACAGGTTAAATCATGTCACTAAACATAACATTACACGTGAAGCTACTCTCGTGCCATGGTGTTTACATCAATTACATTCACATGTAGTACGTCGCCAAGAGTGCATGAGAAAACAGAACAAGTAATTTTTTGAAATCAAATATTATAACCGAAGTTGAACTCCACGATTCGAAGCCCGAGCAAGAGGGTTCTCCACTCTCGTTCTTCCATCACACTGTTATCTGCACTCATTTGATGTAGAAAAGCCACGAAAAGTCTCACGCTGGTCAGATAAGTGGGTCCATGTAACGAATCGCTCAGGAATGTTTTCACTCTTGCTTATCAAAATCCTACCAATTTGATGGCTGCCGCTAGAATGAATAGATGCGAGCGAGAGACTTTGTCCCGAGGCTTAACAAGTAAGTACACGGAGGTCTGCGCCGAGCTAAGATCATCTTTTAATGGGTATGGTTCCATGCACCAAAATTTTTTAATATAATTGTTTGTGTACGGGAGAATATGATTTATCTTCATTTTGCAATAACTCACCATTTATTGTCTCTCATCGTGCAAAAAACTGTCCGTTCTATACGTGTCTATCACTCGATGTATAAGGTGGCTTCCAGTGCGCTGATCCGTTGATGAAAGCTGCTTCCTCGTGCCAAAAGTTGGTTATTGTCTTATCCAGATCAAGAGGAAAGTTTAGCTTATAAAAATAGTTAATACAACAAATAAAAGCTTCGGTTATGCAAACAAAAAGATAGAAAATTTACAGGGACATGGACGAAACAAAGAATGCAATAGGATATTTTCGTACCTTTTTTTTTTAATTCAAGAATACCCAACTATTTAAAAAGTATATTTTTTAGAAATTTGTATAGAAGTGTGATTGTTATTATTTTTAAATAGTTTTTGTGTTAAAATACATGTTAGTGATATTTTTTTATTTTTTAAAAATTATTTTTGATATCAGTATATCAAAATAATTTGAAAATACTAAAAACATGTTAGTTTGAAATTAATAAAAAAATAAAAAGATTTCAATTTTTTTCAAAATCATTTTTAAAACACGGAAACAAACAGGACCTAAATTTAGAGGAGTAAATAAAACCCTGATTATTCCAAATTCTTATAAAAAATATATATCCTAACTTAAACTTGAAATTTATTATACAAATCTTAAATTTTTTATCATTACATTATGTCTCCTGAGAATGATAGTTTTGTGTTCACTTACAACCATCTCAATAGTCGTTGCACGATTAAATAACTTCTAATAAAAAAACTTGAAAACAACTCGTAATAAAAAACCTTCCTTGTGTGAGATTTATTTTTTCTAAACAATTTAAAATTAAAAAAATAAAAATAAATTTTTTTATATAAAATAAATCTGTTTAATATTAAAAACAATAATTTTAACGTTCAAAAGGAGAAGCCAGGGCTCTCACCATGGAACACGAGACTTTGAGTCGAATTAGCCTTAAAATGACCTTTTCCCAATATTGTCAAGAATAATTTATAGTTTCATTCAAACAGGAAACAATAGTTTATAATTGGTATATATCTCCAGATTTATTACGCCAAAGCTAATCACACAAATGAATTCGTGCAAGTATAAAGAGATTGAGTTGGAATTTCTTTAGATAAAATTTATAGAACAGAACGAAAATGAACTTTAAACTACGTCCAGGACGCTTTTGGCGACGGCGCTTGTGTGTATATCAAGTTGGAGGCCACCTAAATTGCTAGCTGATTATCAACGAATGGCAGGGAATTAAAGCAGATATGATAAAGATGTGGGTAGTGCGGAGTCAGATAGAAGGGCTGGAGATCTGGGACTTGTTAAAAAAAAAATTAAATGATTTTTTATTTTAATTTAATGTTAAAAAATTAAAAAAATATTTTAATATGTTATATAAAAAAAACCACCAGACAATCTGTAAATATAGATTAAGACCCACTAACAACTATCAAGTGTCAAGGATAGTCATTGCAATTTAATCTCTGAATAGATGCCCCTTGACCTTAGCTGGAAATGTTTTTTGAATATTTATTTTATTTTATGAATAATAAATAAGATATAAATATTATGAAATATGTAAAAAAATTAACTCGATATATGTGTGTGTTATTTTGTATTAATATACATACTTTAAATTTATATATTAGTTATTTCATTTTTTATTTAATAATAAATAATGGTAAATGTGAACTCTTATACAAATATCTAAAATCGAATAAATATTTTAATTTCGTGCTCAATAAATAATAAATATAATATAAATATCACAAAATTAAACATATGAGTTTCATTATTATTAAAATTACAAGTTGATTAATAAAATTATATGATTTGATAAGTTAATATTACCGTGTACAATCATTTTAAAACTCAAAAACTGAAAAAATTGACCGCGATCGTGATTTAACTTGATAAAATCAGTAAACTCACGATTTTAATACCAAATTTATGTTTTCGTGAAAGTGAAAGCATTAAGTATGATTTCCTTAACTTCTTCCCATGACTAATTTTACTATGGTAATTTACCGGTTGTTTTCTTCACTCTTATTCTCTCCTTTCACTTCTCGTTTTATTCAAGAAAACATCTCTATAGCCAAGTGCTTTTCAATCTCCTCAGCTTACAGTTTCCCCATCTTAATCCCTGTTGTTTTGAAATCCTCTGTGGAAAGAAAAAGGAAGATAGATGGAGACCCATGTGATTTCAACAAACAAATCTCTTTAAGATCTGCCCACTTCGCTTACTGATACTTTTCTTATTTCTAATCTGATTCGTGGACCTCTTTTTGTTGTTATCGTTTTTTTTTTTTTTTTCCGGTGCTCAGCTCTGGTTTCAAAATGGTTTCTTTAATGTTGGATTGCTTGGAACTGAGATTTTCTGTAGATGAGCTTATAAACTTTGGATTTCTTTCCATGTTATTTCTTTGTCTGGACGCTGATAAATTGTGGAAAATGTACACAAGGGTGAAGAAAATACGGTTCGTCTTGGTTTTACTTCGTTTGGTTGATGACAAGAAGTGGGAAATAATAGCAAAATCTACTATCAATTTTAGTTTCATTATGCAAGACTTTTTAACTGTAAAATTCTTGGATAATTGTGTTAATTGCTATGCTAGCTGGAAGAAAAAAAGTGGGACAGAGAGAAACTATTCTAAGTCGAGTAGATAAAAAGTGGGGTGTTCGGGTCAGGTTACGCGCATCACGACTAATTTACACGGTTTACTGAACATTCTGCAAGCTCAATGAACAGATAAGACACCGCGGAGTGACAGACGTGCATGGTAATGTTCGAATTCAGATGCGAAAGAAGGGAACAAACCTCTCTCATCACTGAGCGCATCACGACTAATTTACACGGCCCACTGAACATTCTGCAAGCCCAATGAACAGATAAGGCACCGTGGGGTGACAGGCGTGCATGGTAAGGTTTGAATCCAGATGTGAAAGAAGGGAACAAACCCCTCTCACCACTAAGCTAGAACCTTACTTATAATTTAGCTGCTTTTTATTTGTATGATGTGATGCACAGTTGTATGCATTATATAACAACATGATATTCTTAAATTTCTTCCCTTTTACTCTCTTAACCATCTTTTTTGTTTTTTTATAGATATGAATAATTATACCGTGTTCTTAAACTACTTAAATTATATATATATATATCTTTACTTGAATCATATAATCTTATGATTTTATAATCTATTTTTACCAGCTAGCGTTCTGTTCACGTCGTGTAAAAAATATGTTCTTAGCAACCTGGGCCATATCACTGGGCCATCTAATTTTTAGTCAAGCAGCGCTAGAGGGTGATGTGAGCCTCACAGAATACAATGTCTAGAGGCAACTTTTTTGTGTGGATGACAGGAAGTCCCTACTGTTTTAATATGGAGAAAGTGTAGTTCTAAGCATCCAACCCTTTAGATCCCGCACTTGTTCAATTTCAACCTCGACATCAGGGGAATCTTTGATTAGCTCCCACCTCAATGGTGGTCAGCAACCATTCTTAGGTGACAGTACTCGTGTGAGATGACATGCCATTTGTTCGAATCGTTCAACCCCAGAATCGAGCACACTTTAACTTACCCCGAAGCAAATGAATCTATCACGTGTATACAAGCCCGTAACAGGATCGAGTTCTGATCCATGGTAGTATGGAACAGTTAGATTTGAATCAGAACCCTTTTGATTAGTTTTCGGCGAGTATTGTTCGGCAATATGTTCCCTTGCTGTCAAACCTCGCATCCTATGAATGAATGGAAGTACCTATTTCTAGTCCATGCGTGCATGTTGAATCATGACTGTCGTTGTTTACGATATCTACAAGATGATCCAATTCAATCAGGTATCTATCACGGCATTTACTTCGTCTTGTAGCAATCGCTATCGCATATCCCACCACAGAAACTTCCTTTCTGCCAATTTTCAGTGATGGTTTCAGATAAAATCTACCCGCTGGATCCAACTCTAGAAATCCAGATCTTAAATCCCTTGCTGTAAAAAACCTCTGGGTGAACCGGAGACCACTACCTCGATTGCTAAGTTCTATTTTCATCTTATTCTTTTTCTTTTTTAGAAAAAATAATATATCATACTTTTTTAAAAATAAAAAATAAAAATAAATGACACGCTTGCTTAGAAGCTATTTTACTTGCACTCCAGTTAAGTGTTTTTTAACTTTAAAAGTCTAAAAAAATAATAATTAAATTTAATATAAAATTTAAATTATATCAGACGACATAGTCAAAATTAAAAATAAAACATAATAAAATTAAATTAAAATAAATATTAAATAAAATAAATATTAATTAAAATAAAAATAAACAAATGAAATATTAAATATAAATAAAAGTATAAGAAAGTAGAATAAAAAAAGTAGAAAAATTCCATGGAGTCTAATCATTACACCTCCACAAAACCTTTAAATGCCAGTTCTCTCTTTACATACATTCATACATACATACATATCTTTTGAGGTTATTTAATCATTGCACTGGGTATGGTCCCATTGACTAGTGTGTTACTATGAAAATGCCATTTTAGTTTTAAATGGTAAATGCATCTGATGATTTTTCCAGAAGCGAAGTAAAGCCTTCACCATGAATTGCCATAGAAAAAACCCTGCCGCTTTCTAGAGGTGTGTTAATATCTTGATAATTAATGGCGCATAACCCACCTACTGACCATACCCTTCTGCTTCTTCTTCTTCTTCTTCTTTGTTGAGCTTATCCTAGGCTTCACCCATGAATATGATTATACTTGTTGCTTTACGGGCCAGAGGAAAAGGAGGATTAGAATCATGGTATCCGTTTAAACCTTCTCTTTACTGAGCTTATCCCCTTTAAAATTGGATACCATTTAAACGGGACTCGTTTTGAACCAGCATAACTTTTCTTATTTTTGTTTGCTTAAGAGTTGTGATTACTGGAAAAGTGCACTTCTTTCTTCTTCTTTTTTGAAGTTTTTTTATTCAAATAGCATGTTGTGTTATTAAATGTCTGATAATGCACGTATAAATGCATAAAATACGTTGAATAACATATAAAAAACCTTAGTCTTTTTTTTTTCAAGTTAAAATACCTTGAAGAACGAGTTAAAATATAAAAATAAAAATACCATAAAATAGCAAAAGCAACAAAACTGTAATTTATTAAAAAAAATTATCAGTTCATGTTAGTTTACAAATTGTTGTTGATTAATTTATATATATATATTAAAAAAAACCCAAACAACACAGCTGTGCAATTAGCAGGGCTGCTAATGCGATGAAAACAACAATCAAGAACGCGACTTCTCTTGCGACCTTTTTTTTTTATTAATTTTAATACTTAAAAAACATTAGATAAAATAAGATAATAAAAAAAATTTAAGTAAAGTAATACAATTTAATGAGTTATAAATAATATTTGTGATTTACGAGTTATAATTATTACAAGTGACTCTCTCAAGCGAGAAAAATATGGTTATATAGTTTACAATAAAAAATTATTAAAAAGATATCAAAAAAATAAACTCAATAATATATATATATATATATATAAACCGCCTGGATGGCTAGCTGCGGAATAACAGAAACACGAAATAAAAACATTACAAAAGAGAAACGAAAGGGCATTCCACCGCTGGTCTAGCGGTGGAAGGAGTTTATCATAGTGGTGGAAGTAGCTTATTATAGATTTGAGTTCTGAATGTACACTTATTATCTCTGCAATGTTTTACTTGTTTATTGGATTTACAAAATATTCAATAAACTATAAAAATTAATTATAGTATGCGCAATTTATCCGAACACCACATATAAAAAAAAAAAAAAGAGAAAAAAGAAAGGAAGAGGTCCGAACACCTCACATAAAAAAAAAAGAGCGAAACGAAAGGAAGAGAGAGACCAACAAGAAAGAGAAGGGCCCTTTAGTTTGAAGGAGATGCCACCACCATTATGGGAACTTTGGAACAAGAATGTCAGGAAGGGAAGCTTTTTCTCCGAAACGAAGACCAAGAAATGAAAAGGCAGCCATAATTCACTCACACAAAAACCGAAGATCCGAGTCAGGGAGTGTACTGTCAGTAATATAAAAACACTTCTGGTACCGAAGTTGAGAAAATATAAAAGAGCACATGGCATTGTGCCAAAAGAAAAAAAACTTGGTGAAGGGTACTTTCAAATTCAGGCCATCGATTAAATTAAAAAACAAATCACTGCTATACATGGTGAAGGGTCTAATCGATCTCGGTGGCTAAAAAAGAGAGCAGCATTTGCTGTATATGGTCCGTACGCCGCCGGTAGAGAGGCGCCGTCATAAATAGCTTGTAACACTAGCTGGAGGCTGTGGGATGATTATCATCTAGGTGAACTGGAAATATTCATAAGATGGGACAGTGTAGCGGCTATAGATTAGGTTGGCGTTTTAGGCGTTTGTCGGGAGGAATAAGATCTCTCAGCAGACGGGATTTTGTCAGCTTATTAGGATTATTTATTAAAAAAAAAATAGCGCACTAAATTAATAATATTGGTGAAATATTATAATTAAAAAAATAAAATGATAAAATTTATTCATGTTTCGTTTGAAAACTTAAAATATTTATAGTTTATCGAAAATAATAATAATATTTGAAAAACATTATTAAATGGAAGAAGATAAAAAATTAAAAAAAATTATAAATCCAAGTATTATATTTTTAGTATTGCTTCAATGACATGAAAAGAATCTAATAATATTAACAAAAATTATCAATAATAATCTAAGTGAATCATACTTAACATAAAAACAAGTTATTTATTTATTATTTTTGAGTGTCAAATACGACCTCCTCAGGGTTAATATTAATGACTTTTTTCATATCATTGCATTTATTTTATTAAAAAAATTTATATTACTAGTAATATTGTAATTAGAATTTTAGTATATTTCCAGACTTTTTTTCTTCTTCATTTTTTTCTTTTGTATCTTCAATTTATTTGTTGTTTTTTTTTAAAAAAATTGCTATTCTAGTAACCAAAAATTATAAATATCTTGTTTTTTAATTATAATAAATATAAATGTTCATATTAAGCGATCCAAAATAACCACCGAAAGCACTAAGATTTTGCCCAGTTAAGATAACATGCTCAAAAGCATAGGATGATTTTGAAAATTAAGACAATAAAACCAAGTTTCGGGGGCCAGAGACATGGGTATATAGAAATAAGTAAATAACCCTTAAATACGAGGATTAAATTCATCAATTTTCAAAACTCAGGGGGCATGTAGTTCCGCCCCTAAATGTCACGGTGAAGTGCTAACATAAAAATAAAAAGGAAAATAATTTTAATGTTGGATAATATATAGTCTGTCAAGATTCATATGGTAAGATTAAAAATTATCCTGTGAAGCATCACTTAAGGAGACTTTTGATGTAATAACCACTGGTAGATCTTTCATCCACACATCGCTTGTGTGGATCCGGCAGATATTGTTATATCTCAATGGACATTTTCCAAGTAGTTGCCTTATTTTATAGATGACAGGTAATGCATAGATAATAATATCAAACCCATCCATCTAAATCAAAAATTTTATATATGCATACCTGAACTATATATGCATATTAACAATTATTTTTTATTAAATAATAAACAATAATTAGATGATCAATATCTTTATAAATATCAAAATCATCTAAATTTCTTTCATAATAAATAATGGTACATAGCATTAAAGTTTAAAAAATCAATTTGTGTGGTCGACATCCTCACCAATACCCTCTTAACCTTTCAAGTCATTTCTGGAAGAGGCACTGCAAAGATCGTGTTCAAAGGTTGCACGTGTAATATATAACGTGTTTT
>NW_011499845.1:8383476-8390989 GCF_000495115.2 Populus euphratica | reverse complement strand
TTCACAAGCGTCTATTTGGATGCCGGCATTGACATAAGCCGTTCAAACTCTTAGATCAGTGAAAGACCAGGATAAGAGAATATTTATTTTCGGTGTGGGCTCGCCAGCGTCGACAGGAGGACTGAATTTATTTTCCCGTTGCAGAGTACGTAGAAATCCAGCCTAGATCTAGGGGCATGTTCCATCGATTCATTAAAGTTCTGAGCTAACACTGAATACACTCTCTATCATCTCTCATAAAATATCGTCCACCCCCACCCCAACCCCCTTGCTCCTTTATGGTGCACTTGCATTAATTTGCAGAACCCTCGTTGAAACATTCTCAAGAGATACTCATGAATTCTCTAATTTGAACATGGATAGCGTGTCTTTAACTAGACTGGAGGGCACGGTTTCTCGTAATATGCATCAAATACTTTGTATAAAACACGCATTTTATCATATAAATTGTAAAAGAGTGTCAAATCTATGCTTTCAAAATTAAGGAAAAAAGATCGAGATTACAAGAATTTCTCAAGTATTTTATTTTGCAGTCTAACGTGTGAATTAGCTGGTGAGAGCATAAAAAATGCCGGGCTTTTTATTGGAAGTGAATTAATCTCTAGAGAGTTAATCTCCAGTGTTGCTGTAAAACATCTTGAGCGCAAGGATGACTATGGTTTCGAGCGTTTTTTATTCCCGGTCAAAAATGCTTTTAAAATTTTGGAGTTTTTAGTTTAAATTATTTTTTATATTTCTGGAGAAATTACTCATACCATGTGATGATACGATGGTAATTTACGTTGTATGCATTACGAACAAGGAAGCATACGCGGTAAATAGAAATACTTCTATGATTTTTCATCCCTCTATGTAGATGTATACATGCATGGATGGTATAGAATTCAAATCATCTTTTTTTGTTTTTAACTTGTCAGGATACCTAAGCCCGGGAAAGGAACACACGAAGGAGGAATTAATTACATATATGACTGGTAACACAGTGTACAGTATTTTAAAATTAAATATATATATATATATATATATATATTAATTCTTACACTAATATTTCAAAATATTTAAAATAAATCTAAAAAAATATCAATATAATATTTTTTAAATGAAAAACAGTTTTAAAAACAAAATGATGAACTTAGCTTGGCATCTCCAGGAAAATCCCGGCGAAGCCACGGCACCCCAAAGAGGCTGTAGAGCTTGTTTTTTGTTTTTTTATTAACAATAATAATTAATAACTTGCAGAGATCCAAGGGCCTCCGTGTGTTATTATTACTGGCATGCCATCATCTCCTTTTCTTTATTTCTTGAGTATTCTCTCCTGTATTTAACGAGACCAAGAGTTGTGTCAGCGAGAAAAAAGAAAAAAAGAAGAAAAACATAAAGCTTTTTTTCCTTTTTCCCTTCAAGTCTCTTGATGTTTTGTTTCTTCCCCGTGAAAGAGAACAGCCGAACAAGCAGAAGGGACACGAATGTATGCTTTTCGCGTTTTCCGATTTTAATATTGCCAGGTTGACGAAATATTCTTTTCAATTTAATATATTTTCAACAGAATACTTCCAGAAAACAGGTTAAATCATGTCACTAAACATAACATTACACGTGAAGCTACTCTCGTGCCATGGTGTTTACATCAATTACATTCACATGTAGTACGTCGCCAAGAGTGCATGAGAAAACAGAACAAGTAATTTTTTGAAATCAAATATTATAACCGAAGTTGAACTCCACGATTCAAGGCGCAAGCAAGAGGGTTCTCCACTCTCGTTCTTCCATCACCCTGTTATTTGCACTCATTTGATGTAGAAAAGCCACGAAAAGTCTCACGCTGGTCAGATAAGTGGGTCCATGTAGCGAATCACTCAAGAATGTTTGCACTCTTGCTTATCAAAATCCTACCAATTTGATGGCTGCCGCTAGAATGAATAGATGCGAGCGATAGACTTTGTCCCGAGGCTTAACAAGTAAGTACACGGAGGTCGAGCTAAGATCATCTTTTAATGGGTATGGTTCCATGCACTAAAGTTTATTAATATAATTGTTTGTGTACGTGAGAATATGATTTATCTTCATTTTACAATAACTCACCATTTATTGTCTCTCATCGTGCAAAAAAGTGTCCATTCTATACGTGTCTATCACTCGATGTATAAGGTGGCTTCCAGTGCGCTGATCCGCTGATGAAAGCTGCTTCCTTGTGCCAAAAGTTGGCTATTGTCTTATCCAGATTAAGAGGAAAGTTTTTTTAAAAACAATATATAAGTTATTCCAAATTTTTATAAAAATACACGTTTTAATTTAAACTTAAAATTTATTGTACAGATTTTATATCTTTTACCATCACGTTATATTTTTTAAGAACACACAATTTTGTATTAGCTCATAACCATCTCAGTAATCATTGCACAATTAAATAACTTGTAATAAAAAAACTTAAAAACAATTCATAACAAAAAAACCTTCCTGATATGAGATCTAGTTTCTCAAATAATTTAAAAATAAATAAAAAATATAAAACTCTTTACATGAGATAAAACTGTCTAATATTAAAAACAATAATTTTAATGTTCAAAACGAGAAGCCAGGGCTCTCACCATGGAATATGAGACTTTGAGTCGAAGTAGCCTTAAAATGACCTTTTCCCAATATTGTTAAGAATAATTTATAGTTTCATTCAAACAGGAAACTACAGTTTATAATTGGTATATATCTCCAGATTTATCACGCCAAAGCCAATCACACTAATGAATTTATAGAACAGAACGAAAAGGAACTTTAAACTACGTCCAGGGCGCTTTTGGCGACGGCGCTTGCGTGTATATCAAGTTGGAGGCCACCTAAATTGCTAGCTGATTATCAACGAATGGCAGGGAATTAAAGCAGGTATGATAAGATGTGGGTCAGTGCGGAGTCAGATAGATGGGCTGGAGATCTGGGACTTGTTAAAAAAAATTAAATGATTTTTTTATTTTGATTTGATGTTAAAAAATTAAAAAAATATTTTAATATATTATATAAAAAAAACCACCAGACAATCTGTAAATATATAGATTAAGACCCACTAACAACTATCAAGTGTCAAGGATAGTCATTGCAATTTAATCTCTGAATAGATGCCCCTTGACCTTAGCTGGAAATGTTTTTTGAATATTTATTTTATTTTATGAATAATAAATAAGATATAAATATTATGAAATATGTAAAAAAATTAACTCGATATATGTGTGTGTTATTTTGTATTAATATACATACTTTAAATTTATATATTAGTTATTTAATTTTTTATTTAATAATAAATAATAGTAAATGTGAACTCTTATACAGATATCTAAAATTCAATAAATATTTTAATTTCTTGCTTGATAAATAATAAATATAATATAAATATCACAAAATTAAACTTGTGAGTTTTATAACAATGATGATTAAATTATAAATTGTTTAATAAAATTATATGATTTTACAAGTTAATATTACTGTGTACAATCATTTTAAAACTCAAAAACAGAAAAAATTGACCGAGATCGTGATTTAACTTGATAAAATCAGTAAACTCACGATTTTAATACCAAATTTATGTTTTCGTGAAAGTGAAAGCATTAAGTATGATTTCCTTAACTTCTTCCCATGACTAATTTTACTATGGTAATTTACCGGTTGTTTTCTTCACTCTTATTCTCTCCTTTCACTTCTCGTTTTATTCAAGAAAACATCTCTATAGCCAAGTGCTTTTCAATCTCCTCAGCTTACAGTTTCCCCATCTTAATCCCTGTTGTTTTGAAATCCTCGTGGAAAGAAAAAGGAAGATAGATGGAGACCCATGTGATTTCAACAAACAAATCTCTTTAAGATCTGCCCACTTCGCTTACTGATACTTTTCTTATTTCTAATCTGATTCGTGGACCTCTTTTTGTTGTTATCGTTTTTTTTTTTTTTTTCCGGTGCTCAGCTCTGGTTTCAAAATGGTTTCTTTAATGTTGGATTGCTTGGAACTGAGATTTTCTGTAGATGAGCTTATAAACTTTGGATTTCTTTCCATGTTATTTCTTTGCCTGGACGCTGATAAATTGTGGAAAATGTACACAAGGGTGAAGAAAATACGGTTCGTCTTGGTTTTTTTTTTATTATTAATATGGGTGTCCAAGCTTGTGTGTACCACGACTAATCTTACGGTCTATTGAACATCCTATAAGCTCAGTAAACAGGTAAGGCACCGTGGGGATAACAGACATACCATATAGAGAAGATCCAATAAAGACACGAAAAAAAACCACTTTTCAGCTCCAATATTATTGGAACTCGAACCAAAATTTAAAAAAAAGAAAGCAACACCTACACTACTGAACCACAACCTGCTAGGTTTTACTTCGTTTGGTTGATGACAAGAAGTGGGAAATAATAGCAAAATCTACTATCAATTTTAGTTTCATTATGCAAGACTTTTTAACTGTAAAATTCTTGGATAATTGTGTTAATTGCTATGCTAGCTGGAAGAAAAAAAGTGAGACAGAGAGAAACTGTGCTAAGTCGAGTCGACAATTTGGCTGCTTTTTTTTTTATTATTTATTTACGTGAGGTGTCCGGGCTAGCTTGCGCGCACCACGATTAATCCTCACGGCCCACTGAATACCCTGCAAACCCAGCAGGTAGATAAGGCAGCGCGAAGCTGACAGACATGCAATTCCAAGAATCGAACCTGTGGCAGTGGAAGGAGCAAATACTCCTGCCGCTAGGCTAATGCCGTGGGTGCAATTTGGCTGCTTTTTATTTGTATGATGTGATGCACAGTTGTATGCATTATATAACAACATGATATTCTTAAATTTCTTCCCTTTTACTCTCTTAACCATCTTTTTTGTTTTTTTATAGATATGAATAATTATACCGTGTTCTTAAACTACTTAAATTATATATATATATATCTTTACTTGAATCATATAATCTTATGATTTTATAATCTATTTTTACCAGCTAGCGTTCTGTTCACGTCGTGTAAAAAATATGTTCTTAGCAACCTGGGCCATATCACTGGGCCATCTAATTTTTAGTCAAGCAGCGCTAGAGGGTGATGTGAGCCTCACAGAATACAATGTCTAGAGGCAACTTTTTTGTGTGGATGACAGGAAGTCCCTACTGTTTTAATATGGAGAAAGTGTAGTTCTAAGCATCCAACCCTTTAGATCCCGCACTTGTTCAATTTCAACCTCGACATCAGGGGAATCTTTGATTAGCTCCCACCTCAATGGTGGTCAGCAACCATTCTTAGGTGACAGTACTCGTGTGAGATGACATGCCATTTGTTCGAATCGTTCAACCCCAGAATCGAGCACACTTTAGCTTACCCCGAAGCAAATGAATCTATCACGTGTATACAAGCCCGTAACAGGATCGAGTTCTGATCCATGGTAGTATGGAACAGTTAGATTTGAATCAGAACCCTTTTGATTAGTTTTCGGCGAGTATTGTTCGGCAATATGTTCCCTTGCTGTCAAACCTCGCATCCTATGAATGAATGGAAGTACCTATTTCTAGTCCATGCGTGCATGTTGAATCATGACTGTCGTTGTTTACGATATCTACAAGATGATCCAATTCAATCAGGTATCTATCACGGCATTTACTTCGTCTTGTAGCAATCGCTATCGCATATCCCACCACAGAAACTTCCTTTCTGCCAATTTTCAGTGATGGTTTCAGATAAAATCTACCCGCTGGATCCAACTCTAGAAATCCAGATCTTAAATCCCTTGCTGTAAAAAACCTCTGGGTGAACCGGAGACCACTACCTCGATTGCTAAGTTCTATTTTCATCTTATTCTTTTTCTTTTTTAGAAAAAATAATATATCATACTTTTTTAAAAATAAAAAATAAAAATAAATGACACGCTTGCTTAGAAGCTATTTTACTTGCACTCCAGTTAAGTGTTTTTTAACTTTAAAAGTCTAAAAAAATAATAACTAAATTTAATATAAAATTTAAATTATATCAGACGACATAGTCAAAATTAAAAATAAAACTAAATTAAAATAAATAATAATTAAAATAACAATGATCAAGTTATATATTAAATAAAATAAAAATTAATTAAAATAAAAATAAACAAATGAAATATTAAATATAAATAAAAATATAAGAAAGTAGAATAAAAAAAGTAGAAAAATTCCATGGAGTCTAATCATTACACCTCCACAAAACCTTTAAATGCCATTTCTCTCTTTACATACATTCATACATACATACATATCCTTTTAAGGTTATTTAATCATTGCACTGAGTATGGTCCCATTGACTAGTGTGTTACTATGAAAATGCCATTTTAGTTTTAAATGGTAAATGCATCTGATGATTTTTCCAGAAGCGAAGTAAAGCCTTCACCATGAATTGCCATAGAAAAAACCCTGCCGCTTTCTAGAGGTGTGTTAATATCTTGATAATTAATGGCGCATAACCCACCTACTGACCATACCCTTCTGCTTCTTCTTCTTCTTCTTCTTTGTTGAGCTTATCCTAGGCTTCACCCATGAATATGATTATACTTGTTGCTTTACGGGCCAGAGGAAAAAAAGGATTAGAATCATGGTATCCGTTTAAACCTCCTCTTTATTGAGCTTATCCCCTTTAAAATTGGATACCATTTAAACGGGACTCGTTTTGAATCAGCATAACTTTTCTTATTTTTATTTGCTTAAGAGTTGTAATGACTGGAAAAGTGCACTTCTTTCAAAAAAAATTTAAAGTTTTTTTATTCAAATAGCATCTTGTGTTATTAAATATCTGATAATGCACGTATAAATGCATAAAATACGTTGAATAACATATAAAAAACCTTATTCTTTTTTTATCAAGTTAAAATACCTTGAAGAACAAGTTATAATGTAAAAATAAAAATAGCATAAAGTAGCAAAGGCAACAAAACTGTAATTTATTTTAAAAAAATTATCAAGTTCATGTTAGTTTACAAATTGTTGTTGATTACTTTATATATATTTAAAAAACCCCAAAGAACAGAACTGTGCAATTAGCAGGGCTGCTATTGCGATGGAAACAACAATCAAGAACGCGACTTCTCTTGCGACCTTTTTTTTTAATTTTAACACTTAAAAAAATTAGATAAAATAAGATAATAAAAAATCATTAAGTAAAGTAATACAATTTAATGAGTTATAAATAATATTTGTGATTTACGAGTTATAATTATTACAAGTGACTCAAGCGTGAAAAATATGGTTATATAGTTTACATTAAAAAATTATTAAAAAGATATCAAAAAAATAAACTCAATAATATATATATAATAATAAACAATGATCAAAAGGCGTCAGGAGCCGTACAAATGTGTCTCCACCGCCTGGATGGCTGGCTGTGGTATCCAATCTAAGCGCGCACAGGGGTAATAACGGAAACACGCAATAAAAACATTACAAAAGAGAAACGAAAGGGAGAGAGAGAACCAGCAAGAAAGAGAAGGGCCCTTTACTAGTTTGAAGGAGATGCCACCACCGTTATGGGGACTTTGGA
>NW_011499845.1:8369324-8382201 GCF_000495115.2 Populus euphratica | reverse complement strand
ATTATATCAAATTTGATCTTTAAATTTTTAATTGTTATATGTATTTTATTTTGATTTTTTTTAATTCTATCTATTAGAATTTGATTTTTATATTGATTTTGGTCATTATTTTTATAATTATTATTTGTTTTTTTTATTTTTTAATTAAAAATTTTTATTTATCAAATTTAATTATTTTTTATTTATTACTTATTTTATTTAAAATAATTTATAAAATGATTATTAATATTATTATTATTTTAATTTTTTTATTTTTAAATTCTTTTATTTATTAAATTTGATCTATATTATTTTAATTATTATTTAAAATTATTTATGAAATTATTATTTTTTTTTCAATTTTATTCTTACTCAACTTTTTAATTTGTAATATTTCTATTGGTAATATTTATTTCTCATCATTTCAATAAACTTGAAAAAAATAAAATATTAACAAGTTATTTTTTATAATGTAATTAAATAGTGAAAATTATTTTTTATTATAATATCAAATATTAAAAAATAATTTATTTTAAAAAAATTACTTAAAAAAAAAACTATTTTACAGTAAATAAACACCGCAAACCAAAAAGATAATAACCACGAGAAAGACAGAACGTTTTGGGCCGTAGCGAGCGATTTTTATTTATATCCGAGGGAATGGGCTTTGCAAGAACTGGAATGAATTTTGTGACATCCACAAACCCTATAACTGGAATTTTCTACAACGGAGTGAAAAAGTTATCAAGAAATGCTGAGCAAGTGGTTTATATTATAGTCTGTCTATTTTAAATTTAATTATTTATCTTATTTTAACATATTTTTAAATAAAAAATTTAAAAAACAATGTTGTAATGATAAAAATCAAGGCATATCTTCTAGATAATACGGTTCAACAAATAAATAAACGTGGATGCACAGCAATAGATGTTGATTATCTGGAAGAACGATTATTCATATGAATTAATTCTAATTCTAACTCGATGAAACATGGCAAAAAAATCCTATGGAGAGAGGGCATGTCATGAAAGGTAAAAAAACAACCACCATAATTCACGAAGCTATTTGTGCAGCAAGTACTTGCAGGAAGCAAGAGTAGATTAATGACACAGAAGGGGATCGTCCGGATTATACGATCCTCTCATCACTAAGATTCAAATCTTAAGACATGCTATTAAGATTAAAATTCTTAGAAATTTTTAAACTCCGGCGTTGAAGATCCACACCTGAATATTTATCTCAAATTAGTTTCTTCAACAACGATTTACCTGTGAGATCCATACCTTTTTCCTTCTTTCTTATCAGCCGTGGGGAATTTACTTCTTATCACATATTTTTACAGCAAAGTGGGGGCATAGATTCGTGTAGATTTTTTGCATTATATTTCGCTTATCATCTTTCACAATTGCAAGAGAGGTCGTCCAATTCCTAATCGAGTCTGACAAAAGCAGACCATTAAATTTTCCTCACTTTTTGAACGCTTGTGGTACCAAAATTTGGTTGGATTCTCGGTGGCATGCGTGAATTGAGTTAGGTATGCCACCCAACGTCAATGTAGTCGTAATTTTCTTTCCCATTTTTTCCTAGATAATTAAATGCACTTTGGATCAACCTAACATCTAGACTTGGCCTTGATTCAACGATTTGCTTTTTTTTTCCCCCACAGAATTTGATGTAAAGACAGACATTTACTGGCAGAGATGATTGATCTTGCTTGAATGTAACTTCATTATTCAAGACCAGCACTTGTTTTTTGATGTAGCAGAATATGCTGAAGAGAGAATGGAGGCTGGATGATAACACCAGGGATCTCAATTGCTATAAACCGACGAGTATAATGCAATCAAACTGTGGCAGCATGTTCTGTACATCAAATAAACGAAGCCACTACCGTAGCACATACCACAATGGAATATCCTCACTACATGAATTCAGTAACCACTAACTCTGACATATCTCCATACCAAATCTAGCTCCTTTCCATCGTATATGTGAATACAAAGGTATCTGCCCCTCGTCTCCTAATGGATACATAGCTGCAAAAATTATAGAAAAATACAGCCAAGTAAATCGGGCGTGAGACACGGTAATTACACCATAATAACAAGCCACAACCGTCGAGCATCTGCCTGCTAGTTCTACATCACTCAATCACAGGCAGCAACATCATCAATGCCATCAGCCAAAGGAATTTTCCTTGCAGGATTGAAGAAGCTGCAAAGGGGATGAGGCAACCCACGAATGTTAAATATAGGAGCACTAGCCTCAGGGTATGTAAGCACAAAACTGATTGCGGTATCAAATACATGAATGAAATTGGAATAACATGCTCTCAAAATTAAGAACTTTTTGACAGGCTTTTTGGTCACTCAGCAGCCTCAAAACTAGAAAGCATGGTTCTCCTAAAATAAGCCAAGAAAAATGGAATCATTTACTTAAGCTGGTGTTCTAATGGCATTAAATAGACCTGTTGATCCCAAAGAAAAGTTCACGAGTTGTATCATGGCTCGGGTAAACAAAGCTAAATTAGAGTCAGATGGCTAAGAACTTTTGATGATAAAGAATAACAATTAAGCACTAAAGGGAGGCATGCACATGTAATTTCCCTTTCCTTTTCCCTTGAGAAGAGAAATAGCGAAGAATGGCAAGATTATAAGCAGACCGATACAGTCCTCAATTGACAGCCTCACCTTGGTTCATACTATTGCCAGCCATAACAGGTGTTGGAGCAGCTGATTTGTTTGACATCATAATACCAAGGTTTGAACAATCCATTCCAATTGCACCTGGTTTAAATCAAGAATAAGAAACACGCTTATATTTTTAAAGCAAAATATTAATTCCAGAAATATTTAATCAAACTGAAAACTCTTATGTAGAGAGGTCTTATATTTAGCAAGTCATAGTATGGTCTCTTACAATCTTTGAAACAAGGAAAGGTAGAGACATTCAGAAGGTTACTATAACCCTCTGCACATGCGCAACTGTAAGTGAACTGAGATGTCTTGTTGCACGAGCCACCTCCACAATCAGCCCAAAAGCAGGCTACAAAAACAAATTTACCAAAAAGCCTAAGAATATATTAAGAAAACAACAAACGACAGTATGAAGTTTTGGCTGTAACAGGGCTTACGATCGAAAATTGACTGATTATCTCTGCTTGCTTTCTCTTGAACAGGTGAGGGTGCTGCTGTGCACGAGAAGTTCACGGTACCTGATAAAATCAGAATCAAGCAATCGATCACAATTCTCAAGTGTCAAGGCTGCAAAAAAGTTGTTCACGAAATTGAATCACAAGAAAATGTTACGGATCACATTAATCTTTCATTCTATTTATCCAACATTTTTTGAAGATAATTAAAGAAGCAGCTAATCTTTGACTCAACGATGATGGCAAATATCACCATCAACCCTTGATTAGTATGTGGTTTTCTCTCTTAAGTGATTTAGACATCTCAGAACGTTTTTGAAAGGTTATGATTGGCATACATTACCAACTCAAATAAAATAATATTTGGTTTCCAAATTAAGATTTTGTTTGATTTGTTTTAGTTAATTACATTCCCTCGTAAAAACAATATTATCTTAACCCAGTCTTGGTCCAAGTACATTGACTTCCAAATCAGCATAACTTATACACGGATTTTACTCTGTTCTTACTCGTAGTGATCTTCGATTTCAAACAATTTGTAAATGTAACAATTTACCATGTTTTGCCCAGCATGGACAAACCAGAGCGAGCTAAATCATCAAAATGAACACAGAGGACTCATATTTGAACAGGTGTGTACGTACTCCCATGATTACGGGCAGGGGACAAAAGAAGAAACAGAGAACTCACAATTGGGAACTACGCAAGGAAGAAACTGGGGATGATCATCTTGATCAAAGCGAGTCTGCGTCCACCCAGGATCACATTCACATTCATAAAACCAAGTGCTATTGTCAGAAGGCTTGCAAGTTCCTTTCCCACATTCCACTTTTTTGCACACATCATCTAGTAATCAAAAACAAGATTAAAAACACAATAAGATGATGTTATAGCCAAAATCACAGTCAAAATGAAAAGCCAAGAAAACTCTGTTGATAAACGTCATTAACATCCATCGAAACCCATGAAAGAAAATCGACAGCTGTGCAAACTAGTTAAAGAAAAATGAATAAAGAAGAAGCCAATTAATCATCAAGAAGTCCAAAGTACGAGATGGTGATCAGCGAAACCCATGAAAGAAAATCGACAGCTGTGCAAACGAGTTAAAGAAAAATGAACAAGGAAGAAGCTAATTAATTATCAAGAAGTCAAGAGTAAGAGATGGTGATCAAGGATCGAAGAACAAGTACCAAAGATAGGGGACAGCAGGGGAGATAAAAGGTCACTACTAGCAATCAAATGTTGCGAAAGAAAAATGATTGCAATCCAGGCAATACTGGTACTAGCATAAGCCATCTCTGGAAACAATAGAGAATCAGACACAGATATGGTGAGGTGAAAGGTGTATTTGAATTTTTGTGGTTCAAAACTAGGATCGAGGATCTTTAAAAATGGAAGCTTCTTCCGTTGGATCACACATGAGACTTTTTTAATCTTATTTGCCAAAAGCTACGTGAGAACGTGGCTTCCCGAAGGACCCTAATAAATGTTGATGCTCTAGTTAAACTGGGCAGTTGGGATTTTGGTAGAGAATCAGACACAGATATGGTGAGGTGAGAGGTGTACTTGAATTTGTGAAGTTTAAAAGTAGGATCGAGGATCTTTAAAAATGAAAGCTTCTTCCGTTGGATCCCACGCGAGACTTTTTTAATCTTGTTTGCCAAAGCTACGTGAGAACGTGGCTTCCCGAGGGGACCCTAATAAATGTTCATGCTCAGTTAAACTGGGCAGTTGGGATTTTGGTTCAGAGGATCCAGGGCAGTTATGGTTTTGCGGCCACTCAGATGTCACCACATGCATATTCCTGGTTCCCGTGCGGTGCGGTTCCATTGTTGCGATTCAAATTCTAACAAAGAGATATCAATGTGGTCCAAATTAGTCTATTCGTGAGCAAAATATTGATTTCTCTTACACGAGCATGATTGTTTTCTTGCATCGAAAGTTCAGTGATTGAAATGTAGCTTGCTCAGAGAGAGACTAGCATAGTAACTTTTGCAGAATCGCAACGGCGCACGAAAACTTATGCAAAAAGTCAACACTTTTGCAACCATAACAATTGAAAGCTGACTAATACAGTTGGGTGATTAATGTTGGAATGTTAATGTGATGACCGGCCAAAATTGGAGTTTTGATCGTGTACGTGTCACCAACATTCCACGATTAATAAACCTTATACGCTGTCGTCTAAACCATAGATCACGAGTCTGGGGTTAACTTCATGTGGAAACCCTAACGAAGCATGTGAATGTGGTCAGATCATGTCTTTGTAATGGCCGGTGCAAATGGACACAAGTGACTAAAAGTCAGACACTAGGAAATCCTAGCTATGTATTTAACATGTTCACTGCTGCCAAACTTGGCAGGTAGGGCTTCAAATGAATAGAATCAAGCTTGAACGTGCTCATAGTTGCCTCTTCTAGTTTTAACAAAGTTCAAACTATGCTTATGTCCATGATAAACGTAGAATATAATACTTAGTCCGGAGAGAAGAGGGACAGAGGTAATTGTTGTTTCTCTTTATTTAAAAATATATTAAAATAATTTATTATTTATTTTTAAAAATTTATTTTTTATATCAATACATTAAAATGAATGATTAAAAACATAAAAGAAAACTTAAAGCTAAAAATAAAATTAAAAAATATTTAAAAATATAACTGAACAATAACATTAAATATCACTATAATTTATCATGGTTGATCATAATAACCAACAGTAAACTAATGTGGTTTAAAAATTGTTAGAATAAGATTTACTTGGATAAGTTATTTTTTTTGTTTAGTAAATATATAAACTCGATAGACTGAAAATCTAACATGCGTGAAAATTTTATTTAATATCTTAAAAATATGTTTATAATATATCTCATTCAATTTTAAAAATAATATATTTACATCTTTTAAGTGTTTCATCAGCACGTATGTTTAACTTTTACATTTCTTATTAAATTTTATTCTATAGAAGTGTTTTTAGTCATCTATTAAGTTAGTTTATTTTATGAAGTGTTACACAAATTGTTTATCCCTATAAGTTTTTACGAGTTTATAAATAATTTCTTAGATAAGTCTCTCTATAAGACGGCTTAGGAGCCTAATTAAGTTGGGTTATGAGCCTTCGAAGTTTAGTTAATTTCAACTCATTTATATATAAAATAAATTCGCGTAAACTACGAATTCGAGTAAACACTTGAGCGAGCCGAGCTTTGACTCACAAGCCGCTTAGCTGATTTGGTAGCACCGTTTTTGGCAGGAATACTTAAATAGCACAGTGCACACTCCAGGTGCGGGCTGGATTTGGGTTGGTGGTCATTATTTGGGCCTGGTTAGGGCTTGTTTAGCCTTTCTAATATTGGGCTTTACTCATTTTACTTCCCAAATTCATGTTTTAGCCCGGGGGAAATATTTTTAAGCGAGTATACTGCATACACCTAAAATGTGATGGAAGCCAAAGTAGAAATAATGCTATACCATCACAAAGTCACAACACAAATTATTTTTTCATGAAAAGACTATTATTTTCCCTTTTAATGCTATGTATCAAGAACTCGAGCTACCCTGTTAATGCCATCATCATGCCCCCTTTTTTTAATAAAAAAATTAAATTAAATTAAATTCCACAACTAAGTAATTATAAAGATAAAATTGTAAGGGGCTTCATATTCAACTCTAAGTCACATGGGATTGCAAAATCTCACAGATAACTTAAATTCTTAATTTGCTTTGCTAACTCTTTCTGCAGTATAATAAAATAATATTGAAATTTGATTTTTTTTTCTATCCAACTAATTTCACACAGTTAATTTTCCATCAAACTCCAGGGAGGATTTGTAAGATGTATATGTAGTGCTATGCTTTATTACTCTTAACAAAATGGAGTGGAGAGAGGGTGTTTTTTCATCCGTAAACATAAACACGTACCGTTTACACGTGGAGGAGTATTAGAGCGAATGTATCGAACTCCTGTACACCTGACAAGAGTTCCGCATGTCTTGTCATCTTGTTACTAGCGTTCCTGCCAAGGTTCAAAGTGGCTAGATAGGAAGAATGAAGAAGACTCGACACGACGGTGTTTCCCCGAAACAATCAACTTCTCGAAGTATATAATAAACACGCCATGTGAACGCCAACTAATCTTTTCACCATCAAGTGATATTTATTCTTCTATGTACTACTCTCTATAGCATCTTTAATGCACCAACCGCTATGAGTCCATGAGGCTTCAGCCTTTTTTTTTCCTTTTTTTTTTAACGAGGCTTCAGTGTCCTTTCCGATTATTTAGAAGTTCGAGACTATAAAACACGGTTTTCTTTTTTCGCATTTGTCTTCAGTGCATGGAAGGAGCAATCAGAACATAAAATGAATGTCAAGAGAGAGAAGGATGCAGGCATGGTGAGAGTCTACTTGTTTGGTTTATCACTATCCTTTTATCTTTAATTCGATCAATCTTATTTTTAATCTATTGAGATATTAAGATAAGTTTATAATTAATCATGGAACTTGCACATAGAAAAATACATGACTTTCTACACTACTCTAAGGATAGGATAAAAAAAAACTTGGCAAAAAAGACAGTTACAGAATCAACCAGCAGGGATAAGATAAGCACGTGCACCCCGGCCCTTACTAAACTACTCTAAGGACCCCACCATCCCACGAGCTCTAGGTTCCGTGACCCAAAGTGGACAAGTCCTCCCACCCTGAGATGAGTATTTTACAAGGAGTCTGCATGTTCTTGACTACTTTTCACATGGTATTCTGCAACTCCCCCATTTCTTAATTGCCTGTGTAACACGATTTTAGTTACCAATACACCCTTTCAGTCCATAATGGCTATACAAGTATGAGCCCCGATTCCATCGAAGGCAAGGCATCTCTGCCAGGAACTTCCTCTCTGCTTCTAATTATCTCCCTTGCAGACTTTTTAGCTAAAAAAACAAAGCTCAAAAATCATATCAACCTCTAAAAAAGGTGCTTACAGGAGAAAAATAATAAAACAGTAAGAGTCAGGCTGTCGAAATATGGGTGTGATTAAATTCTGTACTAAATAGTCGGACTATTATGGTGTTGAAAGCCAAACTGTAGACAGAAGAGAGATCTGAATCTCATTTGGTGCTTAGTTATATGTTCTTGCTGAGATAAGTTGGTATCTTAGGAGGAATTGACAGAGATGGGGAAGTCTGGAAAATGGCTTAAAAGTTTCTTGACAGGGAAGAAAGACAAGGAGAAGGAGAAGAAGGGTACAACTCAACAGAATTCAACACCTATTATTGAGAATCCAGTGACCCCAAGCTCAATCCCACCAACTACTCCAAAAGAAAAAAGAAGATGGAGTTTTCGCAGATCACCAGCCACAGCAGCTGCTCCCAAGGACTCGAATTCTACAGAACCAATCGCCACCACACAGCCAGCTGCGGTGCAGGGAACGTTGGATTCAGAGAATGAACAGAAAATGCACGCGATGGCTATGGCAGCTGCTGCGGATGCAACTGTGGCCGCTGCACAGGCTGCAGCTGCTGTGATCCGTCTAACTGCTTACACCTCCAGGAGAAACAGTACAATCGAAGAGGATGCTGCCGTAAAAATTCAATCAGTCTTTCGATCTTATTTGGTAAGCAATACTTGAATTTCCATCGGTTCTTGTCTAGTGAACACATCAGTCTCTAAACTGAAATTATAAAAACCAAAGCTTCAGAGATGAAAATGATGAATTGCGTGTTTGGTTTTGGTATTTTTAACAGGCAAGGAAAGCATTATGTGCACTGAAAGGCTTAGTGAAGTTGCAGGCACTCGTGAGGGGTCAACTGGTGAGGAAACAGGCAACAGCTACACTCAGGTGCATGCAGGCATTGGTGAATGCGCAGACTAGAGCTCGGGCTCAGAGGATCTGGATGGCTGAAGACGTAAAGCCCAGCCAGAGGAATTCGATCCACAGAAAGTCGACACAAGAGAATAGGATTAGGAACACAAATGATGTAAGGATTCTTTTCTTCTTTTGAACTTACCCAGTTCATGACCTTTTTTTCTGTTATCAAACAGACGAGGTATGCATTCATTCGACAAGGTACGAGTCAGATTAATTCATA
This sequence comes from Populus euphratica, assembly GCF_000495115.2. NCBI lineage: Eukaryota > Viridiplantae > Streptophyta > Magnoliopsida > Malpighiales > Salicaceae > Populus > Populus euphratica. The sequence goes on along the minus strand of NW_011499845.1, from coordinate 8,372,989 downwards.
AATGGAAAAACATAAGATTGCATTTCATGCTTAAAAACATGTTTCGTAACTATTTTCTTTCCATTTTTATTCGACAGTAATTATTAACGAAGAATAAGGACACTGTCAGGACTTCAATTCAAAAAAGTGGTTCTATATACGTGGTCTTAATGAATAATAAAATATTTAGTATTCTCATCTAAAAGTAGCAGAACAAAATCTTTCCTTTATTCTTAGTTCATTGCTAACATTACATCAAGATGCAACTATCTAAATTTTTCCTTCTTTTTTCTGGGAAAATTGTTTTCTGGAATTTCTGACATTGTCAATGGCAAGCATATGTAACAGTTATTCACGTATATAAAATTAGTACTTCGAATCCACTATGAGCGATCTGCCATTCTGTTTCGGTACACGTAGGAGAATGATAGAGGCATGGATCAGGAGAACATCAAGATTGTAGAGGTGGATGTTGGAGAATCGAAGGGAAGTATAAAGAGCAGAAATGGCTACTCTCATCGTCCACAAACAGATCTAACAGAGCATAGATTTTCCACACATTATGCCTCAAATCATGCGTACTCGAAGATAGAGAACCACCAGATCTCTCCAGCTCCATCAGCTCTAACAGATATGAGCCCCAGAGCTTGCAGTGGGTATTTTGAGGAAAATTCCTTCAGCACAACAATCAGCAGCCCTCAGTACTCCTCTGCAGTATCAAAACCTGATCCATCAAGAATTCCATTCGCCTTACCAAGGCCAGAGTACGCAGAATCTCTGTCCTATGACTACCCATTTCCAAATTACATGGCAAACACAGAATCTTTCAGGGCCAAAGTTCGGTCACATAGTGCACCAAAACAAAGGCCAGACTCATTTGAGAGGCAACCAAGTAGGAGGAGGGCATCAATAGAGGGAAGGAATGTCCCAAGGCCTATGCGGATGCAGCGGTCGTCTTCCAATGTTGGAGCCACAGCTCAAGGCTATATATATCCATGGTCAATTAAGCTTGACAGAACAACAGTATCACTTAGAGATAGTGAGTGCGGATCCACAAGTACAGTGCTCACAAACACCAATTATTGCAGTTCTCATGTTGGATTTGAAGTAAGCATCACCCATCCTTAATTAAATCACGACAATACATTATGTATTAGAGGACAAACCACTAAACAGATTAAATATATCAAACTTGCGAATTACTCCAAATCTAATCAGTTGAATCATTGCTTTTTTAATCTGCAGGTTCGTGGAAATAGGTACTAACAGTACACTAGCCAGCCTTTGCAACTCAGTATGTTGTGTGCCCCAATAAAATGACATATGCGGAAAGCTGCTGGAATGTTGTGCAACTTTTCACCAAGTTTAAGCAAGAAAGAAACTGAAGAAATTTAAATCTTCAACGCAGAAAGCTGCTGGAATATTGTACGACTTTTCATTCTTCTTCGTTCTAGTGTCATTGTGGAGTGAAGTGTCGGAAACCCCCATGTAGAGTCGTAATCTTTTTTCATTTTCCCATTATATGGACTAACGTCTTCCTTAGCAGAAGCACAAATGCAAAGACAACTAACGTGTGAGTAAATGCAGGAACGCAGTTTAATTAACTGCTTAAATTATAATGTGTCCATAAAAAAATTATTTGAGAGTGAATTGTTCTCCCCAGATTGTAAATTGTTTTGTGCTTATGATTTCATAGTAATCCTGCAAAAACCATCAGTTCTTTGAAAGCAATAACAGAAATAATCTTATACAGCCATCAACGTAATGATTTACCTAATCTAAGAGCAAATATTGCCCAGAGCGTGACATTTCCACTTTTTTGTCGCAGAAATACCGGTAACTTGTCTTGCTGTGCCAATCAATAGCCTCCATCAATTTATTCATTCAGAGTTAGTTTGACATGGCTTATAAAGGAAAATTTGATTTTGAATTATAAATTTAAAAGTTGATATTCATTAATAAGATTAGGTTTGGTACGTTTAGTTAAAAAAAACTATTGAATTTTTTTGAAGAATAAATAGAATTCATAAAATCGAAATTAAAAATCTTAACTCTTGATTACATCAAGATTTTAACTTATTTTTAGAATAAATTTTAATGCAAACTCAAAATTATTTATAGGCAAGTATATTTTATAACACAAGTTGACTTGAACTAAGTGAAACCTTAATATACAAAAATTATTACACGCAGTATTTGTGAATGTGGCAATTATTTTTTTTTTAAATATATATTAAATTAATGTATATATTTTTTAAATCATAATTTGAAAATATATTAAATTAATATATATATATATTTTTTAAATCATAATTTAGACTGCATAGGTGTACAATAACTGATGGTGGTTTTGACTTTTACGGATAAACTTTTGTTAATTCCCAGAAAAGTTAATGTGGAAGATTTATCCTCCATCAATACGGAAAGGGAATTGGTGGATCGGAATAATCAAGATTTTGTTACACGCTTTTGTTTTTGCTGTCCAACGTTATGTACTTAGCAATTCTTTTCTTACCTAACTGAACTGCACAAATTGAAGACTTAGATCAAAGCAAGATCGAACGTTATGTGCGTGCTCATTTTTAAAAGCTGCCTGGGATTGGATTGCGATTGTTCCAAATCTCTTCTCAAATAAGCAGTGCCAAAAAGAAAAAGGGACCTGAAGCATGAGCTGACAACAGAAGAAATGCTTCTAGGCTCAAGAATATTACAGGGATTTCGCCGATGAAGTCCAACCTCTTGAGCAGCTCAACATAGACCATCAAAACAGTACCTATTCAGGGCTTGCTCTCCGAGCCCAACCCAATACAGATCACAGAAGTTGCAGCCACCACTGCATGGAACCCTCCATGACTACCATATAACTAAAAAGCACGAACACAATACTCGCCTGACAAATATACTATTGAATTAGTTTTATTAAGAAATTTATCAATAATACGAAATATCTTATCTTATCTTAAAATATTTTATTCTATACACTAAAATTAGAAAAACTAAACTCTACATACCCAGGAATATGATATCTGAACTCCCTCGTTTTTATGCATGCCAATTCTCTCCCCATTTATCCCAATCTCTGTGCTATCTCTATTATTTGTTAATAAGTGGTAATTGAAAATAAGAATCCTTTGTTATATATTACATTCCAAATCCATTCCCTTTTTAGAAAACAAGAAAAGGATGAACAGCGTATCAAACTTTAATTGAAAATCTTGACACACACGCATGCTCCCCCGCCCTTCTTTGGTAAGCAAACAAGATCGAGACGTCATTGAGTTTAGGAATCTCTGAAAAAACACATGAAACCAGATGCAATTTATTTATTCATAAGTGTTGAGATTGAATATACGCTAACGTTATCTAAACATATGATTTAACTGTAAGATAATTTAGTAATGAAAAATTAATAAGATATATACTTTCTACCAATTGATTAAATATTAAAATAATTATCCATAAATATTCTGTTGTTAAGAATAAGAATCTTCTAATCTATACCAAGCTTTAGAGTTATTATGCGTGGATGACAGATATAAAATTTTTTTAAAAAAAAGATTTTGGTTAGGTTAATTTTTTATATATATATAACCTAACTTTTTTTATATAAATCCATCATTATATGTTGTAACCCATTTTTGGATCCCAATGTAAAATATATATATATATATATATATATATATAAA
>NW_011499845.1:8366901-8369311 GCF_000495115.2 Populus euphratica | reverse complement strand
TAAGAAAATTAATAATAATAATAATAATAACTAATTTAAAAATAATAACAGTAAAAAAGGAGATGTCAGAATGCTCCAAAAATGATCAAAACAATTAGTTGAGGAGGTTTACAATTACAAAGAACCCTGTTGACAAAGAAAATTTAATTTTAGGAAGAAAAGTTCAAAATAAGATGTTTATGGATTCAATTAAATTTTAATAAAGGTTTAATTGAATTTATGGAGGTTTTGATTGCAAGAAAATTTGATTTTTAAGTTAATTTGGGCTTTTATTAGAAGAAATTAAAGTTCTGGGGTCAAAATATAATTTTTGAGAGTTAATTTGGTCAAATCAAGGGCTTAATTACATAAATATTAAAGTTTGATGGCCAATTAGGGACTTAATTGAGAAAATCCAAATCTAAGGACCAAATTGTAAAACACGCCCAAATTGAATGCCTGATTTTGAATTTGACGCATTTTGGCGCCAATTCTCATTTAAATGAAACGGCGTGTTTTGGAAAAAAAACGACGTCGTTTCATGCACTGTTCACAAAAAAAAAACTCAAAACGGTGCCCTTTTGAACGGCACCATCATCTTCTTCCCCTGGACACACAGAGAACAGGGGAAGAAAATGTGTTTTTCTTCTCTGTTGTCACCGATCTTTTTGCCGACATTTCACCTTCAAAAAGACGCTGACACAACCTACTTTCCATGTGCTCGAAGAACGATGGAGGAGCAGCAACACAGTGGCCGCCCCAGCCACGTCCCCTCCCCTGTTTTTGCCTATAAAAGCAGGGGAGGCAGCAAAAAAAAAAAAAGATGAAGAGAGGGAGAAAAGGAAGGAGAGAAGGAAACCAAACACAAGAGAGAGAGAGGAGAAGGGAAAAGAGAAGCAGAAAAGTGTGAAAAACCGAGGAGAGAGAGAAGAAAAACACAGCAAAACGCTCGCCACTGTGTCTCCGCCTCCAGCAACACCGCCTCGACGCCAATCCCAAGTAACCTCCAGCTACCCTGTCTCCTTTGTCCTTTGCTCAACCACGGTTTGCATTTGCATGCAGAACGTGAATTAATTCATGTTCTCCAGCAAATGAGGGGGGCGGGTACTGTATAGTAACCAGCCCATTTGGTTTTGGGCGGGGTCCAGCCCACCCCACTGATCTGGGCTGAGTCCGGCCCATTTTGAAAAAAAATTTAATTAATTAATTTTTTTATATATATTTTTAATTTATCCTTGTTTTTTTTTGTATTTATGCCTTTTTGCTTAGTATTGGTCTGTATTTTATGTCATAAAAAAAAAATACAAATCTGGTATATAAAATACCCGGTTTTGGTTTGTCAATACTTAAAAAAAAAAAATTGAAAAGAAACAAACAAAATATTTTTGTGCATACGGCCAAGTGTCTCAAAGTTAAAAAATCATATTATATTTTTTTTACATCAAAAACAATATTTTTAACATGCATTTTGACTTTAATAACCAGTTTATTAAAATCAAGAGAACATTGGCCAAAATATCAAAAATAACAAAAAAAAATTATTTTGTTTTGTTTAGTATCTGAGATTATGAGGTTATACGTAACACGTATTCCTGATATTAAATAAAAAAATATTTTTTTAATGACATAGAATATTTAGGTTTTTACCTGATAAGATAAAGATCTTCATACAAAGAAGGGCTTTTCTTAAACCTTAGATAGATATATAATTAGACACCATAACATGATTACATATTTTATCAGACAAAACAATGCAGTCTACCTTAGGTAGGGCGTATTTGGGGTGCTAATAAAGTTCAATAAACTCTAAATGTTAATTGTCATTTAATTTAAAAACTATATAATATATGAGTTATCTTAAAGATATTTTTCTAATATCTTTTTGACTTGATTCATATGACACCTATGAAAAATAATAATATTTTTATAAAATTCAAAATATCTTACAAGTGAAACACTCACATCTAAAGGGTGTTTGATATTGAGTTTCAACCTCTTTTCTGTTAAATTTTAATTTTTTTTGTTTTAAATTATTTTTTTAGTATTTTTGAATTTTTTTATGTTGATGTCAATTAATTTTTTTCCTTGCTTTAAATTAATTTTTTTGTGGTATTTTCATATCATTTTAATGTATTGATATAAAATATAATTTTTAAAAATAAAAAATATTATTTTAATATATTTTTAAATAAAAAATACTTTAAAAAATAATAGCCATGACACTTCCGAAAACCATCTAATTCAATTCTCCAACGGTCATTTCTTTGATTTGCTTTGATATGCACTCCTTTCTTTTCTTCCTTCATTTTAAGATGTGAGATGTTACAAATTGGAAAGCTATCAGATTCGAAATTTCAAGATATTAAAGGAGAAGAGTGTTATAGATTTGTTTGACGGAATCATATATGAATATGATAGAATGTTGGGTGGG
>NW_011499845.1:8311069-8366562 GCF_000495115.2 Populus euphratica | reverse complement strand
ATTAAGATTTTCTTGAATGTTATTTTATTTTATTATTCATAACAAAAAAAAAAGTTTAAAATATATTTTCCCGAGTCAACCGTATTTTTTGATTAAAACCGAGTCCATCAGGTCAATACCGGTTAAACCATGTTGACTGGGATAAAAAAAAATGAGTTTCAGGCCGTTTCGGGAAACATCATTTTCAGTCAAAACCGAGTCCACCGGGTCAATACGGGTTCCACTATGTCGACCAGGATGAAAAATAATTTTCAGGCCGTTTCGAGTTAAAACCGTCATTTTTGGTTAAAACCAAGTCCACTGGATCAATATGGGTCCCACCAAGTTGATCGGGATAAAAAATGAGTTTCAGGCTATTTTTGGTCAAAAAACCCAGTCCACCGAGTTGATACCCATATAAAGATTTTTTCAGTAATTAAAATTGATTTTTAGCTGTTGAAAAGCTTTTTCTAATACTGATTTGAGTTTTTAATTTTACCCCTATAAATAAATATTATTATTATATATAATAAAACAAAAAAATAATACAATTTTGTCACAGTAGGCGGAGGATTTTTGTCGATGGTAGGCGGTGCAGCTGTAACATTGAAAATTTTGTCACAGTAGATGGAGGATTTTTGCTGACGATAGGCGGTGCAACTGTTAACATTAAAATTTTGCATAACACGTGATTTTCTGTTGGATACTATAAATAGCCAGTAGCCAGTAAAAATATGACAACGAAAAAAAAAATGAAGAAGAAAAAAATAGAACAGAAATCCGAGAGTTTACTATTTACTATTGGATACTATTTATTTTTTTCTACTTTTTCTTCACATGAGTAAGATATTGATTTTTTAAAAAAACAATTTGAAAAATACCACAGATATTCTAACTGTTAGATTAAATAGTGTTTAAATCTGGGCCTTTAATTTAATAGGATACAATAGGGCTTACCACACTGGATTAAAATCAAAATCCATCTCAGCCCTTAAAATAATCTGTCATTCGATCCTCTTGCGCCAAATCATCAGGTGTACCAAACACTAGGTGCACTGCGCCACACCAGATCACAACTCAGCCCATCCAGACTGCCTAATCAACTTGCAGATCAAGACAATTACAGCCGCAAGATTAGTTCATTCGCAATCCAACGGTTCACAGCCTTTAGAGGCACTGGTGCACCATGCTCGCGTTCACATTGTAGTAACATCTCGGAGCCTCTCTTTCCTCTCGCCGGCCATTCTCTCTCTCTAATCGGATCTTCCATTTCCAGCCGTTTTAAGCCGCCAAACCACCACAGAAAGGTGAATCGCCCCCTCTAAAACAAAACCCCGGCAGTTTTACACGTTGTTGCTGCCTCATCTGGCCGGAAAAAGGCCGTGAATGTCATCGGCCACCCAAAGCTTCAATTCGACAATTCTCCCTCATCAGCCATCAACGGAAGACGAAACCACCATCATCAGAATCCTCTCCCTTAGATCTACCAGAATCAACCATCTATTGCCTGGAATTTCACCGGGAAATTTCATTGCCTCCAACAGTAACCGCGCGTGAGGCACACGCGCCGCTAGTGGCATTTTCCTATCTACCAGAATCAACCATCTGTTGGCTGGAATTTCACCGGGAAATTTCGTTGCCTCCAACAGTAACCGCGCGTGAGGCACACGCGCCGCTAGTGGCATTTTCCTAAATTTCTGAAAAATTCAAGTGTATTTAGTCTTTTACCTATACAATGGCGCTCAAGTAATTTTTTATGATTTTTTATGGTATTTTTGATATTTTTATATATATGTACTTGAAAATTTTTTTGCATAAAAAAATTAAAAAACCAAAAATAAATATAAAAGAAATAACGGCGCGGGTCCAACACCCATTTTATCATGTCATCGTTCGTGGGTTCAAAACCCGATTCTCAAGTATGGATATACCCATTTCTCAAAGATATCAAAATAATTTTTGTTTTATAAAATAAATATTATTTGTCGACACATCTTTTTTATTTACAAAAAAGATCGATGTAAAAAATTTAAATACCAAATATGGATTATGTCCATTATTATTTCTTTTGGTAAATCAGACGTAACTCTCCTTACAAACGTCGATATTTTAGACAAAATCTTCTAGTTTTAGGGACTGATGTCATTTTTAACGTGTCTCCTATTTTAGGAACCGACATTAACCATCTTAAAAAATTTGCAAATAAGCTCAAAATATAATAGAATTTGAATAAAATAAAAAAACACGCAAGTAAGGGTAACCTTTCTTTGAAATGATATTTTAAAGGTGGTGTCTACCTGAATCTCTGGAACCAGTATCTAATTTTAAATTTATAGTTCCATCAAATTACTAGATGATGATGAACCTAATAAAAATCTTTATTTTTTTTTATAAAACAATATTATTTTTTTATTAAATAAATAAAAAAAATAGAGTCATCACCAGTATCGTTTGCGACAGTGATTATTATCGGTGATTAAGAATAAATCTCAGAGGAACGGACATGAAGAACCAGCTGCAGCAGATCATATGCGATCCAGATTTTGTTACGTCAGTGGACAGCTGAATGCCTGGTGCAGAGTTGTTAAAGCGACCGAAAACTTCTTTTAAAAAAAATTGAAAGAGAGAGTTTTCTCAAACTCCACTTGAGAGTGCATTCTTTTTGAACGAAAACATTAGGCGACGCCATCTCATATAATCAACGATAATTCTGTGAGACATGAAAGGAAACCCTTAATAAATTACAGCGTGCAGGAACGCACCACATATATCCCAGGTGAGGGAAGCCCACGTAAGAGTGCATGATAGAGGCTAAGTGAATTTATAGCTTTAATTTGGTGGTCTTAAAGTCAGCTACAGTGCTCTATACCCTGCTCCACCTCGAAGTATAGCTAAAGGAAGAGAATGTTCCTTTTAGGTGTACCGTTTGACTTTATCGATCGATCACCAAGATCATATATATACAGGTGAATTTGACTACCAAGTAATCAATAAGTTGGGCATGACAGTTTGATGAAATCTCCATTGCCGATCAAATATTGGACAGACAGGAGAATTTGATCAGTCTACACATCCAGTCAAGCACTCCCCTACGCTTATACAAGCATATATCCCAAATACCGGTACTTCTCTCTTCCACATCGAGAAGCGGTCAGAAATCTTTTTCCTGTTAATTTTTTTTAATATTTCTTTTATTAGTTGATTGGATTATTTTTGAATTAGTTAAATTAACTGAATTATTTCAAATTAATTTTTATATAATTTAATTTTAAATTTAAATTAAATAAAAAAATTTCAAGATTAAGATGTTGAATCAAGTTAATAACAATACTAAATATTTCTAGATATTTTTTTATTATGGTTAATTTTTTTATTCAACTATAATTTAAAGGCAGCCCTTCAAACTGGCTTCAAACTGGTTATGAGCGTAAAAAAATTCCAACTGATTAAATTTTTATATAAATTATTATAGGGACTATAATAAATTTTTTTAAAAAAATAAGAAATAAAATTAATATTTTGCAAAATTTTATGTTTCCAGTTTAATATACAAGTGATCCATTAATAGTTAAAATTGATGGATGGACATGTATTACCTTTGCACTCTAAATTTGAATGCTTTTATCTGGGAATGAATTAATAGGATGATTCGATGATAATATTGTGTGTGTATTTGAGCTAGAGGGAGAAACCAATCCTTTTCAAGTAAAGAGAATGGTGACATGGGTAGTTTTGGGGTACACGTGTATCTTATTCCTATACAAGACTAGGCGTCTTGTGGTAGGGTTTTTCGGAGGATATCAACTACAGAGGAAGCAGTTTTATCTGGTGGAATGCTTATCTAATAATCCAGATTCCAACTTAAAGATTCATCATTAGCATTAATTACTTCCAATCAATGGCTGTTTTTTTGGCTGGGTAGGGAATTTTGTCATCTTCCAGGAACTTGAAATCCCATCTGCCTGCTCTTGCAATTTTCATCATTGCCACCACCTCTTTCCCGGCACTTCTTTCTCTTATATTCAATGCAAGAGTGAGTGTTGCAATGCACTTTCCCTTGCCACTGCTACTTTAAGAGTATTTTCAATCCTGTTATGAGCTTCTTTCCAATAATGTGGCAATTTTTACGACCTTAATTTTCTTCCCGGAGACAGCTAGGTTTCTTTCCCTTTTTTCCTGACTTCTTTTCGGTACTGTTGTAGACAACTAGCTAGGTTTATGCAGCGCTATGAATTAATCAAACACCGAGATTATTAATGAATGATGACATACAAGCTGATGTAATTAACTTCGTCATCCACGGTAGCACCATTTTAGATTTCACTAGAAGGCCATTTTAATGTATATTTCTGGATGTGGTTGTGGTCTTCCGAAATCAGCATGAGAAATTATCGTAAAGATGAATTAGGGGCTAAGAGGGTGTTTTATTATTATTTTTTAAAAAAATTATTTTTAATATTAATATATCAAAACAATTTAAAAACATAAAAAAATAAATTTTAACCACCCTCCATGCAACCCCCAAATAAATCCAGAAGGAGAATCAATGGAGAATCTGATGTCGCTCCTAACGAACTGAATCACTTAATAAACTACACTGCAAAGCAAAGAAAGCAAACTTTCCATGAATTATTTGGGGAATTGGGGCACTACTCACCAATGAGATCTGTGAGAAAGTGGGCCGGAGATGCGAGCCTGGAAGAGGAATGTGTAGTCATTACCATTTTCCCAGCAATGTGTAGTCATCATATATAAAAAGACGAGAGAAACAGCATGGAACTTTCCGCGAAAAGTAATTTAAAAAAAAAAAAATTTAAGAAAGTAAATTATTTTTAATATTTGATAGTATAATAAAAAATAAATTAAAAACTAATTTTTAGTATTTAATTATAGTATGAAAAATTGGCTGAAAAATAACTTATTAATATATTTTTTTTAAGTTTATTAAAATAATGAGAAAAAAATCTTACAAATTAAAAGTTTAATAAGAATGAAATTGAAAAAAAATAATTTTATAAATTATCTTAAATAAAATAAATAATAATCAAAATAATAGAGATTAAATTTAAAAAATAAAAAAATTAAAAGATGAAGAAATTAAAATAATTATAATTATAATTTTATAAATTATTTCAAATAAAATAAGTAACAATCAAAATAACAAGAACCAAATTTGATAAATAAAAAATTTTAATTAAAAAATAATAAGGGAAAATAAAATAAAAATTATAAAAATGAGGAGCAAAGTTAATATAAAAATTAAATTTTAAAGGATGAAATTGAAAAAAATATTCAAAATAAAAAATATATATATATAGTAATCAAAAGTTTGAGGACCAAATTTGATATAATCATTAAGTAATATAACATTTTTATAATTTTTATAATTTCTAAAAAGTATTTTCTACACAAAATAAAAGGAAAATACTTTTTTAAAAATCAAAGCTACATTTTTCTTTAACTAAAAAGTATTTTCTATTAATTAATTTTTCTAATAACAAATAAATAAAAAAGCAATTTTAAAAAAAAATTACCAAAACAAACACACCCTAATCTTCAAATTTCTTTCCACCATCATTTTTGCCTACATCAGACGCATTAATTAACTCTTGATTTAGGCTTCCTTGAAGCAAGGAGTCCCACAGTCTTGTAGCTTCATGATGGAATTAAGCTATTGTCCACACGAATGAGTACATCATCTTGTGCAAGACTATGTATAATCTGCAAATACCCCCCTTTCTCTTTTTTTAAGTTGATAGAATAACGACAAATTAATATTATGTTTCACAAGATCTAACCATCCGGCCACTACAACGAATGGCTCGGTGGTGCTTTAAGAAGTGATCTAGAGACACATGAACGGAACCTCCATTTTCAAGTTCTTTTATCCAATTAATTTTCACCAGCTATTACTGTGTCCCACGCATGCAGACAGCGAATTCATTTATGAATCATGGATAAATGATGCAAGGAAAAAGAAGAAGTAAAACTATTATTTCAGACTGTGGCTCCAACATAGATACGAATGTCATGGATAAATTATATCCAACGGGACACTGGCGAATTTCAGCCTCGTCCTTTTTTACCTTCCTTTCTGTAGCATTACATGAAACTAAATGATAAAGGGGATTTAAGGGCCATAAAATACTTTGTAAAATTAGCATGCAAAGGAGTCAAATGACACTAAAAGGCGGAACGGAACAATATGGGAAAGTGATAGGAGATCCAGGACAGAAGCCTTCGTTACAGTAGAAAGTGAGTTTGTAAAGAGCATTTTAAGTGGGAGACCAAAACGTTTACAGAGGAAGCAAAATCACAGAAGCACCTAATAAGAAGCAAACAAGAAGAGAAGCAGAAGGATAACGCCCATAGAAAAGAATTCAAACGAAAGCTTCATACCTAGGGTTTAACGCTTCGTAGGTTGCCATTGCAGTCTCATGTGGATTTACTTCGTAATAATCCTTCAAACTAGAGCAGTACACAAGGGAAATTACAAAGCTAGCTTGGATTCTGGGCCCAGGAAGACAAACAATAAGAGGGCGTTTGGTATGCGAATTCTTAAATATCTTCTTCGTTGGAATGCGACGGCTAAAAATATATTTGTTTGAAATATCATATCTAAAATATGATATCTGTATTTGTCGGAATGCAATTAAATTAACATCGTATATATCATAACATTTTTTTGGGTACTAAAATTGTTGTGAACAAAATAAGATGTCATGTCCTACGCCATCATTAATGAATTAATCGCCTTAAATTATCAAGATTTCTATATGCATTTAATGACTAAATTATATGGATATTAATTGCACGATTTCACAAAACAAATTAATTTGATATTTCTTGGAGAACTTCGTCTCCAATAAAAATGAATGTTCTTTGAAACTTTATAATAGATAAACTCTGCTAAAACTATATTATAAAAACGCATGCCCACTCCTTCAATCCTACCTTTGTTTCTGCGAAATGTATATACGAATAATTTCATTTAGAAAAAAATAACCAATAAGTTCTAATGATTTTTTAAGAAAACAATCTTGATTTTCAAGTTTCTCTTCCAAGTGAGTTCATATTTTATTATTTTCCTGTAAATCATTATAATTAACAATATATTTAAATCATCTTTTATTTTTTCTCGTTTTAGAAAAAAATAAAGGCATGCAATATTTTTATCCTTTTTAGATCAAAAAATATTTTTATTTTCTTAAAAGATTTAAAAGTGAGTATGGTAAGATTTTATTCTTGTTAAATTGTTGTGATTCTCAAGAATCTGAGTATACTAATTATCATCATTTTTTTTGTTTCTAAAAACCAAGATTTATAAATATAAAGAACTATATTCTTCTAATCTTATAATCATCATTACACTTGAACTTAATCAAGATTCGTCATAATGATAATAAAATAAAAATATATTATGAAAAGTTTTTTAAGCAAACTGAAAAAAAAAAGAGGAAATAAAAAGCATTTGAATAGTATTTTTAAATATATGAAATTTATAATATAGATAATATAAATTAATTTGAACTTTCTTGAAAGATAAAATTAGAATAGTGAACTAGGTCTTAAAAAAGTATCATGGAACTTAATAATCATCTATCTAAAGTAACAAATTAGCGACTATATTTTTTTACAAGGTAAATCCATATTTGATTATTAAATGATTTGAGTAAAGACGAGTCTAGAAAATATCTTATATTTTTAAATTAGTTTGTCACGGAACCCAAATACATGAGAGGTGGCCTTAGTAGAGTGATAGGTCCATGATGTTGTTGCTTGGCATAGAGCCACACCGCTGAAGCCCAGGAGCTACATGGCCAAGAAGCCTAGGAACCACAGAGGCACACCTAAAATGATAATTCTCGATGCAAATATTCGTAGCAATTATTACATACATACATATAAAATACTCTTATCAATATTATTATAGTTGTTGTATGGTACAAGTTCTAAACAATCGAATTAAAAGAAACAGGTGATTAAAAAATATAAAATGAATATGCGAACAGCTTGCTAGCTTTCCACTTAAAATTACGAGAAGTTTGGAGCCCCTTTTCGCTATATTTTTTTAATACTGGAAGTGCAATGTATGTATTAAAATTAAGTACTTAAAGCGCACAGCACAAACTTATTCGTGGCATCTTCTTGAAAATCTTACGATTGACCGGGACCCACGCAATCAATGACCACCACGTGCGTTGCCTGATGTCAAAGTTTCGAGGGCATGACACGTTTCCGTGGGGCCCATCTTGCACATCACCCCTCAACCTCTTTATATAGGTAAAGCTTGCTTCCCAGCTCTCCACAACCATCGAAGCTATAGCGAGCGCAGTCAACCAACATTAATCTCTAGCAACTTGCGTGCGTCCTTGAATAGCAAGCAAAACTTGTTTTATGTCACCAAAATTAGCCATCTAGCGGCATCGCCCTGGCTCGGACACAAAATCAAATCTGTACTACGTGCCGTCACTCTCTCTCTCTCTATAAATCGTCATATCATACCCAAAATTTCCAACACATCAGCCATTTCCAGCAAAGCTAGGGAAGCAATCTGAATCTGACAAACCATGGGCAACCCCTACTATGAATGCCCGCTTCCTGTCGCAATTCCTCCAGCAAAACCATTTCTTAAGTCCATAAAATTAGGTATCAAGGAGACTCTTTTCCCTGATGACCCTTTCAGGCAATTCAAGAACCAGCCAGCTTCTAGGAAATTCATTTTGGGAATGCAGTACTTTGTACCTATCCTGGAATGGGCTCCTCGTTACACTTTCGAGTTCTTCAAAGCTGATCTTATAGCTGGAATTACTATTGCCAGTCTAGCAGTTCCTCAAGGGATAAGTTATGCAAGTCTTGCTAGCTTACCTCCAATCATTGGATTATGTGAGTCAGCGAGTTTATTCATTTCCCAGCGAGTTTATTCATTTCCTTTTCGAAATTACAGATATTTGGATACAACTATGTATGCTAATAAAACTTCTGAAAATCGGACCTCACAATTTGCTTAACGTGTAGATTCAAGCTTTGTGCCACCTTTGGTGTATGCCATGTTGGGGAGTTCAAGAGATTTGGCCGTGGGTACTGTAGCTGTGGCATCGCTTCTCATATCTTCCATGTTAGGGAAGGAGGTTAACCCTAATGAGAACGCGAAGCTCTATGTTCAGTTAGCTTTAACTGCCACCTTTTTTGCTGGAGTTTTCCAAGCTGCTCTTGGCTTATTAAGGTCAGTTTTTTTTTTTTAACACAACATGCATGTGACCAATCTAAAACTGCTCTCTCAACTCCCTCGGTGCTTGGATTTTGTCTTATTGCACCAATGTTTAGAACATCACTAAAGGCATAGCCAACGGTGCAAGTTTACCGTTAAAGATAGAAATAAACCATTGATAGTCCTCCATGCAGCTTAATTTAACGTATATAGCATATGATTCCTGCACTGTGTTTCCTTATATTATGTTTTCTAATTTATTTATTTATTTTTAATTTAACTGTGATTTCATTTGTTAAATTGCAGGCTTGGTTTTATTGTGGACTTTTTGTCCCATGCAACAATAGTGGGTTTCATGGGTGGGGCTGCCACGGTTGTTTGCCTTCAGCAGCTAAAAGGCATTCTTGGGTTAGTTCGTTTCACTCACGGGACAGATCTTGTATCGGTTATGCGTTCAGTCTTTAGCCAAACACACCAGGTACATATTTTTCCTAACCCTAGCTAGTTTTGTCTAGAAACTTCATGGCATAGCTTAATCAATCCCCTTCTCAATGTTTTCTTTAAGTTTTTTAAGAAATAATTATCATTGTTATGGTGGTGGTGGTGGTTGCAGTGGAGATGGGAAAGTGGTGTCTTGGGTTGTTGTTTTCTCTTCTTCCTCGTTCTCACAAGATACATTGTAAGTAATCCAAATCATTTGTCACTTCTATTTAGGAAAACTTTCATATCATCATCTCCACCTACTTACTTGTTATTGTCAAAGTTTAAGAAATTTGAACTCCTCTACCAACAGCAATAATTATAGAACACATTATGGAAAGGTTTTCCTTTAACAATAAGGATGCTTTTAATTTCGAAAATAATTAACTTTAGACTTTTTAATCTCAATAATGCAAAATTATACCTGATATATCTTGATCTTTATTTTTGATAGACACACACACACACACAGTATTAATTAATCTAACAAAGAAATTAAGCAAATGTCTATATTGTGATTTTTCCTTTTTATTTGTGAAGCGGCCCTATCTACGATCCCAGGATATATATGAACTAATCTTGGTGTTGCCCCTTGTGATTTCATAATTTGATTGCAAGTAGAGCAAGAGAAAGCCATGCTTCTTTTGGATAAATGCGATGGCACCCATGATGTCTGTTATTGTTGGAAGTGTTCTTGTTTATTTGACCAACGCTGAGAAATACGGAGTTCAAGTGGTGAGTTCTGTCTTCTCCTCTCGTCAATGCATAGCGATAAATTCTTGTGCACATTTTAAAATTGGGTGTTCTCAATTATCCAATGACAAAAAAAAGAAGAAGAAAAAATGCCCCCTATTCCTTACAAAATTTGAGAAAAAGCCGCTCTGATCATACAAAAAAATCTTTTTTTAGAGAGAGAGAGAGAGAGGTATAAAATCCTAGCGGGCCTTGGTTAAGCACAGCTTATGACATCCCGAAGACTTTCAATATCTCACCAAAAATATAAATAGCTTTCTGTACCGACTCCCAGCAATCATTTTGTTGGATGGATTGTCAATTATGAGCACGCTGGTCAAGACATCACCTACTCGGTAAAAGGAAAGGAGTCCAATTAAAATTATATTTAGGGAGTGGAGTAATAATTGTGACGTGTGTTTTTTATTTAAAAATATATTAAAATAATATTTATTATTATTAATTTTTAAAAATTATTTTTAATATCAACATATTAAAACAATTTAAATATATAAAAAGAATAATTTAAAACTATTTTCTAAAATATTTAAAAAACACAATTTTAACCATAAACACGATTTCAGTGGGAAGGAATCCTAGTTATTCCTGCAAGTAATCTCCGGTTTGAGTTCTTGTAAATTGTATTAGGAGAGGTCCCGTCTTGAAAACTAACAGAAAAAAAAAAATGTTCGTTTTTCAAATATCAGTAAAACAAATTCATTCCACCTGGATTTCTATAGATGGCTTGGGCTCGACCCTCCATGAGAGCAGGAAACTAGACACGCGTGTGTCCCGCACCAATCATGTTCCCGAGCAATAATCCATGCTGTTATATTGTATACACGAGCAAAATAATATATATGATGCACTGTTGGATTTGTTTGTTTTGTTCAGATTGGTCACCTAAAGAAGGGCTTGAATCCACTATCTGTATCTGAGTTGGCTTTTGGGTCACCGTATATGGTGGCAGCTATTAAAACAGGAATCATAACTGGTGTCATAGCTCTTGCTGTAAGTAGTCCTGCATCTCTCCATCCTCGAATATATACATCAAACTCCACTCACTCATATGCTACCCGTTAATCACAAGCTCCGGCATACGTCAGTGACAAAACTGGCCTTAGTCTATTGACACATCACCATATTGTTGTGTCCAGGGTTGATACACTCTTTCATATCCATGCAAGTGAGAAAAACAGAGAATATACGCAGACAATAATGTATTTTTTCTTTTTGGGTAGGAGGTAGTAGTGACTATTTCTCTACGTTTTTACACATAAAAAAGAGTTATGGTACAGACGAAATCAAAGAGACAACGAAACCATAAACAAGTGGGTTGTAGCTCAATTTGTATAATGTATTCCTCGATGACTAAAAAATTGTGGTTCAGATTTTCCTTGCAAATAAAGCAAAATTATGGAACATGTTAAAACTCTTACAGTGAAGACTGAAGGGGTGAAGGTCTAAATCTTGTTGTTCTAGAACTGAAAAGGCTCAATGGTGTTCGTTTATTCTTGGGCAATAAACTGAACCTGCGGCCCAAAATTAAGAACAGAAGTAAGATAAATAAAAAAAAGACTGGCTTGATGAATGTACAGGAAGGAGTAGCTGTTGGGAGGAGCTTTGCCATGTTCAAGAATTATCATATTGATGGAAACAAAGAGATGATCGCATTTGGGATGATGAATATTGCAGGCTCTTGCGCCTCTTGTTATCTTACCACAGGTACTAATTCTATGCGTGTACTATAGCAAGTTAAGGCCCAACTGGAATGAATCAAGGATCCATTATCGGAGCCTGGTTTGGTCTAAGTTGCTTGACTTGATTTTAGGCCCCTGCGGGAATATTATATCCAATACTCTTGACTCTTGGTGTCTTTTCCTTTTGATAAAATCTTTATTGCGGTCCTATGTTAACTAGGCAAATCCTTCCATAAGCTGGTTTTATGGTTAGATGCATATTTATGCAGCAAATAATCCTCTTACAAACAATCATTTTGGTTTGGATTGCAGGACCATTTTCGCGAACTGCGGTGAATTTTAATGCAGGATGCAAAACAGCAGGCTCTAACATAGTCATGGCAACTGCTGTAATGGTGACGTTGCTGTTTCTGACACCGTTGTTCCATTACACCCCCATAGTGGTTCTCTCCTCCATTATCATTGCTGCGATGCTTGGCCTAATTGATTATGAAGCTGCAATTGGCCTCTGGAAAGTTGACAAGTGCGACTTCATTGTTTGCATGAGTGCATACATTGGAGTTGTCTTTGGCAGTGTGGAAAGTGGCTTGGTCATTGCTGTAAGTAACTTAGACAAGCCACTAATTCATCTCAGAAAGTAAGTGTCAGAATGAATATTGCTGATGTGAACAGAAATTGCCTATACAGGTCACAATTTCTTTGCTAAGGATGCTCCTGTCTGTAGCAAGGCCAAGGACATTTCTTTTAGGCAACATTCCCAACTCCATGATCTTTAGAAGCATAGACCAATACCCGGTTGCAAACAATATTCCAGGAGTTCTCATTCTCCAGATTGATGCACCAGTCTACTTTGCCAACGCAAACTACTTAAGAGAAAGGTATGCAAAATAATAAAGATAGACGATAAACGGTAAAATGTTAAACAGTGTGCATTATAACTCAAGTATTATTTGCTCATTAAATTTTGTTCAGGATTTCAAGATGGATCTACGAGGAGGAGGAAAAGCTGAAATCCACAGGAGAATCAAGCTTACAGTATGTGATACTAGATCTCAGTGGTAAGCGTCTTAACTAATCACAATCATCCTAGCCATCGGGCTTATCTTTTGCACATTCTAGCTTAATTCAACCCTAAAGTTTCCATCCATTCAATCCACAGCTGTTGGCAGCACAGATACAAGTGGAATCAGCATGTTCAAAGAAGTAAAGAAAAGCATCGATAGAAGAGGTCTCAAGGTATAAACAGTTATCAATTTTTCCATATTTAAGCTTGCTTCTTTGCAAACGTAGTCCTAGGTTAGTAATGTCATATTTTGTTGTTGATCTAGCTCGTACTGGCCAATCCAAGAAGTGAGGTGATTAAGAAGCTAGTAAAGTCGAAGTTCATCGAAAGCATTGGTCAGGAATGGATCTATCTGACAGTAGGAGAGGCTGTAGCAGCATGCAATTTTATGCTACACGCAAGCAAATCAAATAATCAGGTCGCAGATGAGTTTGGCGCGCACAATAATGCCTGATGTAAGAGGGGAGGAATTGGATCCAACCACAACTATGTGGTGTGAATGTTCACCGCTGAAGAAGAACCCCACTTAATCTTATTGATCCTGAAGTGGAAAAAACTTATGAATTTGCTGTGATAACTAAAGGTCTAAAAATATTTTGTATCCCCGTATAGTGCAAACATAGTAGTATGTAGTTCTTTCTAGAAATTATAAAAGGTTGGTTGATATCTCGGTAGCCTCTCTATTCCCTTCACATTTGACATTTCAGACTAGAATTAACGTTTCAAACCCATACTAAAGAGATGGGGGCCTCCCATGCCATGCATCAACAATTAAATCATGGCATCGTATTTGGTTGGAAGTTCTACCAAAGTAGCATAGTTATGGCATTAGCAGGGTAAGAAAACAATAGGAACAAAAATTTCTAACTACCATGACTGTCGTGACATCTTATACTAAGACTGGATGCATACCTAAGTACTTTAGTATACCGACAAGTACAAGATTGTTTTGAAATTGCCGAGTGAGCGTGGAACAAGATCAGAACTCCTAGGGGTTTGCAACTTATGTACAAAGTGAACGGCAGTAGAAGAAAGAGCAAGGTGTCCCTTTGAAAAACTAGAATCTTTTGATTTTAGATTATTTGCTATTCAACTGATGATTTTGACTGACCAAATATATGCTAACAATAAATATTACCCCAGAAGGATTAGATGTTGAATAGCAGAGAGTCAATCTTCTTAATAAACAACTTAAGTTACTCAGGGCAGGTACTTGCTTCCCATGAACCATAGTTATCGTGCATGTACAGATTTGCATAATAGCGGATGAAATACTGAACAAGACGTGAATAGTGCTTACAGGGCCAGCCTGAAGGAAGAGTCCCCAAGAGCTAATGGCAGAGATGACCAAAGGCTGGGACACAGGAGAGATATCTACACTCCCCATAAAAATGCAGCAGCAGCCATGCACCATGCAATAGTGGTCTGAGTACTTCGATACTGTAGAGTGATTTTAGTTGACGGGGTCAACGGTTCGATGCTGAAGTGTTCTGTCTCATGTCCCGTAGATGCTGAGGTGTTCTATTATACTTTCGCCTTACTAAAGCCATCA
This sequence comes from Populus euphratica, assembly GCF_000495115.2. NCBI lineage: Eukaryota > Viridiplantae > Streptophyta > Magnoliopsida > Malpighiales > Salicaceae > Populus > Populus euphratica. The sequence continues at coordinate 8,351,845 of NW_011499845.1, read as the reverse complement.
CATCAGATGGATGATGAGAATGTAGTGGCCAGGGGAAAAAATTAAAACATTACCGTGAATGGATATCCACAATTTCACCCCACTAATTTCATGTTATCCATCTAGATTGCTTGTTTTCAATCATCTTGATCCTTGAAACCTCTGACAATTATAGCTTGGTGTCCACCGTAAACTAATAAAAAGGAATTTATGCAAACCAGTGAACCAACACCAGAGCCTTTACAGGCATACATAGATTGGAACATAGCTTCCGAAAGCAAGGTGATGGAGAATAATTTGTCTACTCGGCTTTGCAGTGGTGACTACCAAGACAGGAACGACCCACATTCGTGCTTACTGGGCTTTTTACTATATTTAAATTTTCACTTTATAGATCTTACCGCTAAGATATTCATTTATTGATGCTAACCAGATATGACACGAGCTAATATAATCTGGAAAGCAAAGGCCGAAGAGGTTTGAATCCATTACTATTCATTATTTTAGCAAAAGGATAGAAGATAAAAGCGCTAAAATACTCCAGAACTTCAACAATCAATTAAAAAAAAATCCGAAACAATTACGGAGATAAAGATGGGGCGACTTGCATCATTCACCAAAGCCAAAAAATGATACAATAGCCTAGGAATCAGGACTGAGTTGTGCTACCCATTTGCAAATTTTCAAGACATCAATGCTAGCATTTTATACCCGGGATATGAAATAACTCGCTCAATTTACGAGCAATGCAAGAAAAGCAAACCATACAAGAAAAAGCATCTAGAAATGCAACAACTCAAAGAAGCTCACAAGTTATCAGTAAGTGCTCAAAACTGAACAATTGATCGATATGGCTAACAAAAATAACCTTCTCGCATGTGCTTATCAGCTATCACATCTAACCAGGAACTTCTGCGCAACATCAAAGCAAGCCAGAAAGGCTTGCGGCTGTCTGTTCTCATTTCACATGTAAATTTCCCATTGATGAGTGCACTGTATTATCCTCGAGTAGATTGCCAAGAAAATACAGGAAATTAAGGATTTGGCATCTTTTCTTTGAAAAGGCGTGGCAGCACTTCATGAGCACTAATATCTAGAATCTCTGGATCCCTGGCAAAAAAAGGTACACAGATTCCAGTGTGTATCAGGAGAAAAGAAGCGACACTATTGTCTCATGAGATGACCAGTTTGAACTAATTACTATGTCATGTATTAAGCTAACATTAAGATGATACGAGATGACTAAGTAAATTGCACTTGTTCTCTTTTTCTCTGATGTTGACGTGGTAAAAAAAGGGAAATTTCCTTCTCAACGAAAAAGAGGGTACAGAATAAATCATCTCCATTGAAATGATGAGCCCCAATGGAGATGATTTATTTCATGAGCTGCTTCATGCCCAGTTTTTTGATATCTAGCAATCCTAAAAAACTGAAAGTCAAAGCTAGCACCCATCTCATGAACAATGATGATGTTGAAATTTTAACATGCCTTGTTCTAGTTGATCTACTCTTTAGTTTCCTTCTTCATGTCCGCAAATATCCTAAATTAGCAAGTTTATGCAGCTAAGAACTGGAATTGTCAAATATCACATATTTATGGATAAAGCATATGGAGGCCTGTCTGTCCAGATGATTGACTGCAATTGGTGGGTGTGCAATAAAATACTAGATGACCATTCTAATGCAAGTCGTCAGGGAGAGAGTATATGACTTTATATGCAATGATGGTCATGAAACATGGTACATGTCAGAGTTGAGAGCTTATATAATTTATACATTACTAAGCCATCTATAGAAGGATCTATATATACTAGAATAAAAACTTTCACAGCAAATTAAGAGTATATATGACAGAAGTGGATGGCTGGCTGAAGAGAGAAACCTGCATAGTGTTTGCCCCTTTTCATTGCTGCTAGCAATAAACCATATTTTTCGCATTAAAGGTGACTCATATTGAACGAAGAAGCCATCGTGCTGCCCATGCCTCCACTTTCTTGATCCTTGACCTTTCCAAACCTGCAAAAATGGTATGCCATAAAATAAGATCTAGTTGGTGAGTACAGTGTTACATCTCACCAAAGAACAAATCAGCTAGGACAACCAAAACTTGATAGAAGGGATATATACAGTTTTAGATTTGAAAGATTTATGAAGTATACATAACTTGATTATAAGCAAGTCAGGTCCTGTCTTACAGCCATAAACCATCAACTAGATTATAAGCAAGTCAGGTCCGTGTCTTACAGCCATAAAGCCATCAAGTCATTGGTGGTGCATCTTCTATGGATTTGATATAATTGGAAAAAAAAAAAAAACTTGCAAATTAATTAGCAGCCGCAATATACATCAACACTTCTCCAATTTTACCATTAAAGGTTAAACTCAAGCAAGCTGCAAACAACACCTTACTAGCCCAAGCTCATCAACTCTAATTCAGCTGCAACACAATAAGCTGATTTTTATGAAATCAAGGTTATTTAATTACTAAAATCCTAATTTAATTACTACATGGTAATTCCTAATACAAAATTAAAATTCCTAAACAATAAAAACCGATTCCCATTGTTGCCTTCGTTCTCCATCACATTTATTATGTGTGTACATGGTGTTCCAGAAAAAGAAGGGCTTGCTTCTCAAAAAATCATTACCACATGTGCGAAGAAGCAAATCATTACCTGTGGATAAGATATGATATTCTTTGGCACCACTATGCAAGCTGCCTTGGAGAAAGAATCCTCCGCATATTGCCTAAGAAATGAGAAACAATTGCCATGTGTATGGGGCGATTCAAAGGCCTGCAATAAGAAGTAAGATAAAGGTAATTGTTAAAATCATGAGGAATTTTATTCTTTTATATCCTCTTTTTACGGGTGTGTATACCATACATCACCCAAATGATGTGCCAAAGAAGATAATACAGTTCCAAAAGTGAATACCTTATCAATATTGACAACTGGAGCATATTTATCAGTTAGTGTCTTTTCCTTGTCAAGAAGAAAGTAGACTCTAGGATCCACTTTAGAAGCTTCATGCCATGATTTTACAGCTGTCTCCATGGTCTCAACAAGAAAGGAGAAAATTTCTTTAAAACATTCTTCGGATCCAAGCATTTCAGACTACAAAAGAAAGGCTAGCTTAGTTCTCACATGCAAAACAAAGCTTAAATAATTGATCTTCTCCCGTAAAGAAAAGTTTACAAATGAAGCTATCCAGATTTAATCTTCCACTAAAGAGAAAATATGGTTAATAGGAAACAACCACCTCCAAAATGCATCTTACTCCGAAATAAGTATTTCAGATATGAGGTGAAAAATTTGGACATAGTGAATCTTTTCTTGATAAACTACACTCACCATTTCAGATTTCAATGTTTCCAAGTGCTTTTCCATGTTAACATTGGATCTCATGCTCTCAACCTCTTGGGCTCGTTTTTTGTCTTTGGCCAACTGGGATATCCTCTTAATCTTTCTTGATACTTCAGTGCTCCGTGGATTGTATTGTAAAGCTATTTGAAAAGTAGCCAATGCCTACAATACATGAGCAGTAAACATGTATCAACAGCAAATCAAAAACCAAGCAACCTTGTCTAAAAAGCTACCAGATAACACTAAACGTGAAAATGTTCCTTCAGAGTTCAGACATACATTATCATACTGTTCCATGGCCTCTAATACACACCCTTTCCTAAAATATCCCTGGAATATCAACAAAACGCAATAATTAAAGAAAAATCTTGGGATATGAAGTAAACCAACCCAAAAATGGTTATACATATTTGTGCACCTTTTCCCATTGAGGATTCAATGTGATAGTTGTCTCGGCATCAGCAAGTGCTTTATTAAGCTTGACCAATTGCAAAAATGCTGCAGCACGATTGCTGGCCAATGATAGAATCATAAATGAGAAGATGCATGAGTTCAACATACATTACTTGCATAATTGTTCACAAACTGATTCATAGAAAAAAAGAATGGAGCAGTCGATGGCCAAGCAAACTCTGAAAATAGATGATTATTATAACTCACCATGCTAATTCTCATGAAAAATCTTCCATTTAGGAATTTCAGTGTTTGAAAGATCATTGACAATAACAGCTAAAGCTCTAACAGACACTTGCAGTAGATGAATAGGTGTAAAGAAGCCAGTCAATTATCATAACAGGATTAAAAGACCATCTTGATTCAAATGCATTGAACGCAAAAACCAAATTTCTTGTAGACAGATGAAACACGCACAATTATAATGAAAATGAAAGAATTATGATGACAGCATTAAGGAAACTACATGGGTTCTTACTTTGGGCAGCACAAATGTGCTCTACCATACTGCCATGTATTCATAAAACGCATAAAACTTATTGGTATAGCAATGCCATTAAGCAAGAAGAAAGAAAATTCGATAGCACGCCTCCTGTCTTAACACGATAAAGCAGGCCTAAAGAAATTAGTTGGAAAGTAACAAGGCACAGCTCCAACACTCTACGATTAAACATAGCTATACAGCATAAAGTCTCTATATTCCAAATATTAAGCAAATGCATATAGAATGATGAGAGCAATAAATATGATGAATGAAGGCAAAAAAACAGTTTAACTTCAACTAGTTCTCAAAAATGGCAAAGCATCAAACTGGAATTCCTAAAGAAACTTAAGCCACAACAACCACAAACCAACCAAATCCAGTCAAAAACCCAGTTGAAAAAATGAATCAAATTTTACTAAAAATAAAACAAAATTGCATTTTGATAAACATTCAACGATTAACCATAAGAACAAGCCCTAATTTAGGGGTCATGTTTTCTTTTACCTATAAAGAGTGGGATTTGAAGGGTCAAGTTTGATAGCCTGAGTATAAAGAGCAGCAGCTTTGAGATAGTTCCCTGCTTTAAAGAATTCATTGCCTTTGTCTTTCAATGATATCTCCTCCTTACCATTACCTACGTTGGAGCCTGTCGTAGCTGATCCTTTCTCTGCTTCGGCCATTGTAACTGGGTTCTCGCTAGAGTTTACGAGAGTGATCTTTGATTTCTTCTTCTTCTCTTCTTTAAGGTTGTACGCTTGTACTGGCGCAGAGGGTGTACAAGTCAAGTGAAGCAAGCTAGCAGAGCGGTTCTGCTGGAGACTCGATGTAGAAGAATCTGGACCTTTAATTGCAATTTTAACATTAATATCCATTTAATTGATTGAGGGGCCCAGGCCCATTAGCTAGATATGAAGTGTACAGGTTTGGGTAAATGTTTCTGTTGAATTGTATTGTATGGAAAATATTTTTTAAAAGCATGTTTTATTTTTCATTATTTGTTTATGTTAATGAGAAATATTTAAAAATAATTACTTGATGCTTGTCATGTATGAAAAATGTGTTTAAAAAAGAAGAATTAATTTATATATAATTTTTTCATTTATTGAGAATCATTTGAATAATTTATTTAATTAGTATTGTAACTGATGTTTAATAATCAATGATATTTTTAAAATAAAGATATTTGGGAGTATAATAATAGTTATTTTTTAAAATATTTTTTATATACAAATATATTAAAATAATATTTTTTATTTTAAAAAAATATTTTTAATATCATCACATTAAAATAATTAAAAAAAAAAACCTAAAATATCATGGATAGTGTCATCCCACTTTGCCCACTGCAATTCAAAATATCAGCTTTCGGAGCTTTTTTAAAATTAGTATAGTAATTTAAAAAATTTAGTAAAATAATATTACTTAAACAAAATTTAATGAGATAGCATATTTTATCTTTCCACACTTCAAAAACATAATATATTATAAATATTGTTATTTCCAAGCGCAATAATTAAACACATTATGTTTTTTAATAGCAATAACTTAATATGAATTAGTAAATAAATCTGTCTCCAAAGATGGTTTCTCAGCATCCTCAGCCCTGGAACCATCAACGATAACTTGGTCGGCGGTATTGTCAGTCGCCGGATTATCTGAATTTGTTTCTTATTTATCAGTTGTTTCCAATACCTCAATGGATGGATGGAGGCTCAACATTATAAGCCTTCCCTTCCTCGTTCTCAACACCCTGCTCTCCAGCTTCTTCCCTTGCACTTTCATTTCACTTGTCTCTTTGAAACCATTTTCGCTGGCTATTACCAACAAAAACAAACTCCGCTGGAACCCACCTCACCTCCTTTTCTTTTTTTCTTTTTTTATAGCATTTTCAACAAAATAAAAAAAATCAAGATATAATAATAAATAAATATTAAAAACTATGAAAAGTAATTTTCAAAAAACTATTTTGCATGAAATAAACAATACCTTCTATATATATATATATATATATATATATATAGCGCTCTCTTCATAAACTATTATTATTAATAATACAACTAAAAATGTGCGGTCGGTTTAATTGTTTGTATTGGGTCATGGTTCATGGTCCCAAGCAAATGAAAGTAATCAAACCTGCTAAATAGTATTAGAGGAAATTAACGGGCCACTTAACCAAGGCTAACAGGCTTTCAACGCCCACCTTCTTTTCCAAGTGACATTAAACCCACAATATTTTGTGTCGAGGTAAAATCCTATACTTCAAGATGTGAAAAGAAAATTGGAAAATGAAATTTAAATTTTATGATATCTATGAAGTAATTAGTAACATAGTTGTTTTTTAAAATTTACAATTGAAAAAAAAGACATACAAAAAAAAAGAAAAAGAAAGAGAGAACAAAAAGTGATAAAAGTGAAGAAATATTTTAATTTTATATATATATATATATATTTTTTTTAAAAAAATAATAAAATATCACTAGTTATTTTATAAATACCATTGTTAAAAAAAATTATATAAATATTTATTTTAAAAAAAATAAATAAAATATCACTGATTATCTCATGAAAACTATTGTCGTGAAATACCAATATATCATGAGCAATTGTTTTTTGGCTAGGATAAAAATGAAACTGTGGTGACTTATATATATATATATATATATATTAGTCTAGATGGTAATCCAAGTGCATAACCAACCATATATACTTTAAAGCTAGCAAATATCAGTCGGCTAAGTAGCTGCTAGTCTGCTACATGCAACTGGGACTTTTGCATGAAACCCAATTGGAAATTGACTAGAGCAACTACAGAATATATAAGAAGAAACGGCGAAGAAGATCGATTTATATGCAACAGCCAGATGCCCTTGTAGGAAAAAAGCTAAATTGATAATCTGATTTCATGCCTTTGATCAATAAAAGCTAATTAATCAGAAGAATTTGATTCCCATCTATGTTGTATGTATTGATTTATACTCCATTGAAACCTCAGCTCCTATTGATTTCCAGTACTGAAAGAATATGATCAAGGTTCTGCCCTTGAAGGCTTAAAGCAATAATTTCTAAGCTGGTTTTTCCTCTTATAGGTTCTTGTATCATTACAAGGGCATTTTCCTCGAACAAATAAATAAAATAAAATACAGTAGCAATTAAGGACATGATTTGGATTCGATCAATCGAGTTCTAAACTCCCATCACTTTTTATTATTTGCAGGGGGTAACCATAGGCTAAATTTTACGAATAAAATGATCAGATGGACTAAATTCTAGATGCTATTAAAATTATAAAATTATTACTAATGGACTGTCCTCAATTATCATCGGTGGCATATCCTTCTCCCAAATGAAGAGCTCACATCTCATCCAACTCTCTGGAGCTTCATCAGTATCATGCTCTCCTCCTAGGTCACTCCACAAACTTTTTATTCTCCTGGTGTTCCCATCGCAGACCCTCCACTCACAGAGGCTTACATGGCTTTCCAGGCTTGGAAACATGCATTGACCTCTGACGCCAACCAATTTACAGCCATGCAACTACAGTACTGGTGTGTATTGCGCCTCAGACCCATATGACTTTTTATCTTAACGGTTGCCGGCATAGACCTAAGCCACGCCAACATAACCGGCTTTTTACCTGAAGAGCTTGGCCTTCTTAAAGACCTTGCTCTCTTTCACATAAACTCCAACCGCTTCTTCTGCATCATTCCTGATAGCTTTATCCATCTCAAGTTTCTTTATGAGCTAGACATTAGTAACAACCACTTTAGTGGTCCGTTTCCTGATGTTGTTCTCGTTTTGCATTCCCTCAAATGTCTTGATGTAAGGTTCAATGAATTCGAAGGCAGTATCCCACCACAGCTTTTTGACCTGAAACTAGATGCTCTTTCCATAAACATTAACAGATTTCAGTCAACCCTGCCCGATAACCTTGGAAACTCTCCAGTCTTGGTGTTTATGGTAGCCAACAATGACATCAGCGGCCGCAGTCCTCCAAGTTTGGCAAGCATGGCAGAGACCCTTGATAAGATTGTTCTCTCCGATATGGATTTAACAGGTTGTTTAATTTAACAGGTTGTTTACGGCAACATATATGGCTGCTAAGAGGATGTCTACGGCAAGGTTTATTTTTTTCAAAAAAAAAAAATACCAAGTATAATGGTTGTTTCAATGCGTTTTTTTTATATAAAAAAAATTTAAAATGTAAATTAAAAAGTTTATGAAAGCAAAATCAAGATAATTTATAACATAAAATAATACATGCATCTAATTATATTTATTGAATTTATTTATTTAAATAAATAAATAATAAATTTGCATATTAAAAAACTCATTACTTAAAAAATAAATACAATTAAACTGACTAAACAAACTCACACAATAAAAAAATATTACACAAGGCTAAACATATCAGCAATATAATTTTAAAATGAATATTTTAAAAAAAAATAAACTTTATTTGTATAAAACAATATTGATGATTTAGAATAATATATTGAAAAATAAAAAAAAAACAAAACAACTAAAAAAAACATACAAAAACCATGACTTAGATCATGAGACTAGTATAAATTCATAGAAGAAAATCAAAGATAATCACAAAATTAATATTAAAAAAAAAATAATGCAAGACAATAAGACCATACAAAACTGAATTCCTAACAAATTAAATGTTGGAAGATGAAACCAAGAAAAAAATTAATTATACAAAAGGATAAAAAAAATAAAGATGAGAAAAAACATTAATTAGAGGGATACAAATTTTTAATTAGAGGGTATAATTGAGTTCAAAAATATTTTTAATAAAAAGAAAAAAAAATAAGAAAAAGAGAGTTAAACTTAAAAAAATAAAACAACAAAAAATTTGATTAAAAGAAAAAATTGAAAGAAAAAAAACTTTAACAAAAGTTTCAAAGATAAAATTAGAAATTAAAAAAAATTAAAGACTAAAATACAAAATCAAACATATGAAAAATTACAGTTGATTAACTAAATTAAAAGGAATAAGAACTTCTATAAATAAAAAATGAATGAAATAAAAAATTAATAAAATCAAGACTTAAATTGAAAAGTAAAAAGAAGAAAATGATAATTGTGTACATTACCTATCACGAGAGAGAGAGAGAGAGAGAGGGAAGGGGAAAAACAAATGGTCGCCGATAACAATCTAACCACTGTAAACTGTCATGTGCCATTTTAAATGAAAGATGACATGACAACATATTTAAGAAAACGATGTATAATGCCCCAAAAATTTTTATATTTTCATTGAATTTTAAACAAAGTTGCTCCAATATTCTCTATACCAAGTTATCAACTCAATTATTACACAACCTTAATTAATCAATATAATACTTATCCCATCATTTAAAATTCTTATAATTCAATCATCACATCAATATTTCATTATCTTCAATATTCACTCATTACAATTAAGAAATGACAATTTCTTTACCATGATCACTGAAGGAACTAGAAGTTAGATAATTAGATCTAAATGAGTGTCACATAAGTAAACATGATTAGATTGTAAAATTATATTTCAACAAAGGATATAAAAATCATAATAAAGTTATTACATCATTTAATTAACCAAAAGATATAATTTATGATGATTATATTCAACATCTAAAAGTGAGATACTTGGAATTATTACATATTCATATTAGACAAGATTTGCATAATAATCAATATTGAATTATTATTAAACATTGAATAATTACAATGACTTATACATGCAAGTACTTGTATATTCATGTAATTCTTTTTCTTTGTGTATACCATTAATACCAAACCTTCAAACACAATGAATTTATTATTAGTTTATTTCAATTTTTATTCTAGTAACCAATTTTCTAAATTCTTTAACCGCTCAATACTCCATGTACTAAACCCATCACTTTGGAATTAGTTCCTTCAGTTGGTTGTCATATAGGATTCTATATCTTATTATTATAAATCTCATTATTTATAGAGCCAGTTTTTAAATCCGTCTGGCAACCATAATACTAATTCCATAATCAAGATTTAGTTTCTAAATCCATCAAGTAACTAGGTCATTAATCTCAGTAACCAAAGATTAGTTTCTTAATTATTCAATGACTAAGGCACTAATCCCAATAACTAGGAATGAATTTCTATGGTTGATCATTCGTATCTTTTGGATTAAATTAAGTTAAGATTTAAAAAGTCTATAACTACATACTTAAAACAACATATTAAATTTGTAGAAGATATCAAGCACCTACCTGAAGAACGAACTCGTTAAGAAGTCATTTATTGTTATATTTAAACTTACTACCTCACCTATATTATTTGAAACAGAATACCATTTGCCATCAAAATCTTGATTTATCATGAATTTAACTTGCACTTAATATTCTAATCATTAATATGTACAAGTTTTACACATTCTATGTATAATATAACCACATTCATTTGAAAAATTCTTTTCTCATACAATATTATACATTTTCTCTCTCATCATTTTTCCTAAAAAAATAATTTCACTATATACTACTTGCTCTCTTTTGACTGACCCTATATGCCCTTATAAATACTATAATTTTCTTTATTATTCCTTTATGATTTAACACCCGTCATAAAATAATCTAACTCGTTTAGTTCAATCCACCCTCCATTTGTATTTTCTCTAATTTCAATTGCAAATCCTAATATAAAATTCATGACTTAAGCATTAACCCTTTTAATTGGATTGATACCTATCAATTTTCCAGGTTAACAAACATAAATCAAAGCATAAAAATAATAATGCAACTTGCCAGATTTTATATTTGAAAATTCAAACCTCATTATCATTCCTTATATTTTCATATAACTCATGATCAATCAAATTGATCACTCGAGTTTGTTATCTTAGGTAATTGATAATCAAAGTGTAAAAATGCAAGTATAATGCTAGATCTCTTCACCTTTTTTTTTCTCCTTCAATTTTTTTTTCAAAACCCTAACTTTGATTTTTTTTAAATCTTAGTGTGAATGTGTTTTTCTCCCCCTCTGTTTTCACTTTTAAACATCATTTATGTGACCCCTAAAAGTGGCAAGAAAGAAGAAAAATAAAATGATCTTTTTCTTTCACGGCTACCATCAGGTTTTATTATTAGTAGCCAAAACATTTCTACCTTTTTTGGTTATGAAAAAATACTCATTTTCGGCCATAAATGTTTCCTTTTCCCCTTCTTTCTATTATTTTTGTTTTATTACCTTCTTTTATTATACTATAATTTATACTTCATTATTCTTAATTTATTTTAGGGTTTTACATGGTGGGAGGCCAATTGCATCCATCAAGTAGCATAACACACACCGCCTAAAAGGCATGGAAGCCACTCATGTGTTCGAGCATGCCAATCACACACCAACAACTTTAAACATTAAAAAATTAAAAAAAATATGAAAAATACTAAAATGTCCCCATAACCCCAATAATTACACAAAATACTCATATGAAAATATAAAAATTCTTTCAAATACTAAGCTTATGTTTTGTCTCTTTAAAAATTAAAAATATAATTACACTATATATTAAAATTTAAAAACTTTAAAACACCCTCATCCAGCAACACAAATTCTTGTTAACTGGGCTAGTATCTATTGTTACTCTTTAGAAGTTTATGCAAAGTTAAGAAAAACTTAGTCATTAGTTTTATATTTTATTTATTTTGGGAATAAAAAAAGTTTTTATCATGAAAAAAAAAAAGGACATCAACACATTTTTTCAAAGTGACAAATATTATTTTTTTGGCACAATGTATATTTTACTGTAAATTGGGCTCATGCTGTTCAGTTTCTTAGGTAATGGGCCCCTAACTTTATAACCGTTCCAAATCCTATGGGCGTATTCACATATGGGCTTTCTGTAATTCCAAGCCCACAACGACTCCTAGTTAAATGACCAAACCATCCTCGCCAAAATAGATATATGAAGGACGCAGCAGCAAGTAGGGTTTTTGAGTTTTCACTTCCCCAGCCATCTCTCGCTTTTTCACTACAACACTGCAGCTCGCTGCCCTTCACCACCACCACCACTACAAACTCCAATCATGGCCGTTGGGTGCGCTTTCAATCTCTGTCTCTCTACATTGTCGTATGCGTTTATAAGTATAGGTGTATGGAAGATGTTTTATTGATATGATTTACTCATGTATTTTTTAACAGGAAGAACAAGAGAATTTCCAAGGGGAAGAAGGGAGGAAAGAAGAAGGCGTGAGTATTGCAAAGAAAAGTTAATGTCTTTTAACATCTGGTATCTAGATCTGTATTGTATTTTGATTTGTTATTGTTGTGTATTTTTTTTTATAGAGCTGATCCATTTTCAAAGAAGGATTGGTATGATATCAAGGCTCCTTCAGTTTTCTCTGTGAAAAATGTTGGCAAGACTCTTGTTACTCGTACTCAGGGTACCAAGGTATGTGTGTATACTTTTGATTTCATGAATGCTTCTCTTTTCTTCATTGTTTTAAAAATAATGGTTTGCTTTTATGCTTTGTTGTTGGGTTGTATAAGAAAATTGTACTGCTACAATTGGGACAAGTTTTTATATAGAATCATAGATTCAAATGTATGTTTAAATAGCTTTAACCTCTAGAACAGGTGGTGGTGATGTTCTTGATAGGGAAATGAGATTCTAGCAATTTGATAATCTTTTAACATCCTGAATGAGGTTAGGTTGGCTGGAGGCAATTTTGCTTAACAACTTTGGCTGTGTGTGGTGGAGTGTTTAAGGTATTAAACCTTGTTAGCATGGAAATAAAGGATGTGTATAAAATATGGTGAATGGTGGAAGATGATTATGGCTGACTCTTCTTTTCCTTCAAATTTCTTCAGGAAAACTGGAGTTGTGTATGGTCACAGTGAAGTGTGTTTTTAATCATACAATTTACCCCTATTTTTAGAGAAAAGAAGTAAATATTTTGAATTTACTAGTGAAATATTGAAATTTGTAAACTTTTTAGCCCGTCCCTTCTCTCCAAGACCAAGGTGTGGTCATTGCTCTTCTCCACAAATTTATATTATCAATTTAATTTCATACATCCCTATCTTTTTTCTACCCTTGATGCCCTTGTGTTGGTCATATTTAGTTTTGATACCATTTGCCTTTTGTTTTAATGAACAGAAGTTTTTTGTTGTAGTTTCATTTCATGTTCTGTGTTTAAGGTCTTGTCTCTTTTTATCCTTAATGTACTTCTTTTGGTTGACAAGAAAGGGTGCAACCATATTTTCTTTTTACATGCGTGATAATCGAGAAGTATCCAGGTGTTGCTCATGCACTGATGTGAATACTGTTTTCGTGTTAATGCATTTATAATGTGCTCTATGGTGTGTAACAGATTGCTTCAGAAGGACTCAAACATCGTGTGTTTGAGGTCTCACTTGCGGACCTTCAAGGTGATGAGGATAATGCTTACAGAAAGATCCGATTGAGAGCTGAAGATGTTCAAGGGAGGAATGTTTTGACAAACTTTTGGGTATGATAATGGAAGCATTACCATTTATACTGATTATTTTTTTACTCTGATGAGAATTTAACAGTGCTTTTTTTATTTCTCTCCTTAAACATTGCAGGGAATGAATTTTACCACTGACAAGTTGAGGTCTTTGGTGAGGAAATGGCAAACTTTGATTGAAGCTCATGTTGATGTGAAAACGACTGATAACTACACTTTAAGAATGTTTTGCATTGGGTTCACTAAAAGGCGTCCCAACCAAGTCAAGAGGACTACTTATGCGCAGTCCAGCCAAATACGACAAGTATGCAAATCATAACTTAATATCTCATTGTTTCCTGAACTTGTGTTGAGTTAGCAATAGGACCTAATTTTTTGTCCTAGTCTCAATATATTTATTTTTTCTAGTCAAGTCTTTGCTTCAAAAAGATCTAGAATATCTGAAGGATATTTTTAATAACCTTATTTTCTTGTGTATGAAACCTTTTCTGATATATATTGGGTTGTGTATTCCACTACTGTTTTGAAATCTATACTACTTAGTGGCAACCAAAATAAAGTTATTTCATCAAAGTTGTAGAGAGTTGTAACTTTTGAAGTGATGAAATACAGAGTTCTATTATTTTGAAATACTGCTTGATTGAAAATTTTGATGAGCTAACTTGTCATGTGTTCATATGGAGTTCAGTTTAATGTTCTCTTCCCAAATGTTTTATTTTTCTGTAATGTAACTGCTTGTGACAAAAATCTTCCTTTGCTTTCTTTTAGATCCGCCGTAAAATGAGGGAAATCATGACAGCCCAAGCAGCTTCTTGTGATCTCAAGGAATTGGTCCGCAAGTTCATTCCTGAAAGCATTGGCAAGGAAATTGAGAAGGCAACTTCTAGCATATACCCGCTTCAAAATGTGTTCATTAGGAAAGTGAAGATCTTAAAGGCTCCAAAGTTTGATCTTGGAAAATTGATGGAGGCATGTCTCTTACTCTACATGCTTCTGACTATGTGTTTGATGTTTTGGTCTTTAAATTACTACAAAGGTTTTTTTCATACCATCTTTACATCTGAAGGTAGAATCCAGAGATTTTTTATGTTTATATCCAACAACCGTTGGCATGCGTCTTCTCATGTTTCCTTTTTAACTATTGAATTTCATCAACTCTTTAAGCAATTGTAATTTTGGATCTGAATGGATGCTATTGTGCATGCTGCTTGTAATTATAATATCTTTTGCGATTCAATTCTCAGGTTCATGGGGACTACTCTGAAGATGTTGGTGTGAAGTTGGATAGGCCTGCAGAAGAGACCATGGCCGAGGCCCCTGCTGAAACTGCTTGAGCTTGAATGGAAATTTTCGTTTGTTGTCTTGTCTATTTTCTTACAACATCATTTTTGTCTGTTGAAATTTCTTGAATGTTAAATTGTTGCATGTTATCTGAGATTTAGAATGTTTTTATTGAGGATGAATTTTGTGCTTTAACTATGTAGACTTACTTTTTACGTGGCAGATATTGATGCTTCATTTAACTTTGATCTTTTATTGTTTGCTCATTGATTTGTGATATGGAAATGGTCGTCTCTTGCAACAGCTTTGCATTTTAGGATTTGCTTAACGTGGGATATGATGAACAAGCCTTGAAAAGTGGCTGTATGGACTTTTCTTTAAACTTAGGAGCTGATTGAGATGAAACGGTTTTGTGAGAAAATCCAGACAGTTCATGTGCCTGAAGGCGGTGTTAAATTTAACGCAGGTTAAACTCAGTTGGCATTTGGCGTCTTAAAACAATGACAAACATTGTTTAGTGGAAATATCGATTGTGTTAATTTAAAGATGGATAGACGAACAATAATATTGTTCTCAACTTCGTATATAGATTTCATTTCTTACCTCATTGTTCTGACGATAAAGCTTTATCCTGTTTCTGCCTTGATTATGCAAAATTTGTACTACGGAAGAGATTGTTTAATTTGCTACCATGGATCTGATACTTGACAATTGAAAAAAAAAAAAAACTGAACTGGCAGATAGTAGTCTCAATCAGGACAAGCATTGTGTATTGCGTTACAATAGCAGTTAAAGATGGGTGTCGAAGATCAATGTTAATGATCCATGCCGACAGGCTCGTGATAAGTGTCATGCGTGTTTTAGTGTTGAGGTTGTTGACCGCATAAAGCAGATTGGTGTTCTGCAAATATGGTGACCATGTTGTCTTAATACTTCACTTAATTTTGTCAATAACCCTCGATGTAGAGTTGGTGCTTGATAAAGTTGAACGGGGCTAAGAAAATACGATTTATCAAAACCGATATCTTCCATATAAACATACAAGTGCATGACTTCGATGTGGTTTCATGAATTCTCAACTTTCAATCCTGGGGATATCTAATTCGATTCTGCGCTTGTTATTAGAAGCATTGATTATCATATAAATGTAATGGGAAATTGATGAGCATGTAGGTAATTTCCATTAAGTCTCTAAATAAGACAATTCCAAAAAAAAAAAAACACTGGTATTCGAGACCAGCTTTTTCCCACCAGATAAAACCTTGTGGTCTGACACCCTTGTCCGAAACCAGTCTGACACGGTGTGGCCTGTGACCCTGAGAATTTTTGTTGGCACGAGGGTTCAAACATGAGACATCTGCCGCTAGAACACCATTTGGGTTAATAAAACAAGGTGCTTTGCTCAAATTTCAATAGTTCCTTCTTTTTAATGGTATCTAATCTCTATAAGGAAAGTGCCAAAATACCCATAACTCATTAATGACAAACGGTGAACTAAAATTTGAAAAAAATAAAAATAAAAATAAAAACTCTTAAAATTAATTACAAAAGAAACAAAACAATACCAGGGACCGGCCATGTTAGGAAAAAAACCAAAACTTTAACAAAAAAGAAAATGAAAAAGTTGATTCAATGCTCCTCGAATCGTCGTTCTAATCTAAAATGGAGACAAACTTAAATTGAAAGGAAGGCAATGGAAAAGGAACAAAATGAACCAATTTTGATTGGTTCTTGAGAATCTTGACTCACAGGTAGTAGGTTACTTTTATCCATTGAATCGAATTTCTTTTTCCACGTAATCATGCAGAAAATTCCATCAGTAATATATATAAAAAAATAATTATCAGTAATTTCATCAGTAATCACCGACGTCAATGATCAGTTACAACATTATTTTTATGGGAATTTCATCTGGTGATTATTGACAGAATTCTTTCCTGACCACCGCGCAGCCCCCGTCAATTCCTTTGAGTTTCGGTCTTGTGACCGTAATCCCCTGGCAGAGTGTTTCGCGCGTTAGCTGGGCCCCTGATCCGCGTAGACCAAGCTGCTGCTGCCCGCCACCCGGTTGTTCTTACGATCTCTGGAATCGCTTCAAAGCGGTCCTAACGAGGAAAGTCACTTAGTACCTCCTGACCTTAAACGGAGATTCCAAACAATAATAACTGATAGAAAGATTGCCGTCAATGATGTGTTGATGATGGAAAGTTTCCTGGTAATGAATCATGTTATATTTAGATATCGTTTGCAGATTATAATCAAGATTTACTGATTAAATTTTTGGAACAGCAAGAAACAGATATCAGGACTAATTGCAGGTAATCAAGAGTTAGCCTTGATTAATGAAGCCTGTAGGACAATTGCCTAAAAAGATACGGTGATTACTATTGTTTTGTGAAACTAGGTGGTAAATACTAAATACTACATAGGTGCACATGGGCGAGACATGGAAATCCATGGCTTTTCCTTTACAATATGACAGAACCACGTGGGGCGATGAATTTTGTGGTAAACTCCATTGCTAGACACAGCAAGCATTATTCAACACTTTTCATCAACTTTTCAGAATCTTTGAAGGGAAACATGGGGTGGCATAGCTGGCTATTCCACAAAAGAACAGAAACACAATCTGGATTTATCTTTTGTTTGGGGTCCATTCCATTGCATTCTGTCTCTTTGCATTGCTTTTTTCTTTTTTCAAGATTTTGAAGACAGATTTGCAGTTGTAGATGGTGGGGACCGCTGGTACTGTTGTGTTGGTATATATGAACCGAAGGTTTGCCATGATATCCATCCACATATATGCTAGTATCTACTTTTCTTACACAATAATTCAGGAGAGAGTGGCAGGCAGATCACATCACTTTGGTTGGTGATTTCTAGCGCTCTAGTGCCTTGAAAGCATGGTAGCTTTGGTGGGTTGTAGCATCAATGTAACTTCGACGAGGAAAAGAGAATGGCTATACAGTTGAACTATACATAAATTTATATGTTTTGTCCATGGCAGGATGAATTGCTTCGGCTCGATAAAATAGGGTTCACACTTTAAAATTAAATTATGGTTTAATTGGTTTTTTTTTTTTTAATCTCTAACACCAGGCACTGCCTTCGTAAAAATGGCTAATTAGAGCGTTATTCGAAACTGTGTGGTATTACTGGAAAAGACAACTCATGTCTCTGCTTTGTTTTTTTATATATATAAAAAAAAAACTTTTGAGAATGATGCTTTAATCATATTCGGATTCAGGATGCTATCATAAAACAATCATGTTCCAAACATGACATTAAATTTATTTTAGATGAATTGAATCTAATACAAGTGTTGAAATTAAAATGATATGATTTGTTTTCAAACTAAACTAATTATTAAATATTTTTGGCTCACATTAATATAGCTGGTTATTGTTACAAGACAAAATGGATAAAAATAATATATTTAGTTAAAGAAACATGAATATAAAAATAAATTTATTTCTAAAATAATTTTTAAGTTAATTTTGTATTTCAAAACAAGTGATACAGAAAAAAAAAATGGTCTCAAGACAATATTTATAAATTTTTATTTATAAAATATCATTATAAAAAAAAATTCAATTCCAAAATTATCTAATTAAGACATATAATTATAAAAATAATTATTATTATAATTTTAAAACTTAACCTAAAGGTCGATTCGAGACAAAACTCAGATTACTAATTAAAACATGAGTCATGGGTCGGGTGGATCCAAGTCAACATAAGAATAAAGATATTTATTATTATTTTTTTTAAATCCGATTCAGGGGTTGATCCAATGTAAGATCCAAATCATGAGCAGGGTTGACTGTTATCCCAAATCAATGTAAGAAAAAAATTGATTATTATTATAGTATTTAAACTTGACTTACGGGTCAATTCAGAGTAAGACCCAAGTCATATGTTAACAGGGTAAACTCAGATTGATCTAAGTCAGCATAAAATAAAAGTAGTTATTATTATAATTTTAAAACTTGATTAGAGAGTCAACATAAAACAAGGTTCAAGTCACAAATTAAAAAATCAACTCGTGTTGTTCTAGGTCAGTGTAAGGATAAAATGTATTATTATCATAATTTTAAAATCCTACTTAAGATTCAATAAAGGAATGGTCTCGGTCACGGGGCGAAAGGTCAACACGGTTTAACATGAGTCAATACATGAATAAAAATTATTATTATTATATTTTTAAAACCCAATTCGAGAGTTGACCCAAGACAAAGCTCAGATAATACATCAAAAAGGTGAATCCGACTGACCCAAATTTTTTTAAAAAAAAATAATCAAAGCAACCTTGTTTTATCAAATTTTTTCCAAGAAAAAAATAATGGGTTTTTGACTTGTGTTTTTTTAGGTTGACCTAATTTTTTTATCGAACCAAGTCGAGTTAATTTTTTCATTATTTTTTCTTCAACACAAACTAATTCAAGTTCCGAATCAATTGTCAAGTTAGTTCTAGTTTTATAACTAGGATTATTATAATATTATTAATTTTCAAACTCAATATAAACTAAAAAAAATATCTAATTATTTTTAAAAATATGTAAATTTAAAGCAATATATATTAAGGGTAAAATAGATTTGTTTATGTTTTATTTGTCTTGTCCACCATAATTAAATATGATACGGAAACAAACATTTTGTCTTGTATATCATTACCAAATATAATTTTATCTTTATCTATTTTTTTGTTGTCTCTATTGTCTGTCTCTTTTATGTGTCATGTGACAGTAACTAAACAATACCTAAATGTATTTAATGTGATATTTATTTGAAATTTTTTTTGATAAAAATAAATAATGACTAACATGAATTAAAAAAATCCTAAAACGGGTGGCGAATTCACTATTTTCCTATGCACATTTCACTATAAACTAATGAATTTCCCACTTTATTTTTTTGTTAAAAAAATCTTGTTGGTTAGAGGTTAAGAGCATGATGATTTTTTTAATAGAGATATTTTGGTATTTTTAAATTGATTGAGGGCAGGATAGGTATTTATTTTAAAATTGCATAAGAAATTGTCATAAATATCATTTTGTTGAAGGACATTGAAAGATAGATATGTATTTTTACTTTTATAATGCATAGAAAAACAATCAATTTAACTTTATATATAAAAATATTTTGGTTAGCTAAGAGGGGTGTTTTTGCTATCCCCTTTACTTGCATGGTAAAAATACCTTCTTACCCTTAGGTTTTAATTTTTATACCTTGAACATGAGGATATTTCAGTTATTGTACTATTGTTTTTTTTTTTTTAATTTGTTAGATAAAGTGAAGGTTAATTTATCTTTTAATAAATTAAAGGGATTTTTAAAAAATACACTGGCATGTACTAGGAACACGTCAGTTGCTTTGCCTTCTTTGGATGACATAAGCAACTCATTTTGACAACAAAAATGTTACTATTGAGTATTGTTAGATTAATCTCGGTCTTTTTCTTATAGAAGTAACACATGTAGAAAATAGAGTTTTGGTTTGATTTCGATGACAATTTCTTTTTTTCTCTTCTTTTTTCCCTCTCTCCCTAGATTCTTAAGCCCTGCATTCTATTTTCCAAATCAACCCCTTAGCTTCTTTTTGTTTTTGATTTTGTCCCTAATTTTTTAGTTGATAATTATTTTATTTCAAATAACCTATGAAAATCAAAATTTGTTTCAATTTGATAGTCATTTGACATTTTTTACTCCCTTTTGTTTTTGATTTAGTCTCTGGTTTTTTGGTTGATATTTCTTTTATTTGGTGTAACTTATGAAAATTAATTTTTTAATTTGATCCTCATTTAATTTTTTAAATTTATCTTATTTAGTTCATGTTCTTTTATTTGCTATTAATATCATCTAAAATAATTTTTATAGTATAATTTATTTAATGATTTTACCCTTGATTATTTTTTTCCTAACAAATTTTATTCTTTTTTTATTGGTTTTTTGCTTTGCTAATTTTTTTTAATTTTGTATTGTTTCACACTTAATTTCATTTTTTAATATTAAGTTGATTTAGATTTGAGTTTTGTTGATTAATCTAATTTTTGAATTTGATGGATTCCATTTTAGAAAATTAATTTAGCTCGAGGATATTTGGTAGAGGTTACTTTTTCTTTTTATTCTTCTTTTAAGCTAATGTTGTTTTTTTCTTAGATTTTATCCTTCAATATTTAGTTTATTGAAGATTAAGCTCTTTGCTTTTTTTATATTTTCTTTCTACATCATTTGTTTTTTTATTTGACTAGGTTATTTGGGTTTTTTTATATTTTTGTTTTTTGTTAAATTTATTTTCTCAATTTTTTTTTCTTAAATTAAATAGAACTACTCAATTGAATATAGACGAATTCTTATTTCATCATGTTTTGTTCAATTTGTTTTTACAGGATATTATTCTAGTAAATTATAATTTTTTTTTAAATATTGTTATGTATGTTTTTTGTAGTTAAGTTTTAACAACTCAATAAGATTTTTTAGTCATAGGTGCTATCAATAATTGAGTAACAATAAGTTTTCAATGATATTTTTTTTATAATTATGATATCAGTATCTCTTTTTTTTTTCTTTTTTTTTTTAATTTTAATTTTTATTATTACTATCTATATAAATTATATTATTAAATTAGTCAATCTTATTAAATATAATCAAATTAATAATGACAACGGCCAACAACCAACGCCAATTAACAGAGTTTCATGTGTGATGCATTTTTAGTTGTCTTCAAAAGGACAAAGATGTGACTATAATAATTTGCCCCTTTTTGTCTGATAGCCTTCTGCACCAAGAAAAAACTCCAAAAAATGACAAACAAAACGCAATAATTTCTTGTCGGCAACTAAAAAAAAAAAAGCAACTTGTTATTATAATCTTGCACCCCCGCTAACCAATGAAGTTTTGCAATTCTGTAATAATATTTGTTTTTGTATTTTAAAATTATTTTTATATTATTTTTATATGTTAATGTTAAAAATAAATTTTAAAAAATATTATTTTAATATATTTATAAATAAAAAATATTTTAAAACATAATCACTGTCGTAATACATACTCTAAAACTTGATGCCTGTGTTTTCGTCCAAGCAGGGAATGGAATTATGAGTCATGGCGCATTATTTATTTATCTTTTGACTGAAACTGTGTTTGTCTTCTAATTTCAAACTCAATGCATTCAAATCTTTGCTCGGCAGATATAAATAATGATATATTTTTTTTAATTTTTTAAAAAAGAAATTCTACTCTTTAATAGGATGAAGATCTTGTTTGAGAAAGCAATTAAAACCATGTTTTTTATAAAATTAATTTTTATTTTTGTTTAATATTAGTGTTTTATGTTTATTTTATTTTTGTTTAATATTAGTGTTTTATATTTATGAATCGTTTTAATATATTAATATCAAAAATTAGTTTTAAAAAATATATTAACTAGTAAAAATAACTGCAGGAACTCCCAAGCTCCCTCCAAACATAAACAATTCCGTGTTTATTGTTCGTTTAGCTAGGCTGCTTGGTTGCCTCATTCCTCTCATACTAATTGCCCTTTTATTATCATGTGCCATGTGAAACTGCTAACAGGAGCAGTTATGTCAACGTTAGTTTATTGCTGAAAGGGAAAAAAAATAATCTATAAATGACAAGAGGGAAAGCAACCTCAACATCATTTTATGAAGGCCGGCGTGGTGCCTGAGATTCAATTAATATCCTGCAATGATTGGTTGAATTTCTGATCTACTGTGCCCATAAGCCAATGATCAGCAACCCCACCTTCGAACACGTGTACTCTTACACCAGGACCTCTCAAGAACAGCTTCAAGGAAAAGACAGCAAAGGTAACAGATTACCCAGTCATTTGATCGAAATAAAATTACCATTACCGAATTTTATGACTATCGTGCCGTGCAAATCTCGAAAAATTACTAGCAAATCTCGAATGTAAATACCTGAATTCTTCCGAACGACAGGACATCGTTCCTCGGAGTGCTTTGCATAGCTTCTAAACTAATATTATCTTTTAAGTAGAGAGTTAATTATTTTTTGCTTTTATCGGAATCCTTTGTTCAACCTTGAGCTAAATAACGAAAATAACTTGTTTTCGTTGCATGATAATAATTTTTTAAATTCAAATCATTGAAACTCGAACTTACTTAATCGATTAAAGCTATTTA
Organism: Populus euphratica; assembly: GCF_000495115.2. Taxonomy (NCBI): domain Eukaryota; kingdom Viridiplantae; phylum Streptophyta; class Magnoliopsida; order Malpighiales; family Salicaceae; genus Populus; species Populus euphratica. The sequence continues at coordinate 8,328,655 of NW_011499845.1, read as the reverse complement.
ATCGAACTTATATCATTAAACACACAAACACTAGGTTATGTTTGCTTGTAACCTTGAGTTAATAAAAAACCCAACAATTTTGCTAAATCTATGTAAATGATATGTATTATACAAGTTAGTTTTTAAGATTATAAATTGTTGATTTCATCACCCTTAATACAAACAATTACAGTTACAAAAAATAAATAAATTCCGAATCATAACAAAACACATCACTTACTTAACCAAGTTAATAAAAATTTAAGTATGTATTTAATGTTGTGGTGCATAGTATTTTTTAAGAGTCTATTTTATTTGAAACTATATTAAAATATTTTTAGTTTTTATGATTTATTTTTTATGTAAGGATATTAAAATCATAAAAAATAAAAAAAATCAAACTAAATATATTTAAACACAATTTTAAATATAAAAATAAATGAAATAATATACCTCAATTCATATGTTTCAATTATTATTATTATTTTCTTGAATATGGTAATTATTTCACAGAAATAGTTAGATAATAGTGTGTTATTTAAAAGAAAACGGATATTTCGATAACATCTCTCCTCACAAAATTCAAATCGAAACCTGTGAACCTCCATGATCAAGAGATTAGTGAAAACGGGTGATTGGTTAATTAAGGTTTCTTTAATGTCGAACACAAAAATAATCGCAAGAAAGTAGACAGGTCGAGGAACCCAAGAAAGAACATTACTGTAATCTCAAGAGAGGGCAGCTTAGTCATTATAGTTTTCTTTTCTTTTTCAAGGTACTTTCTCCATCTGAAAATCTATAAAAAAGGTAACGACAAAAGACAGCAAAAACTGCTGAATATGACCGTTCAACAGTATCCTCAATTAAATCAAATCTTAACCACAAATTAACAAAGATAATCCCACCCTTAATTCTCGCATGAAATAGGTATACCTATCTCCTTAAACTACACTTAGGTTTGAGTATGACATGAAATCTTTTCTCATGTAAATATAAAAAAATAAAGACAAAAAGGTTTTTACCTCGCTCACTTCACTTCACCCCACCTGCTGTTTTATTCTCTGTTTACCTTCTCTCTTAACAGTTTTTGACTTTGTGAGCTTATCAATCTAAAAGAATGTAATGCTGAAGTCTCTTTTCAGAGAGAGATAGAGAGAGAGTGCTTGTGAGTTTGATGGAGAAAATGGGGTGAACTAGGAAGATATGCAGCTGGGGGGGTTAGTATCACGGTGCTGCTGATCACAGCCGCGTTATTTTACTGGTTTCATTCGTTTGGTATGTTCTTGATCTGTGATGTTCATAAAGGATCATTGTTTCCAATTTATGCAGGTTCCCACTTGCTTCAAGTTTGCATTTTTTGTGTTCTTTTAGATGGTAGTTGGTGGTTTTCTGGTTGCTTATCAAATCCCGTCATCAGATTTTATCACTGAACATAAAGTATCGTTTCTGTGTTTGTGTCAAAGTAGTTTTGCTTTCTTTTGCCAAGTTCCAAGTCTCATAGGTATCTTTCGAGTTCAAGTTGAGATCAGTATAGTTCAAGATTGTGCTTTTCTTTTCCTTTCAATGGTAGATCGAGTTTCTTGAACTCCTCCTGGGTTTGGGATCACTGTTGGCTGCTCAGTTGTGCGTTACTTCTTGTAGAGTTATTTACGTTAGGACTAATGTTGGGCCAGTATTGGTCAACTATTTGTAATGCTGCATAGTACTGCTACTTGCATCCTGAATTTGGGGAATCAAACAATGCAATCATGAAATTTTGAGTATTTGACTCCTTGCTTTCTCCTGTTTGATTTTATTTTCATTCATTCGAACTGCTTGGCTCTATCCTGCGTGGATGTCTTTGCAGACTATGAATTTGTAAGATCTGATTTTACTTTTATTTCAATTCATAGATTTGAAGGTTATTGAAGTGAGGAGTTCCATTTCCAACACAAACAGTGGACTTGGTCAAGAAGATCCATTTGCACAAACAACAAACAGGTAGTCTGCATATGAACTGTTTATAAATTTTTAGAACACATAATGAAATATTAAATTCTTTTGTAACTCAATGATCTTGGTCTGTTTAGGTATAAGTGACATATGAAGTGAAGATCTTGAAGGGTCCTTTGGAACAATATTTAGTAGCTAGAATAACTTAAATTATTATTCTGGCCTGGATCCACTACTTGGGTTTTTATTGCCGGTACAAGGACCAGGCTTTTGCAAAGTCCAAGCCAGTTGCTTTATTGTTCTTGGCTGGAGTCATGGCAACATTATTACATTCTGAGTCCAGACGATTATATTCTTGGTGGTGGGACAGCCACATTAGCCCAAAGAATTCGAAATGGCTTCAAGAAAATCTCACAGGTCTTCTTTCTCTTCTTGGATCTTTTCAAATATTATGAACTCTATTTGCTTAATATATATGCTTGATGCATAGGAAGTTATACTTGGATGCTCTTTTCTCTGCTTCTTATTGTAGATATTATGTCAACGAAAACTTTTTTCTGATTCTAGAAAAAAAAGAATCCAATTATCATAAATCTCATTTATGGGCAGATTGTAATTGCTTTCTTCCTTGTTAGTTAAAAGCCTTGTCATCTACTGAATGCATGTCTGGTTTGAATCTTGACAAATGCATAGCCTCATATTCTAAGTGCCATAATTTATATAAGGTTATGCGGCCTCAATAACAATAAACCAAGCTGCTGCATAACATATATCTATTGATGTGATTTATGGCCCGCATTCTCAATGAGCACGGATTTTTTTCAACAGATATGGATGCCAAAGTCAAAGCAATGATCAAGGTCATTGAAGAAGATGCCGATTCTTTTGCAAGGAGGGCAGAAATGTACTATAAGAAGCGTCCTGAACTGATGAAACTGGTGGAGGAATTCTACAGAGCTTACCGTGCATTAGCAGAGAGATATGATCATGCAACAGTGGAGCTCCGCCAGGCTCATCGAACAATGTCAGAAGCATTTCCCAACCAAGTACCGTATGTACTGGGAGATGATTCACCTTCAGGATCTTCTGGCCCCGAGGGTGAGCCGCATTCTCTAGAAATGCCACATCCCATTCGTGCATTTCTTGACCCAGATGACTTGCGTATGGATTCATTGGGACTCTCTATTAACAAAACAGGTTTAAAGCAGCTCAATGAGTTGTTTGGCTCACGAGATGCAATATCCCAAGTTTCAAAAGTTGCAGATGGAAAATTGAAAAAATGCCTGAAGATTCATGAAGTAGCAGAGGTTAACACCGGAAAGCAAGCTGAAACTGAATTTCAAATCATAAAGAAAGCTCTTTCAGAGATTCAAACTGAGAAGGAAGCTGTTCTTCTTCAATACCAGCAGAGCTTGCAGAAGTTATCCAGCTTGGAGAGAGAACTAAATGATTTCAGAGGGATTGATGAAAGAGCAGGCAAAGCAGAAATTGAAATTAAGATCCTGAAGGAAGCCCTTGTTAAATTAGAAGCTGAGAGGGATGCTGGTCTTCTTCAGTACAACAAATGCTTGGAAAGAATATCTGCTTTAGAGAATGTGATCTCTAAAATGGAAGAGGACGCAAAAGGTCTCAATGAACGAGCTATTAAAGCTGAAATAGAAGCTCAAAATCTCAAGGAAGAACTTTCAGGATTAGAGGCTGAAAAGGAAGCTAGTCTTCTTCAGTACAACCAATGTCTTGAACTGATATCCAATTTGCAGAAGAAAATCTTGATTGCAGAGGAAAATGCTAGAATGCTCAATGCATTAACCGAAACAGCAGAAACTGAAGCTAAAGCATTGAAGGAGGCCCTCGCTAAATTGAGCGAAGAGAAAGAAGCTGCAGAACTTCAGTATGAGCTGTGTTTGGAGAAAATAGCTATAATGGAGAGTGAAATTTCTCATGCTCAGGAGGACGTCAATCGACTAAACAGTGAAATTCTGTCAGGGACTGCGAAATTGAAAACCGCAGAAGAACAGTGTTTCCTGTTACAGAGATCAAATCAATCTCTGCAGTCAGAGGCAGATACTCTAGTACAGAAGATAGAAACTAAGGATCAAGAACTGTCAGAGAAGGTAAATGAGTTGGAGAAGCTTCAGGCTTCGCTGCAAGATGAGCAGTCACAGTTTCTTCAAGTTGAAGCCACTTTGCACTCATTGCAGAAATTGCACTCTCAATCTCAAGAGGAGCAGAGAGCTTTGGCAATTGAGCTTCAGAATCACTTCCAAATGTTGAAGGATTTAGAGATATCCAACCATGATCTGCAGGAGAACCTTCAACAGGTTAAGGAAGAGAACCAGAACCTCCATGAATTGAACAGTAATTTCGTTATTTCAATAACAGATTTGAAAAATGAAATTTTTAGCCTGAAGGAAATGAAAGAGAAACTTGAAGAGGATGTTTCCCTACAAGCTGCACAGAGCAATTCCCTACAGCAAGAGATTTTCCATTTGAAGGAGGAAATTGAGGGCTTGAGTACAAGATATTGGGTTTTCATGGAGCAAGTGGACGCGGTAGGTTTAAATCCAGAGTGCCTTGGTTCATCTGTGAAGAACTTGCAAGATGAAAACTTGAAACTAAAAGAGGTCTGCAAAAAGGACACAGAAGAAAAGGAAGTTCTCCATGAAAAGTTGAGCACAATGAATAACATTAAGGAGAACAATGTGGCACTGGAGAGGTCCCTCTCAGATTTGAATCGCATGCTGGAAGGGTCAAGAGAGAAGGTTAAAGAGTTGCAGGAGTCCTCCCAGTTTCTTCAGGGAGAAAAATCCAGTCTTGTTTCTGAAAAATCCATCCTGCTTTCTCAGTTACAGATGATGACAGAGAATTTGCAGAAGCTCTTGGAGAAAAATGCCTCGCTGGAGAATTCTCTCTCTGGTGCAACTATTGAGCTCGAAGGTCTGAGGACAAGGTCAAGAAGCTTAGAAGAATTCTGCCAGACTCTAAAAAATGAGAAAGCCAATCTTGAAGATGAAAGAAGCTCCCTGGTCTTACAGCTGAAAAATGTTGAAGAGAGACTGGGAAACCTAGAAAGGAGATTTACAAGATTAGAAGAAAAATACACTGATCTGGAGAAGGAAAATGATTCTACACTTTCTCAAGTAAAGGACCTGTGGGGTTTTCTTAGTGTAGAAAAACAAGAGCATTCATGTTATATGCAGTCAAGTGAATCTCGACTTGCAGATCTGGAAAGCCAGGTCCATCAACTACATGAAGAAAGTAGGTCGAGCAAGAAAGAATTCGAAGAAGAACTGGATAAAGCTGTAAATGCTCAGGTTGAGATCTTCATCTTGCAGAAGTTTATTAAAGATTTAGAAGAGAAGAATTTGTCCCTGTTGATTGAGTGTCAGAAACATGTCGAAGCATCCAAATTCTCAGATAAACTGATATCAGAATTAGAGACTGAAAATCTTGAGCAGCAGGCTGAAGTAGAATTCTTGTTAGATGAAATAGAAAAGTTTAGAATGGGTGTTCGTCAAGTTTTGAGGGCTCTTCAATTTGATCCAGTTAATGAGCATGAAGATGGGAATCTTGCATGTATTTTGGACAATATTGGTGACCTAAAAAGTTTGCTCCTTTTAAAGGAGGATGAGAAACAGCAGTTGGTGGTTGAGAATTTGGTGTTGTTAACTTTACTCGAACAACTGAGATTAGATGGTGTTGAGCTTGAGACAGAGAAAAGCATCATAGAGCAGGAGTTCAAGATAATGGTAGAGCAACATACTCTGCTGGAAAAAAGTAACCACGAACTGCTAGAGATGAACAGGCAATTGAGATTGGAAGTGAGCAAGGGAGAGCAGCAGGATGAGGAATTGAAAGCTCAACTTGAAACCCAGCATTTGAATCTGGCAAGTTTGCAGGGGTCGTACGGGCAATTGAAAGAAGAAAATCTGAAGGTGCTTGGAGAAAACAGGTCTTTGCTTCGGAAAGTTTTGGACCTCAAAGAGGAAATGCATGTACTTGAAGAGGAAAACAGTAGCATTCTCCAGGAAGCTGTAACTGTCAATAACCTCTCATCGGTGTTTGAGAGCTTTGCGGCAGAGAAAGTTGAGGAACTCGAATCCCTTTCTGAAGATATCAGCTTTCTAAACTTGATGAACAGTGATCTCAAGCAGAAGGTTGAAATGTTGGGGGATAAACTGTTATCAAAAGAATCAGAAAATCTGCATCTTAATAAAAGAATTGAAGAGCTGCAGCAGGAACTGCAGGAAGAAAAAGACTTTACAGATCAATTAAACTGTCAAATTGTAATTGAAAAAGATTTTCTTCAAGAGAAAGCAACAGAGCTTTTCCTAGCGGAACAAAATATCACAGCTACCAACAACTTAAATGCAGAATTTCACACCACTATTGAGGAGCTTAAGAGGCAATGTGAAGCATCAGAACTTGCAAGAGAGAACATAGATAAGCGGATTCTTGAACTGTCTCAAGTTTGTACAGATCAGAAAATAGAGATTGAATGCCTTAATGAAGCAAAAGACGATCTGGAGTCAGAAATGGCTGCATTACTCAATGAAATCAAGGAAAGACAGACTAAGGAAGAGAACTTGAGTTTGGAGCTGCAAGAAAGAAGCAACGAGACTGAACTCTGGGAAGCTGAGGCTTCATCTTTCTTCTTTGATCTTCAAATATCTTCTATCCACGAAGTTCTGCTTCAGAACAAGGTTCGTGAGCTGACTGTAGTTTGTGGGAGTCTTGAAGAAGAAAATGGTAAAAAAGATATTGAGATTGAAAAAATGAAAGAAAGGTTTGGCAACCTGGAAAGCGAAATTCAAAGAATGAAGGCTCATTTGTCTGCATATGCTCCGGTCATAACTTCACTGAGAGAGAATATAGAATATCTTGAGCACAATGTGCTTCTTCAGACAAGTCGAGGACAGAAGGTACTGTTCTTTCTTTTTTTAGAAAATGCTAACTATTGGAGCAATTCAGAATATTTACTCCAAGCTAGATATGACTAGTTTTATTTTCCTTTTTATGTGGCTTAACCAGATGAAGAGTTTCTACACTTTAATATTCCCTTTTAAGTTCAACCAAGATAGATTTATCTTCTACTTGTAGAAACTTTATCATCTGACTTGACAGATATCATTTTTAACTTTTCAGATGTCGAATTTTAAACTACAGGCCTATTCCCTTTGTTCATAGCAAATTCATTATAGTGATGTATGCACGCGTGTGTGTGCATTTTAATTAGAATTCAAGCATGCTGGGCCAATCATTTAAGCTGTCTCCTAGTCTTTTTCTGTTCAGCTGTTATATGCAGATGGTGTGCATTCTAATGGGTGGTCATCTTCATTTGTCTTCAGGGAGTAGAAATGACTAGTCAACATCATGAAAAGAGCACTGAAGGACTCATAAATGATGAAAGCGTTGCAGTAACAGATGGAATTTCAGATTTGCTGAAGATGAAGTCTAGAATTAACGCAGTGGGTGAGGCAGTGGTTAAAGAAATGGATAGGCTTGCAGCTGAAAAGGCAATGTTGAAAGAAATGGATAGGCTTAGAATGCAGGAAATGGGGAACACTGAGGAGCCCTTAGTGAAAGGGGCTGAACAGTTAGAGATGAGAGGCCGATCAGCTGCAGAAAAGGATGTCCAGAAGGATGAGATGGAATTTGCAAATAAGCCCCCTGTTGCGGCTAAGCCACAGAACAACAAATCTGAAATTTTTGAAGTGAGGAATGAGATTTTGATGAAAGATATCCCACTTGATCAGGTCTCGGAATGTTCATTATACAGGAGAAGCAAGAGAGAGCATGCTGGGAAAGATGATCGGATGCTTGAATTATGGGAATCTGCTGAGCAAGACTGCCTTGATCCACTTGCTGACAAACAGAAGCCGACAGCCACTATTGAGAATGTTGCTGCGTGTTGTCAGTTCAAAAATGTCAAACGGAAGAGTCAGGATCCCTCTTTGGAATTGCAGATTGAGAAGGAAGTGGGCATTGACAAGCTTGAGGTATCAACAAGCATCACTAGAGAACCCAATCAAGAAGGAAACAGAGGAAAGATCTTAGAGAGGCTTGCTTCTGATGCTCAGAAATTAATTTCTCTTCAAATAACAGTGCAAGATTTGAAAAAGAAAATGGAGTTGAGGAAGAGAGGCAAGAGGGCTAATGATCTTGAATTTGAAAGAGTGAAAAGACAGTTACAAGAAGTTGAGGAGGCTGTTCTGCAGTTGGTTGATACTAATGATCAGCTGACCAAGGATGTTGAAGAGAGTCCCCCATATTTGGAGGGGAACACTTCAGTAGAGATGGAAGAGACAGGCACCATGCACAGAAAAAGAGTGGCAGAACAAGCACGGAAAAGGTCTGAAAAGATCGGAAGGTTACAGTTTGAGGTGCAGAGTATCCATTACATTCTGCTAAAACTGGAGGATGAAAAGAAAAGCAAAAGTAAGCACAGATTTTCTGGAGGTAAAACAGGCATCCTCTTGAGAAACTTCATATACAGCGGTGGCAGGAGAAGCAGCAGAAGGCAGAAGAAGGGTTGCTTTTGTGGGTGTGCAAGACCTTCAACTAATGAAGACTGAGGTAACCACTTTAAGTAAAGCTCGTTGTTATTTCTAGCTACAGTTCTTGAAGTATTCCAGATTTTCGTGTATTTTAAGATATTAAGTTAGACCGAAGCTATTCATGTCAGCTTTGTATATAACCTGAGAATAGGCTGATCTAGAAAGCAGTACTTGTTTCGCCAGCCTTCTTACCATTGTAATTTCAACTGAACGATGCCAATGCAATCTAAGTTCCATATATGAAAGGTCTCAACGTGCAAAATGGCCACCAATATCATCCTAGCGAGTTGGAATTGAGAAGTTTTTAAAAACGGCCACCAATATCATCCTAGCGAGTTGGAATTGAGAAGTTTTTAATTTTTTTTTTTTTCTTTGCTTTGACAGGAAAGCTCCTGTTTCAACTTCCCCTCTTCCCTAAATCCGCAAATGGTTAGTAAGCATGGTCAACAGTCATCTAATTCCCTACAGGTCCAAAACTAAGACATCGAGGTGGTATTTGTGAAGGTTTAGATATGAATACAGGTATTTGGCATTTTGTTGAAGACAAGGAACTCGGGCGTACAATTATTGGTTGAAAATCAGATATACCCTCATTGGGAATATAACCAGCTTGGTGCAGTTGTGAACTCGAGAGCTCCGATGGTGACCCATAAACAGGGGGCGTACAATTATTGGATGAAAATCAGATATACCCCAATTGGGAGTATAACCAGCTTGGTGCAGTTGTGAACTCGAGACCTCCGATGGTGACCCATAAACTGGGGAGAAGGGAATTGTTTATTAGATGTAGAAGTTGGTAGATTCTTATCCAACCCTTGTACCCCTTAGCCATCCCAAGCCAGTTAGCGGTTAAGGTAGCAGATTTCTTTTTCTTTTTTTTTTTGCAACTTAATTTTCAATAAAGAAGATCGCGAGAACTCAAACTATAGGATGTACGAATTCTTCCATAGTTTGATGAAGTACTCTGTTTTTTTTATCGTAAAAGAGTTCAAACTTGACAAGAGCATGATGTTGATGTCTAACCGTGGTCTTGCCTTGTTTACAAGATGGGCATCGCCACATTGCTCACAAATGCAGTACTGAATTTAACACTGCACCAAGATGTTCCCAGTCTTCATTTCATCTGCGCGGTCTTTGTTTAATGGTATCCTTGCTATCTTCAACTTACCAGCCAGGTTAGTTGACGAGTCATTTGGCCTTGACTCAAAGCTGCCCACCCAAAGATAAACAAAGCAGACCTGGAAAGCTTCCGTTGTGTATCCCAACTATAAGGTGAGAAAAATTATCAAAGGCTTCAAACCTCCCATGCATAGACCGGTTTTTATGTGCTTTTGATTTTTGCTTCTCTTTGTAATTGGACTAGGTTTGTCATGTGCTTCCTGTATTGGACCTCTTTTTTACATTTTGTAACTGTGCTTCGTGCCGTCGTCTACTTGCTTCGTATTTTCTTCGCTCAGCTTTCCAGGTCTTGGGAGCCTCCACCCAAAAAAAAAACCCTCGAAGTTAAAACAGGGGGTGCAGTATTTGATTCATTAAAGGATAGAAGAACTTCTAGCCTTGGTAAAACGCTAGTAATGGTCTTACTCGAAGAAGAAAATGACCATCTCCGTGTGCATATGTTCATCTCTCCTGTCTATACACATGTCAACCTGACCTGACTGGATCAACCAGCTAGACTAGGTGATTCCAGCCCAAAAGAAATTTGAGGACCAGAACCACCAGGCTTAAATGGCTAATGCTGCAGAAGTGGATTCTATTTAAGTTATGAATTTTGATTCCCTGACGCATCGAGGCTTGGGAATAATCTCCTTGGAAGATTGCAGTCTTTTTTTTTCCAAAATTATATTCTTCTTTTTTTTAATTTTTTTTTGTTTTTTCAAAAGTATTTTTGTTGATTTTATTTTTTTAATATAAAGCTGATTGAAAAGTTTGATTTATAGTTTATAGTTTTAAAAAAAATACTGTAAATTACAATAGTGTTTTCCTACATAGTTTTTTTATTTTTTTATGATTCTTTTTTGTTTTTTTTTCAGAATTTTCTTTGTTGATTTTATTTTTTTATATTGAACTAATTAAGAATTTAATTTCATAGTTTTTTTTTAAAAAATTATTAATTACTACAGTGTCCCCCATATAGTTTTTTTATTATGATGCCTACATAGTTTTTTTATTTTTTTATGATTCTTTTTTGTTTTTTTTTCAGAATTTTCTTTGTTGATTTTATTTTTTTATATTGAACTAATTAAGAATTTAATTTCATAGTTTTTTTTAAAAAATTATTAATTACTACAGTGTCCCCCATATAGTTTTTTTATTATGATGTTTTTAAAATTATTTTTATTGATTTTATTATTTTTAATATTAAACTAATTAAAAATTATAACCGTAAATTTTCTCATGAAATACTATAAATTACTACAATATTTTCCAGCATAAGTTTTTTTCCTTTCCTTTGATTTTTTTCAAAAATTTTTTATTAATTTTATTTTTTTAATATTAAACTAATAAAAAATTTAACTTTATAGTTTTTTTCTTGAAAACATTATATATTATAATAATTTTTCTCTATATAATTTTATTTTTATTTTTTTATAAACTCATAATAACATATATTTTTTTTATAAACTCATAATAACATATATTTTTTTTATAAACTCATAATAACATATATTTTTTTTATAAACTCATAATAACATATATTTTTTTTATAAACTCATAATAACATATAAGCATATCCCAAGCCAACGATTTCACAGGTGTAGCATCTAGTTATATATATATATATATTACTCGTGGTGTTTGATAGCTTAATTAAGTGTTAAAAATCAGCCTTGTTGGAGGAAGATGAACAAAAGAAAAGGTAGAAGTACAATATTATACAAGAGGAGGTGGATTTTATGACTACTAGATTGCATCTTATTATACAAGCAGAGCGGAAAAAACTCGAATTACATACAACTAAACTAACATGCCTCTCAACGCTACAAAGGTTTAAAAGAATTTCATCCGAGAATTTATGGGAAACATTTCCTTTCAATGATGGGGAGTGAGAGAAGGGAATGAGGGTATGGATTGTAGTATCAACTTCCGACCACTCCTCCGACCAGGGGATGATCCTAAGTTACTTTGCGGAGGAGAGACCCTCTTGCTGTTGGGAGAAGTCTTAATGCCAGAGCTTGGAGAGTGGTTTTCTCGAAGGATCTCAGGAATTTCATCTTCTGGAACATTTTGGAATTGCTTCTCAAACTTCCATTGAGGTCGAAAAATATTTGGTTTTCCATATCTTTGGCCAGTATACAATCCAGAAGATGATCCAACGCCAAGAAAACATCTTGGCGGTTTGCCCTTCGATGAATATGGCAGCTGAACCAGTGGTCTGGCATCAAATTTCAAAAACATCACTAAAGATCTAATAAAAAAACTCAACCTTTATGGCGGTAAATAGTTCAGAGAGTAAACCTGGAAAACCGTAATGGTGTTGTGGGAAGAGCAGAATTTGGATGCTGCTCATCATTATTCTGGATTTCAGCTTTCTGCAATGTTTTATCAACCCCATTCTTTTCACTTGCATCTGTTTCATCTTCGTGTTCATCTTCCATGTCCACTGAAGCAGATCCTAGATTTGGAAAGTCATTGAAGGCACAAAACTATTTAGAATTAATAATACAAAAATAAGAAGTTAGTTTATTTATTTATTGGATCATTTAAAGCCACTACATGATTAGAGGAAGGTTGCCTGTGTACTAAGTAGCTAATCTGTATGAAAGCAAACTTTTGGGTAAAAATTACCATCCTTTCTTCCAAATGCATTCTTGCATCCTTCACATCTACAGTTAAGGGAGCATCCAACACCACCCTTCACAAGAGAACCATGATTTGATGAATCAGTTTATATTAAACATCAAAAGCACACAGAATATGCCAAGGAAACTACCTGATAGCATTCACAGTATTTCTTTAGGCAACTTGATTTCTTGCAGTTGCATCCCCTTTTATGCCGGGCTGAAGCAGGTGTTTTGCTGGACTCATCCTAGATCAAAGAAGCATTCAAGTTAAAATAAAAGTTTGACTATTTTGCCTAAGCAAAAGGTAAGATCAGATTTGAGCTAACCCCAATTTCAGGTGCAGGTTCAGAGCTCCTAATCACTTTGGGAGCGAATGCAAGTGGGTTGCGAGACTCTATCTGTTTGCGAGTTGCAAGAACAGTATCTTCATGAATAGGCTTGTTGAAGCAATCTTGACATGCACATGGCTCTATGCAGTAGACACCAGCAGCAAAACATTCACAGTACCTGCATGGTGTGCATATTACATGATATATGATCATTATGACACCAGATAAAGGGTGTGTAGTCAAATAAACGAGGGAGGAAAGGGAAGGCAAGAAAAAACTTAAGCATTCACATCAAGCATACTAAACAAGAGGAGGATATAATCAAATTGAAAACTAAGATGATCTATTAGATCCAAGTTTGAAGCCTGGTTCATGTAAGGACCCTGTTCATGGTAAGGCCCCTTGAGGACAGGGATCTTCATTGATGAAGATCGTTTTCCCTAAATAATTTGCATATACTTCCATAGATAAAAGAAGTCATATGAGCTATAACAGCAGTCAAATTGTGAAATCTTGTCCTACACGGGATAAAAAATAGCTTGTGATGACACCAAAGCACAGAGATCTATTTTTGAATAGAGCATCCGATTATATTTATTTGGGTCACTAGCTGGAAACAGCATCCCTGATTGAATTAAATTTCAGAAGATAACTACTTACAGTTTCAAACACTTTGATTTCTTACAGTTGCAACGCTTGCAGGCCTCGGCTTCTCCTTCCAACCTATGCCTGGAAATAAAATTTAATATCCATGACATTAAAACGTGAGAGATGCATAAACATGCTAATAATTGTAAGAATTATTAGGTAATAACTGTACAGGAAACACTTTGTCAAATAACATGCCTCTTCTTTTTTGGGCTAGTCTGGCTGAAATCTTCCACAAACGGAACAACATTGTCACTGGGATCCATGTCTCTTTCCGTAGATGCTAAGGCCAATGATTCATCAAGCTCTTGACCACTTGTTGGGGAGTGAAAGGAGGCAGCAGAACCAGGCAAAGTAATGGAGGAAGAGAAAGTTTCATGCTTGATTTTTTTGCTATCCCTGGAATTTATTGCCAAAGCATTTAGGTGCAGACCAATTCCAGGTAAAATGCATCTTGAAGAATCACTGCTGGGCTTAAAAGGCACCAATTGTGTATTTTTGTAGGTAATTTTCTCATCCGACTGCACCACAACTGAACTAGAGCTTGAACCGTCTTCTATGTTCTTCCTACGGGCTCCTACCATTTCAAAGTCAAGACAGCGCCTTCGCATGCCACGATGCAAATTAGAAACAGCCTACAGAATCATAAAATAATTGGACTGTTGTCAGAAAAGTCATTGAGTTCCTCAAAAGTTATGAATTGGAGAACAAGAGGAAAACAATTTTGGTCAAGTAAAATACAAATATTCAAAATTACAAAGGGGTCAATCTTAAAGAGCATGAAAACTTTGAACAGAGTGGTTATATTTAGGAATTGAAAATGCAACGGAATTGATGCTGCAAATTAAGGAAATCATGCCACCTTACAAAATACAAATCAAATCTTGGTACAAGTTTATCCATTGCAGATTGATTAATGGCACAAAATTTTGGTTTACCAACTCTATATCCTGCATAGTTATATTTTATGTTCCACAAAATTTTGATTAGTGGAACATGTAAACATAAAATTGAATATGGGTTGGGAAGGCATTTTTTAGTACAAGTTTAAAGGTAGAAAACAGGAGATGCTTTTTAGGTTCCACTGTAGTGTTGTGGTTGGAATAGTAGCTGACAGGCTGCCCGTGCTTGGTGCAGCATGACCCATTTGTTTTACACCTGCCTAGCTTCCCTGGGAGTTGCAAGCACAAAAGGTTGCAGTGCTCACTTTCAAGATGTTTACAAGAGTTTGATTCTTTTCCTGCTGGGTATATCAACACGAACAATTGCTAGCAAGTAGAAGGGAGTTCATGCTCGCATGACACAACTAACAATCAAGTGTAAAACAAATAAATCCAAACTATTTCATCAACTAGAAAGATGCAAATTATGCAGCAGATATCGGCAACAAATATGAGCTGCATCTTTTTACCTTGGAAGGATTGCTGATTATGTATTTATTTAGATCCTTATTAGCAGCAAGATTGTCCTGTGTTGGGTCCATTTGCGTCAGCTCAATGGTTTCCCCAGGTTGAGTGAAGGGATCTTCCTTCTCATCTTGTTCACCAGGAGCAATAGGATTGACTATTTGCATTTTTTGCACCTCACTAAAAGAGGAGCAAAATCCTACAACAGGGTTTGGTGACTTCTGAAAAAGCTCCTTAAAACCCTCTGCATCAATGGGAGAATTGAAAATTAACAGATCAGCAGAATCTGATATAAAATTCTCCCAGTCACATTCTGCAGCCTCTTTTTTACTCTCAATCTTGTATAACCCTGCTAAATGCACTTGAGCTTCAGGGGAATCTTTATGAGAAGCCACATCGGTAAATGGAACAAGTGACGCTATTGTGCCATCAGATTTGGACACAGTATCCGTCTGAGTACCACAACGAGGTGTTTGGTCACTATCAGGGGTACCACAATCATATTTTAACGTCCGTGGCAGTTCAATTGCGAGCTTCAAATGTTCACTGGGAGGTTCAACTGAAGCCTCTCTAATGGACACCCCAGGATCAAAACTCTCCAGTAGCTCAGACGAATTATCATAAAGCTGAGCCGCATCCACAGCTACCCTTTCATCACTACAAGCCTCATTCCCATTTTCAGAAGAGAACTCTGGTTTTGAGAGATCAGCGTAGTTATGCCTGAAAACAGAGAGTGAAGTTGAACAAAAGTATATATGCTTTTATTGTAGTCCAGACCGATGAGGATGGTCAAGAAAGCAAGTCATTTACCTCTTAAGGAACCTAGTTTCCTTGTGAGAGTTGACATGGGGCGAAGTAAAGACGGACGGAAGGGATGCAAAACTAAGCGAGTGGAATGTGTGGGCAATGTTTATGGACTTCACTGGCTTGATAGGAGAAAGGCTATTGATATAGTTAAAAACAGGTGAATCCTGCACCCAGAAGCAAAAATCCATGTCAATCATTGAAAAAAGAAGCAACCAGATGGAACGAATACAAGATCCTAAATTACTGATCTAGAATCAAGTAAGTAAATTCGTTCAGACAGAAGGATTACTATTGCTGATCTAGAATCAAATAAGTAAATTCGTTCAGACAGAAGGGTTACTATTACTCATAGACAAAAATCAAAACAAAAAAAAAAATACAGTGTCCTTTTAATACTGACCATAAAAATAAAAAATAAAAAATAAAATGAGAGAATTTTTCAAAAGTCGTTATAAACACCAAATAGATCCTGATAAATCAGGAGAAATTTTTTATTTCTTTCACGAAAGTGACTGTAAATTAAGATCTCAAGATTGAAATGCTACTTCGCAGTTCATAGCATTTCAAGCGACATGAAGGTAACACGAGGAAGAACCAAATTGTAAAGATTGAACCTAAATTAGAGATGTAAACCACATGAAACTCAAAATACAGACAGAGAAAACAAACATGACAGACAGGTTAACAAGACAGGACTCTGATCCCAGAAAAACCCAGGTGAGTCTTTTCTGATAAAACACAGGCAAGTCAACCCACTAAGACACCAAACCCAAGCACATGCATTGAATCAAAAAAACCAAAAACACGATTCACGAATGCAAAAGGGTCAGAGAGATCAGAATAAGAGAGGCAAGGAATTACCTCGAACTTAGAAAGAGGGGAGGTGATCTGGGTCTTCTCTGGGGTATCCATTGCCAGAGAAGAAGCTGCTCCGCATAGCTAAGGAGAGAAGAGAAGAGAAGAGAAGAATTTACACTAACAGGCAACAACTACCGTCTTGTTTTGGTTTCGGTTCTCTCCATTGGCTCTCCATCACTTCGTTTGTTTTCTTTTCTTCTCTTGTTTTTGTCTTGAAAGAAAGAGATAAAGAAAGAAAAAAGATTCAAGAGAAGGAGCGGGAAAGCGGGAGAGAGTGGATTTTTCTCGTAGAGATAACTTTATTGACCCACCTCACCTCACCTCACCTCTAGGCTCTACCCAGCTCACTCTCTCAACTCTCACAACCCACCACCATAGATAATAGCCAGCCCCACAGTGCCAACAACTGTCTTCCTATCCTATTTCAGGTACTTGGCTGTGTGTCACCGTCTCTGTCTCTGTTTTTAATAAATAAATAAATCCCTCTAGAATCTGACGGAAGAGTGATTTACCTTTTACTTTTAAAAAAGTAACGTATCCTCTCTCTTTACTGTTGTAAGAGATTTCTCTTTTTCCGTTTTTCTATTGAGAATTATTAAAGTTGTTTTTACCTGGGGTCTACTGCTATTGACTCCTACTGTTTTCGTCGAGTAATTCTTTTTCAAATATAATAAAATTGATTGCGCTTTCTTGGATTTACAAGTGAGGAGTGACTCACCATGTAGTTGGTATAGAGCTGTGTTCTAAATTCTATTTAATAAAAAATTAAATAATTATTTTATTTAAAATTAATTTTTTCATGTTTTATATCATATCAATGTGATGATATCGGTAAAATCAGATGCCCATGGTAAGAAATCAAACCGCAAGCATGGCTATTTGTCTGAGGCCATTTCTATTTTATATTGATATGTGGATAAATTATAGGATCTATTATTATTATTATTAGTAGTATTAATTGGTGAGATACGAACAGCTAGAGGTTTTTATTACCCCCGTTATGATGCCGTTACTAGTCAGATTCATCGGCGACTGAGATGGTAAAAACATTTTTTCCAATACCATCCAGGAAAAGAATAAATGATAAATTAATACATGACAGTTATTTTATAAGAAAAAGGAAGAAAGTTGCCTGTAATATTGATATCGGTGCTTGCGTCTTTATCCTTATCGAATTGCACGATTGACATTTATATAGTTGGTTTTTATTCATTTCAGCTTGGAATTCTCGCTTTTTTTAATATATATTGCTATTTAAAAACAGCATCGTTTATGTTATTTTTTT
>NW_011499845.1:8307360-8310926 GCF_000495115.2 Populus euphratica | reverse complement strand
TTTTTTTCTTATTTTTTATGTGGCCTGGATTTGGAATTTGTGAGTATCTGCGTTGTCTAATTTTTTAGGATAAGAGTTGGGAAATAATAATAACTCGAACCCTTAATTCATCATATAATAAAGTTTATTTTGCTGAATACACGAAGTCAACGTAAAAAAATTAGAATCTTCCATAAATAAAACGTAATATTAATTAACATGTAAATTAGCTTATGGATTCATTAAAATCCATTATTAATTCACGTTTTTAAAAAAAAATAGTTGGGTTGTCCAATTTATTTGGTCTATGTTTAATGTCAAAGGTTAGTAGGTTGAACTTGCCTTCTGACGCTATCAAAAAAATCCAAGTAAGTTCTTAGATTGGATAACTAGTTAACTAATTATTTTTTGTGATTTTATTTATTTATTTTAGTAAGGATGGTTGATAGTTTACACACAGTGCTTGATATATCAAGATAGCTTATGGCCAATACATATAAAAAAATATATTTAGTTAATGTAAGAATTCTCAAATATTCAAGTACGTATCTTTATAAATAGAAAAGATATGATAATATAACAGAGAAATATAATTTCAAGTATGTATATTGTAAATAATATAATGTTAGATATTTATAATTCCTAAACCTTATTGTTTTCAAGAAAAACAAGGATTAGAGAGTGTTTTATTTCTGATGACATTAACAAGAGAAAAATATGTCTCATATATTATTAATAAGGTACAAATATCTCTTATATATCATTAATGAGATAATAAATGCTGTTAGTTTTTTAAGAGATTTTTTAGCATATCTATGAATATAAAAAAATCATTATCTTTAATATAAAAGGTCAATAGAATTGACATGTATGTCATGTTTATATTAATATGATCTTAACTGATTATTAAGTTCAAGTATTTAAATTTAACTATTTACCAAATTCATATTTCTTTGGGTTTGGATAACTGCAAAGTTTAAGTATTTGAGTATAATAAATATATTAGGTTTATGTTATTTTATGTTTAGTTGAATGTTAAATTTAAATATTTTGAGTCTAGTATATTTATTAGATTCATTTTATTAATTTATAATATTTTTTCTATTAATAAAAATTTATAGCAAAACATATCAACTCATCAATATGGTATAGAAATTTGTTTGATCACTCTTTAATATATATAATCGTGGAAAGAAAAAAGGCAAATTCTTCCATACTCTAGGAAAACACAACAAACGCATTTGACAAGTGAGTCTAACCCCACTAGAGTTAATCTTTTCCTCATTGTAATTGTGTTTGCCTGAAAATTAAATATTACCTTCATCAAGAGGTTTTCCATGCTCTCCCATTCCACAAAAAAACGAAAAACACAAGCTATTATTTACAGAACCAAGCATACAAAATATTATACAAAAACATTTCCAACCTTTATTATTCTGTCAATTCCATTAATGCGTGTGCCATGCACAAAAAAAAAAAAAAAAACAGACATCAATGATAGATAGCAACTCCCTCGTATCCTTGTATGTAGCCCCGGAATGCCAAGAGGTGCAAGCCCGTCTCTGGGACAAAGTCATGCCATTCAGGGTTTGATGTCTCTGTCGGTTGTTAATAACAACACACACCTACACCTCTGAATTTAATTGACGAGTACTGTAAGTAATCCTTTGCCTTTCCGACGAGTGATTTATTTTTCTGAGAGCATTAATTTATACATGTATGAACAAATGTCTAACTTCGTAAATATATGAACAGATCTCTAACTTATGTTTTTTTATGTGCATGCTTGCACGAGTCCATGATATGCAATCAAATTCCGACACAGTTGACTGCATGCTTCGACCATTTCTGTTTTCTAGTTACGTGCAAAAACTCTAAAATCCAAAGCAACTTCGGATCGTCTTTTTTAAAAAAACTTTTCAGAGTATAATTATATATATCACCGTAAAGAAAATATGATATTTGAATTTAAAACCAAGCAAGTTATATACGGACACAGCTTTTTATTACCCCGCACGTTACGATGCCATTATTGGTCAGATATGTATTCGTCAATAATTGAGATCATAAAAACCTTTATCCCAAGATCATCTCGAAAGAGATTAAATTATAAAGATTCACGACAGCTGTTCAAAACAAAAGATCGTGTCATTTATGTCTATGATGGTACTGATATTGGAGTTTCCATGGCTATTTCTTATCGAATTAATAAAAACTGCACCGTCGACAATTATATTGTTGTTTTTTTAATCTATGATTCGAAATCGGAGTTCTCAATTTTTGAAGATTGTTATTCGGAGATGTGTTTAAAATAGTTTCATTTTCTGTTTTTTATAATTTAATTATTTCAATAAAATAAAATGCTGTTGGATTGATCGTCAATTTTTTATTCTTTGGTTGGATTTGGTTATTCTTAAGCTACGTTCTGCAATAAGGTAAATGCACGTCATGGCGTTCGGTAAATCAAACTTGATCATGGACCCTCCTAGTTCCTCCATTTAAACCATCAAATCGAGAAGCTCCAAGAACTTTCCTCTTATCTTTGTTTGAGTTGATATTTCGATTTGTTTTTGTATTTTTAAGATATTTAAAAAAAAATTATTTTATTTTACTTTAAATTAATATTTTTTTGGTGTTTTCCAATCATTTTAATGCATTAATTTAAAAAAAATTATTTTGATCTGTTTTAAATAAAAAATAATTTTAAAAAATCATTACTATACTTTTAAATACACATATTGCAGCTGTAGCTGTGACTATAAAATTAAATTTTTGGTGTATATATCTAGTGGGTTTTAGTTGCAAGCTTTGTAAGTATTGACATATGATTTGTAGACCCTCGATGCCGCTACTTCTATCGCGTAGTATTTAGGGTGCGAAAAAAGAAATTCTTGAGCTGGAGAGAGGATCGCGACTAGGATGAGCTGGGTGGACGTTATTTTCAGTCGAAACAATCGTTTAATTTATTATTAAATTGATATGTTTCTCTGACAAGACAAGATGATATTGTCAATGATTTCGTGTAAACATTTCATACAAACATCATAGCCCCATGTTAACAGTGGTGAAGAGATTGATCAAGCACAAAATGTTTAAAGATTTAGGAGGGTCGATTAGTGGGGCACCAAGACTATTTATTGCCATGAATTGTAGATATAGCAACCCTCTCGTGCTTTCAATTCTCAAGTACATTCATTTGATTCTACACCGATTTTCATAAAAAAACAAACCGCCCTCTGAAATTCTAATTCCCTCAAAATTTATCCCTCTGCTTTTCTTAATGAAAGTTTAAATTAAATCAGCCCATAATTTCTTAATTAAATCATCTTAATTATTCGAGACACAAATAAGAAAAAAAACTAATTAGTTTTTAGAATTTGTTCTTATTTAAATAAAAATATCTATGAATGTGATCCTATTACCGAGAAAAATACATCGATCTGTTTACAATACTAATTAATACCAGTTCGAATTTATATTGGTTCATAGGAAGAGGATATACACAAATGGGAGGTCTCCAAATCAGCTTGTGCTAACTTCAACTCTATTTTTTTTTTTTACTACAGAACGAAAGCCACATTGGCTCG
>NW_011499845.1:8295709-8307058 GCF_000495115.2 Populus euphratica | reverse complement strand
CTACTGTTACTGCTTTTATTGCCCCTGTAAGTAGTAGCTGTGGGTGTGGCCGTGTGGAAAATAAATTACAGACAGGGCTATTTTTGACGATTTAAGATAAGGAAGATCAATCCAGATGCTTGTAAGGTGTAGCATTACTGGTCAATAAACACCGTTAAATTAAAAGGATCTTTGTGGCTGACGATAGTGACAGCTAGGGATATTAGCCTTTGGCGCGCAAATATTTCAAAAGGTAGGTTATCAGGCAGGTTTCTGGTCCACCAGAAGTAGTGATCGCAGACCTTCACCAGTTTTCTACCGATAACAGTCAATGGACCCTCTCCAATGAAGGGCTGCCAAATGATATTTTTTTCATTGATTTTTTTGGTTTAAAATAATTTTTTTATTATTTTTATTGTTATGATATGTTGGTATTAAAAATATTTTTTAAAAAAATAAAAAATATTATTTTTATATATTTTTAAATAAAAATCACTTTAAATAATAACAATTATTATTTTTTAAAATAACTATTAAAACTCTATTAAAACTTTTTTATTATAATCCAAGGTTAATAATTCATTATAATTATATTAACATTACTATTTTCTTCATCCCATCTAATCATATCTTTTCTGGATTCATATTGATAAGAAAAAAAAATTAACATCAAATCAATCATATATATTGTTTTCTATTTTCAAATCAAACCAAGAACAAAAACATGGATCACTTAATGGTTTGTTCATCTATAACTGTTAAGAGCTAAAAAACATTTATAGGAAATCTTAAAAGGATGGTTTAATTATTCAAGTTTTATGTCTATTTTTTTTTTATAATTATGAGTTTAAGTTTTTTTAGAGCTACTAAAAATTTATATAATTATTAATTTTAAAATCTATAAAATTAATCAAATATATACAAATTTATCTGAAACACTTACATTGCAAAAAAAAAAAAAAGACCCACAAAAGACGTTAGTTACAGTGTTTGTTGGCCCTTCACATCAAAGTTTTAAAACCCTTGTGTCTCGATCACCTGCTCATATTTACGCCCCTTTTAGTCGTTGGATAAGTTAAGCTGCGCATTGAAAAGCCAGTAAACTACCTGAGCCTCTGTGATCTTAAGTTCATCTAACAGAAGCCGTTCACTTTCCCAGAGTTGGGTGTGTAGTAGTAACGATGGGGGAGGGTCCTTAAAGAGGGAGGGTGCATGTGGTCCCTCGAGGATGAAGATCGGTGTTTCACGGGAGACCCCATCCTTGTATGAAAGCCCAGACCTAACAGGCTCAGGCAAATTAAAGCAAGCAGCTCATGAGAAAATGATAAATATGAATAGGAGTGCATTAATTATTTGTTCTTTCCCAACTCCCCACATTCTCTGGAATATGAACTCCATGCCAAAAATCATAGTGTCGACTAACATGCGTACTTTATAGCATGTTCTTTTGTTCTTGCGGGAAAGAAAAGCTTTGTTTTCACATTGTTATCAGACTCTGTATTGACAGTATTGCTAACATTGAGATTGACGCCTAAGGAACACGCATCGCAGGAAAGAAAATCGGTGGAAGATAGTGGCTAGTACAACGCTACACATGTTTTTTTATATATGTATATATTAAACATATATTTTAATCTCCAAGTTAAGCAATTTTATAGTAATTATGTATAAACTAATAAGATGACCTTTGGTTTTTAAGACCTTTCGTGAATGTCAGACTGTGAATTAAACAAACGTTTAGTTGACCAACTACTCAAGACTTTAATTGTTTAATTTGGGATGCTCTTGCGGTTACGAGCGACCAGGAAAGTCACGGGCACAGTAATCATGAGAGTTAGTGTCTAACTAGTGACTCCAGCTTACTAAAATATATATATATAGACAACCAGCCCCTCAAAACATTTGTATCTTGTCCTGTGGAGCGGGCTTCGCTAGAAACTTTTTCTGGGTTTTGAGTTTTTTCTGGCGACTGGCTTTATTAATTAATGTTTTAGCTGTGTGGTTTAGTCAGGATTTTGGATCTTTCCTTGATATCTTGCTGAAGGAACTTTCCTGATCTCCAAACAGACAAGGCTACCAGACGAGGAGGATGAAAAAACAGAGTGCTAACTTTTATCAAGGCTACCAGACGAGGATGAAAAAACAGAGTGCTAACTTTTAGTTCGTCTAGGCTGGCGAGCTTCCACGAACTACGAAGGAGCAAAAATACAAATCCATTTGGATGGGCTTTTTGCGAAGGAGAGAAATAATGTGTGATGAACAATGCACTCACGCCAAAATTAAGATTGCAAGTGCCACTTATATTCACACTGTATTTTTTAACGTGGAGTTGGATCATCGGAATCCATCCGCCACCGTCAGGTAGCCATTAATTTAAGTTTTGAAGGGGGCATGATTTCTTTAAAAAAGATTTAACTAACCTTCATTTCAATGGACTTGGAATTTTCTTGGAATCCTTTAAATGTCCACTGCCTTCAGCTTCTAGGAGTCCTCTGCTATTGGGCCTATCTAAAAGAGGTCCATAAGTAGCATGTGAATTTATATATATGTCTTACGAGTCCAATCATGGTAATTGAAAAACCCATTAGGCCCGGTTTTGATACGAATAAACTCATGGGAAATTCGTGTCCTGTTGCCTGCCATGTTAATAATCTGAAGCCCGAGTTCATTTTGTACTTGAATAATATGAATGCTGAAGAAAACTCATGGGAAACACTACACAAGCCCATAACCCTCCTCTGTTGATCTTGCAATCGTGTTTAATCAGAGTTTTTAAACCTAATTTAGTAATTAATTTCTCTCCAGATTTGGATTATGAATTTTTCATAGGTCATTAAATTCTGATGAGGTCATATGGATTAATTTTAATTTTTTAATAAATTAAAATAATATTATTTTGATTAAAAAAATAAATAGTCAGTAAATTATAACTGGATTTTGACTTGGCCACGAAATTACCTAAATTTTTTTAATTTTATTTTATTTTTAAAATTCTGCATGATTCCAGTTTGAATCAATCAAATTCTAGATTGAGTGAAACCAAATTATAAAACTATAAATTTAATTATAGTGGAATCATTTATTTGGGCTTGACTTTAATGGTTGCGAAGGAGTTGATTTCAAACCAAAAAAACAAAAAAAAAAAACCTTCTTTTCAGAAAATAAAATGTCCTTTTTTTGACATTGACTCCTGAGTCTATTTCCCCTAGTGGTAGTAATGATAAATAAATAAATAAATAAGCTATTCAGCTGTCAGAGTAGTGATCATCCCTTTCTTTAACTTTTTTTTCTTCTCGAGATTGTGTTTAATATATGGGTGAAAGAGTTAAATGTTTGACCATTTGTTTTGGTGTATTAAGAAAATCGATTTTTTAATATATGTTCTCCAAATTATTATACATCTTATTTAATTTAGGTCGTGTATTCACCGTTATAGCTTTACATTAACTGATTTACATAAATAACTCTCTTATTGTATTAATTGTATTATTTAATTTATATACATGACAGGTGTTTAAGTTAGGTATTTTGAACAAGATATAGCCATGACCATAAACAATATTATTACACTGTGGCACTTTTCCTTACCAGAATCATTTCATTTTAATATTTTTGATTTAACATATAAATAATGGGATTAAGGAGGTAACAGCACACAAAAAAAAATGAAGCACACGTTAGTTGAATAATTAACGGTGAAAATGATTTTAAAAATAATATAAATTATATTTTAAATTTTTATTTAATAATTTAAATTTTTAAGTTAAATTAATTGTTTAATATGATATTAGAATTTTAATAATCAAGTAATTATAAACTTAAATTTCACTTTGAATTAATTGTTTAACATTTACAATATGATGCTGCCACCAGAATAGACAGGATCAATTTTCGCTTTTTGAGAGCTTTCGATCCTGGGGAGTTTTTCAATTTCTTCTACCAAAACATCTTAAATGTAAAAAAAAAGCATGTCTGGCATGTTATTACATGACATTTTTTTTTTATAACATGAAATTTCTTTTTATTTTTTTAAAAAAAGAATGGGGAACATCATATTTCTCCAGCTCACTAAACATTCTGCAAGTCCAGTGAGCAAGTAAAGTACTGTAAAAATAACAAGCATGCACGGTAAGCTAAAACCTTCCTTGCAAACGTCATATTTCTTTATCAATGAGAATGTGATGCGTTCTCAAAGCAAGGACAAGCACACTTCCTAGGATCGGGGAATGTATAAAAAGTAATTTTTGAAATGAAATGTCTCCATTTTCAATATCAAGTGGACTGGCATATTTTTATTTTTCTTGGCAGGAGTAAAAGTGTTTTAGAATTTCCATAATTTCTCAAATACAAACCAATCACGATGAGGATACATTTAATTACAGTAATTTTAATTCTTAATTAAACATAAAAATACATTCACATTATTTCACTGTACATTCTGCTGCGGGTCAAATTAATTTATTTTTAAATATAAGAAAAGTATTAAGAAGATGAAGAGCAAATTAATTTATTTTTAAATATAAAAAAATATTAAGAGGATGAAGAGCTTTTCTACAATATTATTAAATATAGTCAAACAGATTAATCTTGAAACTTATCGACTTAACTCTTTATCTAACTTGAGTTTTCAATTGAATTACGAGGGAATTAGCTCGAATTAAATTGATTGATCTCGTGAATTTAAATACAATTTTAATGGTTGATAAAAACATGATTTAATTTAAAAAAATAAAAAGATTGTTCAGATAATTGATCGATCTCAGCCCCTCTTTAACCCGTGTCATGGATTTTATTGAGTTTAATAATTATTTTTATAAATTATTTTTTATTTAATTGTATGATAAAATAATATGATCGTAAAATTAAATATCAGTGTAAAAATAGACACTCATTTGAGATAATGATAATCTTATAAAAAAATAAAAATAAATCATATAGTTTATTTCCCAGTCATTTTAATATTGAAGGATATAATTAAGAAAAATTAAAAACAATTAAACGACCAGAAACTTAAAAAAAAATCCAGTTAATGGGTAAACTCGTTAAATCTATGAATTTGATAACTCGGGTTAGTACATCAAACCTATAAACCAAGTTATGAACTTCATTGAGATTGTAATTTATTTATTTTTGAAACTACTTTTTATTTAATTACATGATTAAAAAAATAAATAATTAGAAAATCAAACACCAACTCAATATCAAGATGTTGAAATGTTTTTTTAAAAAGGTTAAGGTTGCGAATCAGGTTAACTAGCCAAACCCTAAACATGTCCATGGATTTTATAAAAATTAATAATATGGTTTTTCTTTGAATCTACTACATGATAAAACATAAACAATGAAAAAAAAGTCAATTTAATTAAAAAACACTCACCAAATCTATAAATTAGAACATCCTGGGTTATCCTGGCAGACTTGCAAGCCATATTAACCCTGTAAAAAAATAAAAATAAAAATAAAATTAATTTCTCAATCATTTCAATATTAAAAAATAAAATTAATAAAAAAATAAATCCCATAACAAAAAAAAATAAAAGAGAAAAATAAGTAAATTAACATGGATTACCACGTTAAATTAAAAAAAAAAGATATCCTAAAGATATCTTATCAAACCTATAAACGATATTAATTATATAGAAAACCAAAATCGATTCAATCATCCCTTTAAAGACATATATTTGATGTCAATTTAGACTAAAAAGAGCTCAATTATACAAATAGTAAGTTTAAAGATTAAATTGGAAATGTTTTAAAAAATTATTATTCCAATTTACAATTATTTGTAAATGAATGAACAATAATTTTAGTTGCAGTGAAAACCCATATATTCTAGCTTTATACCTAATATTATCACATTTTACAGACACATAAGGTTAAGTTATCCAACTAATTAGACGACCCGTGATCGTCTGGAGGCTAGACATTTTTATTTTCTATATATATGTAGATTTTTTAATATATTTTTATAATTTAAAAAATTAAAGTTCAAATAAGAGAAAATTATGCATATATATATATATAATTAAATAAACCACCTATTATGTATATGAATAAATAAAAAACATTAACTATTCTTGATTAATTATTTTTAGAATATCTCTTATTCATGCTTCTTATTTTTTTTGCTGATTTCAATTTGTCGTAATTATCTCATGCTAGAATTTCTTGTGTATGTCATCGAAACTAGGAACTATTCTCGAAAGAAAATGAACGAAAAAGCAACAATATCTAAACTATCAGATAAGATTTAAACAATCTAGCGAACATTAGCATTGTTAGCAAGAATATATATATCAAGAGGCACTTTTGTTGCTAACCCAGAAAACAAAGACGCACACCTGTAGGCACATGAATCTTTCGAAATCAACAATGAAGATGATGGAGTAAAGCCCGTGAACTAGCGTTGATAAAGTCTATCAAGATCCATGAATAAGAGAACTCGAATTGAATATCTGAAGCTTCAAGATCAATTTCATTTTGTCTTGTTTGTTTGTTTGTTTTGGTGATTAAAATATATTAATGTTAAAATAAATTTTAAAAATATATTATTTTAATATATTCATAATAAAAAATACTTTTTAAAAAAATTATTACTATAATATCAAATAGTATCAAGATAACTAGATAAAAATCACTTCATTGCTATATCATTCCAGTTGTGTATGTTGTAGGGTGTTAATGTAAAAATATATTAAAATTAAAATTCATTTTATTTTTAATATCAAACACATTAAAGTTGTGAAAGAATACTTTAAAAAATATTAATATAATACAAAAATGAAAAACAATTTAAAACATATTTGGAAAAACACAGAAAGACCTGCCCTTCAATACTCTTAAATATACGGCTTAATTTGGCCACGTTTGAAACTGTCCAAACAAGACCCCACTGCAATAAAATTAACTCTTAATAAAATTTGTCTAAGAAACTTACTAAAATAAATGTTATAATATATAACGACTCTTACATTAAGTGTCATTGTTACATATCTTATGAGATATTTGTCTTGATTTTGGCAACAATCATAGTATAATTTTACCAACACACTTGACATTAAATAAAGGGCACATGGAATGAATGGCTTTGAATTCAACACAGGCAAAGCTCTGTCATAATTACTAGTTTAATTGGCATGGTAAATAACTGTGGTTGAGTATGCACGCATGCATGCATGTATGTATGATAAAAGTAATTGTTTAAAAATTGTAGCCAGCTGTAATTAATGACAATATTTTACTTAAAATGCTGGTATACTTCGTGAACAATTACCATTAAAATTTGATTCTGTAGGGGCACCTATCATGAACATGCATGCATGTGATCTTAATTAGCAAATTCCAGGCTCATTCAAAAATCCGATCCATAATTTCATTCTGCAGGCTCAAGCACACCTCCACTGTTATAATAGTTTGAATATTAGATAAATAAAAAGAATTCTGTCCTACACCAGGAAGGAAAGAAATTCCAAATCTCTATATATATAATAGTACTTTGTTATTACGTAAAATAAACAGTTTTTATTTTTAAAATTAATTAATTAATCGTCAAGTTATTTTTTTAATTTAATTCAAAAATTGCATCTTCAATTTTATATATATATATATATTGGTCTAAGTGTCCCATTTAAATTAAATTCTATAGACACTATGCATGCCTGTGAATTTCTACAAATAAATTAGTTTGAAAATATTTTTTTATATAAATATCAGTTTTATGTTAACATAAATCAATTAAAAAACAATATTCTTCTCTTTTTATCTTTCTTTAAATTTTTTTTGTTTATATTCATCAGAAACAAAATAATTTTTTTAAGAAATTTATAAAAATTGTTATCTACAAGTTTCAAGACTTAACTATAAAGTGTATATATTACTTTAACTCTACATCAAATCAAATATAATAAAGGAAATTAATATCTTAAAAACAATGATCTTCTCGCTACAAAACCTTATTGCTACACTTACTTCCCTAACATCCACTGCCACAAATCTCATTGTTTTTATTTTTTTTCCAATCGAGATTGTCTGAATTTGTTGCCTGATATGCACAATTAAAGGATGCTGGCTGCGTAAACTGAAGACGCCTCTCGAAACTTTCAACTGGTTAAATTCTTCAAGGAGGTCGTCAAGCTTAATCTTTCACTTTACCTGGCTTAATTTAGACCAGGTTCGTCTTACTTCAAGAAAAGATGACAAAGATAGAGAAACAATTCAGGGTTCAAATCTGCGTTAAAACTCCCCGGCGTTAGTTCTTGTACATGCATGCATGCGTGATTGTTTTTTCTTGACATGATAATTGGATATTTAACTTCTAAGCTCAAGACAAGCATTCCATATCTTCAGTTCTGCCCTTCTGGGAATGATAGAACTTCATCAGAATGCCCGGAAGCAGCCACTCGGAATATATTTACAAGCATTCTCATGTTCAGATTCATGCCTCTTGTTAACAAAATCTTATAAACTATACATCTCTAGCTTGCTGCTGTTTTAGTTGACGGCAATACCGTAATATTGGTCTTTACAATGAAATCAAAGGACGGCCGAGTCCGGACATGAATCCAGCTGAATATTAGTAATTGTTAAGTTAATTTACGATAAATTAATTAAGATATATGCTCAGTGTTCGACTTTGACAGTGACAAAAAGATCACACATGTGACTGTCCAATTTCAACATTCACGGCTCATGATAGCTTTACTTGTTTATTTTTGTCTTTTAAGATTATTTTTTAAAAACAAATTGAATTTTTTAATTTAAAATTAATTTTTATTATTTTAATATAATGGTATCCAAAATAATTTAAAAAAAATATTATTTCAATATATTTTTAAATAAAATATTTTAAAAAATAATAAATACGCAGAATCAAAGTAGTACAAAGCCACAATTCAAGTAAAAAGTTTTAATTGACTTCTTACTTACTATTATACTTTAATAATTTGATTTCATCAATCTGGAAACATTTACATTAATTCCTCGTATATATTACGTATTACTTTCTTTTTTCTTAAAAAAAATCATGATGTTTGCAGCAATTATCTTGAAGTTGATGTATAACAAAGACAAATGAACACAGCAGCATTTCCTATCCTTGTTGATAAGATGTGGTTTGGTGGCTCCGAAAATCCACTATGATAGATTTAGATTTTCTAGATAAAAAGGGCTGAAAATCATTTCTTATCCCTTCACTTTTCATATTCCTATAATCGTACATCCAAGACAAGTTAGTAGTATATCCGCTTGAAAAATGTAAAAATACTCGACATATCGAAAACTTCATCCCATATAGAATCATAATCGTTTTGGACTTAGAGTATATGGAATGGTGATCTGAACAATTATGGTTGCAAATCACTCATGAAGTTAGCCAACTTATTTATAACTTGATCTTGTTTCCTTGGAGATATACTAACATGTATTGTATGGTCCGATTTGTTTTTCGTGTATATCAAAACCAGAGTGCATAGGGACATGGTATTCGTACAATGGTTTTGTACTTTGGTTTACTTTTCTTTTAAACACACTTTCGGATGCTATATTTAGAAACACACACGCTCTCTCTCTCCAACCGGCCGTATTTTTGCCAACCTCGGCGCTTCCCACGCTTTCTCTCCACTCTATTTGGTTAATAACAGTCGCTTTATCTTTTGTTCGATTATTCTAAGTTAATATTTTTCTTTGAAATCCCATCCACAAAAAAGCCCTCTTCTCTTCTTCCATTTATATTGTGTGGAAGAAAACTAAGGGAATGTTGATGATGGTGGTGAATATGACATTATTGAGCCTTCACCGACTCTATCCTTGCTCTTCGTATCCGTTTTTAGAGATTTCAAAGTCAACTTTATTGCCTTTTCTTTGACTTTTTTTGGTTTATAGGTTTTGCTTGCTTGCATGCGTGCTGTTTTTTTTTTTTTTTTGTACATAAAGGTTTGTTTTTTCGAAATTTTGCTAGTTTTTGAATTCTGGGTCATTCTTATTTTATTGGGCTTTGTTTAGATAATGGTGGGAATTGTGTTGTTTTCTTAGGGTTTACCTTTTGTTTTTGTTCGCAGTTTTGTTTCGTTCGGATACGGGAAATAAACATATATACAGTCGATGATGGGAAATTTAGTTTTTGAACCAATGTAAGGGTCAATTCGTAGACCATAAGAACAAAGAATTTTTATTCTCAATTCTGATTGGTAGGCAATCTATTTACAAATAGTGAATTTTTTTGGTTATAAGGTCAATATTGGAGGGAACTTGAATAGGATTTTGGGTTGGTGAAACTGGGTTTCTACTTGATCAAAGCTTTTCGTTGCTATCTTTGATCAGTAATTTGATCTTAGGAGGGGTTTGTTATGCACATTTAATTTGTAATTGCATAAGAATTTTGAAACTTTTCCCTTTTTGATCTTCAAATCGTGATCAGTTCATGCGAATTCGAAGGCAATGAGTGTGATGATGAAAAATTGAAGGTTTTTTGTTTTACTTTTCTAGGATTGTCGTCTAGAATTTAAGGTTGTCTCTGGGATTCACGACTTGTCTTGTATTTGGTTCTTTATAATGGATTCAAAAACAAGCGGTGAGGCTGGTGATGTCATGCCAGAGAAGAAACCGGATAGCCAGGAAGGTGGTGCCAATTCAAAGGTGAAAGGTATAGGAGGTGTGAGTAGCAAAGATATGTATTTTCGAGCTGATAAAATCGATCTTAAAAGCTTGGATGCACAGCTTGAGAAGCACCTGAGCAGGGTTTGGTCAAGGAACACCGAAATCCAAAGGCCTAAAGAAGAGTGGGAAATTGATTCGTCTAAATTAGAAATAAGGCACGAGGTAGCCCGTGGTACTTTTGGGACCGTGTATCGTGGCACTTATGATAATCAAGATGTTGCAGGTCATTGATCTCTGTTTCCCAGCGCTCATTTTGTATTTCCATGTCTTTTCATGCTTACGTGATGGTTCTTAGTGTTTTGGTAGTCAGAGCTCTTAATTTTGTTTGGTTTCTGTTTCTGTAAAGGTCATGCTAGGGAGTAAGGATATTGTGTTTCGCCTGTCCTCCAAATCTTTGTTACGAGTTGCCTTCACACTGCTGCTTATTAACATGATCTAAAATCTGTTGCATATATGTGGAAATGAATATAAAGTTTTGTCCGGCATTGCATTCGCAACGGCATATTAAAATGGATTTCATTTGTTGCCATATCATTACATCGCTAATCCTAGGAAACAATTTTCCCTATCCCTTGCGTTTTCTTTTGTATGCTATTTTTGAATGTGTCCCTTTTATGCTGCCTGCCTGGATTGGGGGTAACAGAAAAAAGTAACAAGGCAAACCATTCATCTTCATTAGTATTTCGGGCGTGGGAGCATCTCTTCTTTTAGTTGGGG